>NC_139405.1:106749455-107209455 GCF_905368555.1 Meleagris gallopavo | reverse complement strand
GTGCCCACTTGATGGAGATAAGATGGACTAGATAACAGAGTGATAGAAATTAATAACTAGGTGAGATCACTTCAATTTATATATTTACAACTGTGGAGTAGAGGTCTCACCAGAGCTTGTAGATGCTATTTCAGTATATTAATAATAATGAGTTTTAAAAGTATGTCAGAAATAACATTATTTTAATCTCCAACGTAACTATTTTTTTTCCTATCCATTTATTTACACTGAGATATTTATTGTAGATCGTGAAATAGTTTCTGATATGAAAAAAAAATCTGAATTCCTTGCACAAAATGAACCAGACAGTTTTATATCCTACTGGATTGCAGGTTCCTTAATAGGTAGCGTTGACATCAAACTTATAATTTTCCCTGAAGTAAAACTGATTCAAAATGTAATAATGATATGTAAGGCCAAACCATCAACTGAGGCAAACTGGCATGACTGTTTAAACTGAAGTAGCTAAGTTGATTTGCACCACCTAAGGTTTAGGCTCTTGTGTTATAATGTCATTTGATTCTTCTATTCTATGGTTCATAGGAAAAATCAAGCAATGTCAAAATGATTAACTGCAAATGATCTTGTGTTTGATCATCTTTGTGCTTCAATTATAATTACAGAGTCAAGCCTAACAATAGTCTCTCTATAATTTCTTTATTGGCATGCAAAGTTTGCACAGTAAATATTTCTTCACATCACATATTTTCCCTTTTCCAAGAAGCTCTCAAAGCAACCATACCAAACTAAATAGCAATTGAACTGGACTGTTATTATTCTGCACATACTAATTTTGCTCCTAGCTATTTTTTTTAAAGCATGAAATTCACAGATTACAAAGCCTACTGAATCATGTGAACTCATCTTTGAAATAAGTCCGAACCATAGATTTCAAAGCCCAAACTGACTTGAAACTGCTCTTCCTCATCAAAGATAAATGTTTAGGGCTAGTGTTCTTGTTTGATCCAAGAGATAAGTCTTAGGTCTTAGTCTTCCAGACTGAAATCCTTATTTCATTCGAGCCGATAGCAAAATTCCTATTGTTTGTTAACAAGGTCAGGACTCCAGCACCAGATTTCAACTCCCTGAAGTTCAGGTGCAGAGGGAGTTCTGAATCCACCGTTCTAATTCTGATGCTATGTTTGTCGGAAGGAAAGAATAAAGCGAGTTTGTAAAAAGCAGGCTTCAAAGCAGGGTTACACAATCTTTAGTTCCAAGTTATGTGCCTGAAACTTGTAGCTACTGGAAAGAGTCCTGTTGCATGTAAGAAGCTTTGGATTAGATCCTATGATCACAGATCTACAGACTGCTCAGGAAAATTAACCGTACGTAACGTATCCCATTGCAAAACTTAAGCATCCTTATACAGCTTTTGCTTTGTAATTTTGCCAGCATCTTCCTGTACGTACCTGTGACATCTTATTCCAGTTAAAAGTGGAAATGTTTAGGTTTCTGTTTATAGTGGTTGCTGGTTTTGAAATTATTGTCATCGTTATTCTTGTGAATATTTGTTTTATCCATACATTCCTGTAATCTTACAAATCTGTTAGGAGTCCGATCAGATAAGGAGAATGAAGATGTTTGTGTAGACACAAGAAAAGTTCATTAGCTATTCTTTTCTTAAGAATGTTTTGTGATGTACTGCTGTCATGGGGATATGATCTCATGTATAAGCATCAACCCTTCTCATACAATTTCTCACTAACAGTGTAGAATGAGACATGTGTTTAGGAAAAAAAATACAATGATGATAATTGTGAACTTCCAGTATCTTTCCTCTCTTACAAGGTTTCAATATTTTGGATGTCTTTTTCCTTCACTTAATAGAAATTTTCTTTTTTTTTTTTCCTTTGGAAACCCATCTACAATATTACATAACATTTCTTGGGAATGGCAACAAAAGTTTGCTTGTATTGCTAAAGTAAGTAAAAGGAAAAGGTAATGAAAATTGTCATTAGATTTCCAAGGTTTTACAGAACTTCAATTGTTGGATAATACTTTGAGAGCATGTAAGAATTTTTTGTTTTAATCAGCTAAAACAAATACTTTCTACATTTTAATGTTATACATAGTATTTCCAAATTATCTAATACAAAAGGGAAAAATATAAATATATTGAACTAACCACAGAAAGTTTGATGTGGCAGATGTGGAACTACCTATATATTCTGTATCATCATCTTAATGCTAAAAAACTATTTGTGATAATTCCAAACTCAGTCATGGAAGAATTGTGGTTTCAGTCTCACAAATTCTACTATTTCATTCCTCGAGTGTTTCTTCAAATATCAATTGTTTCATCACTCAGATCAAGACAGCTCCATTTGAAAAAAATAAATAGATTAAATATTAAAGTGTAAGAGCATCTTCTGAACATGAGGCAATCACACTGGTTGACAAAACACGTCTCAAGCATTAAAGCAATCTTTTTCAATGAAATGGGAAAACTAGTCTGACACTCCAAGAAAAACCATGTTGGCAGTTTCAGCCATGAATGATTATGTTGATTCTCCAATTAAATCAGAATAAAAGTCATACACGAAGAGAAATGGTGTACTGATAGATGCGTGTTGTTCCCTTACATTTTCAGCTACTTGATGTGAATAATATAAAATACCAACTGTCAGTTTCATGATAGCTCAACATCACCACCAAAAATATTATGTATTTTTTGTAGGCCAGCTGACTAAATTGCTTCTGCAGTCAATGAAAAGAAATAGGTATATCAGTGGGTCAAGCCATCCCATTCTTTTATCCATTTCTCACAGGACAATGTAGTGGAAAAGGGATGCCTTTGACAGCTATTTTCACTAAAATTTCTTCTATTTTGTCTTAGGGACACAGTGTTCTGCAGACACTGAAACAACAGTTAAGGTCAGGGAAAGATATTAAACTACTCTAGACTAGACAGGATCATAGGTCATCCTCTGGTAAGTTGGTTATAAAACATCACCCTCTATATCAAAGAAATCAAAGAAATCTCCAGTGCACAAAATGAAGCTGCATGAGCTGAAAACCCATGGTTCCCAAGTGAAGTTGCTTTTCAGTTATTCAGCGAAATGGCAGATTTAAATTAAGAAGAGCTCAACTGATGCAGGAATCAGCTGTAATGGGAGCTGCTGTATGATTTTCAAAGTAGTTTTGGTAACAAGGTGAAAATCATGTGCTTCAATTTCAGTACCGTGATGAATTGGCCCAATTTCATCAACAATGGCAAAAAACAGGAAGAACATCTCCCCGAGTCCGAAACTTAAGCTCTCACTTAAACATAAGAATTGTCTGAGCATTTAGTGTTTGGGTAAAACAGTCCTCTATGGAAGTTTATATACTTCTTTTGGTTTCACAGATTTGTTTGCTTGTTTGGGTCTTTTACCGTGATTTTCTTCTATGCTAAAATAACAAATACTGTTGCTCTAAGAATACTGTTTTTGGTCTACTGTAATCTTCCAGAAAATAAATTTAAACTTGATGGCAATTTCAGTCAATAAAATTAAGTAAGGTTGCTCTTCTTTTATTCTGAGACTCCTGGTCCTCAGGACCTCCTTCTGTAGATTGTACTTTGATGTTTATGTGGTTTTCAGATAACTAAAACTAGACAAGATAAATCCTTCTCCATAAGACTAGGCAGATGAGTCAGAGATACTGTTCACTTTCCAATCACACCCTTAACAAATTATTCACTGCACAGGGAAATTTTTAAAGCATCTGTCAAGCATGAATTGTTACTTGAGTAAGGAAGGAGATTTAGAGTAACACAATGACAAATGGACAGATATCCATGGATAGCCTTTAGAGGACAAAGGCCTTCCTGTGATAAATAAATTGCACTTCAATCACATGCACTTTAATAATCTTTGTTATCCTGTTCATCACTTTTCCTTATGCTAGTGTACGTATCTCATAGGGTGTAAATGAGTGAACTCCCATTTCCCATTTGGAAACCAAAATAAGATACATGTGGTTTCATGTAAATGTCTTAAGACAATATCTACATTGTCCATAGATCCATGCATGGGTCAGTGTGGTTGGACAGATATATAAAAGTCTTAGTACATTACAAGCCAAATTACTAAAGTTAGATTAAACTCGCTTAAAAGCACCTGTTTATTTTTGTAGTCTATAAAAGGGGGTTGAGGTGAATTTAGGCCTCACATGTAGGCAGTCAACTACATGTGAAGGAACAAATTCTACCTTTCTCTTAAGCAAAGCTTTTCTAATTTTCTAAAGCTAGAAGCTTTGGAAACATCTCTTCCTAGGAAGAGCTGGGGTTAATCTCCTAACTGGATTTAACAAGGGTATTGAAAACTCTGAATAATATTAGATCAAACAGATTTTATCCAGTAGAAGGCTTATACTCTCAATGGTCTTTCACAAACATATATATAAATGATCAACAGCAAGGCTGTACAAGAATAACTCAACTGAGGAATTATTTCATAGATTTATTTTCCCTTTCTGCTTCTTTTGAACAGTTTTAGCATAATGAGAATTGGACCAGCTCTATTTAGAACATGCTAATAATGGTTCTCATCACTGTTTTACACAATAGTTTGAAATGAGGATGCTATTCACAGTTATGCACAAGGCTCTTCAAGAAACTGTGCTGAAAGCTATGAGAATTTTTCTCAGCTTGTATCCTTCTGTGGAAAGTGCAGGCCAAGCTCTGAACAAAACTAAAGCTTCTCAATGGAATTCCATCAAAAGCAAAGTCCCATCAGGTTTCAAATCAAGACCATGAGAATTCAGATGTTTTGGACAGATCACAGAAACAGGTCTTTCGTAATGATTTGTTTCAAAGATTGGTTCAAAACAAAGACATTTGTGACTATTTTTTACTCTGACTTGGGCATAGTAGTAGTTCTGAAATACTTGAGGAAGGACAAATGAATACACTAAGGGCAGGAGGAATTCATTCAAAACTTGAAGATGTGACTGTATATTTTGGGGGATGGAGGACCATATTGATCATGGATGAAGCAATGTGAAAACTTCTCCTTTCCTTCTCTGTTTAGAACACAGATATATGGACAATTTGTTACTGAAACAGTTAAGATTAGCGCTCAAGAACACCTAGACAGGTCCATCTCCTCATTTTCTTAATATGTTTTTGAAACATTGATGAATAAGGAAAATACAAACAAACAAACAAACAAAAAAAGCCAACAAAAAAGCAACCCCACAGAAGATAGAGAAATCTGATTTTTGAAAGGCAGAGATCTTCCTCCTTTCCCTGACAAACTTCCCCTGGTCTAGTCATATTCTCATTATTTTTTGCCGCTACTAATGATGACTATAACTATAAAGGTAAAATAAAACTCTCAACTGCATATAATACTGACAGCATAGTTTGGGACTGCTAAGATATAGAGAGGGTATGCAGTAGGATATTTGTAAACTGCTTCTATGGTGAGAATTTCTACTAGATACAGTAAGTCAAATCATAAATATGTAAACTGACCTAAGTTATGCTAAACCTTAGCTTTACTTGTGCCATCCATGCTAGGTTTGGAGAAATGCAGTGGGGCCTAAACTGATCTTCCTCAAAGGCAGATGAATGACAGCTGCACAGCAACTAGGTCTGCAAACTGCAGGACCTGGTCTTCACATCCTCCTACTCTTGGATCTACGTGAAAGCAAGACCTGACAAAATAAATCATCTATTGTGCTGCAGTAAATCATGTACATTTTGCAGAGAAAAGCAGAATCTAGGTGAGTTTCTTGTTCTTGATCCAAGAACAGAGATGGAATTATTCAGGAAGAAACTTGGATCCATGCAGAATTAAAATATATATATATATAAAGGTTATTAGTGCTATCTACCAACATAATTGGAGAAACTACACTGCAACAACACAGAATTAAATGTGTGCTATGCTAACAATGCCCACAGCCCACACACAGATACAGTTTTTATGAGTAGGAGCTGAAAATGAAACCAAATAATTATGTGTTATTATGACAATATCTGTTTCTATACTTATACTGTGCCAGATATTCCTTAGTACATGTACACATAGAGCTGTAAGGAGATGTGTGGGTGTGTACATGTGTTTGTGAGTACTTCAAAAATGTCGAACGTAACTTTTGTGAAATATTAAAAGAAAAAAGAATTGCTGGCATTCCTAGTTCCAGCCCGAAGCACATTTTTACAGCTGAAAATAAGGTCTTATAATGAAAATGCTGACACAACCTTAACTATAGAGGTGCTAGCAGGCAATGCAATAATAAATAATGTGGGAAATATTTTACACTTCAAGGCAATTACATGTTCAGCCATCTTTAAGATATCTGGGCCATGAAGTGTAGGGATTAGGTGTACTTGACAAGTGTAAAAGATCCATGACTCATGACTGCTAGAAGGCACAAATGAATTACAAAAGCTGAGAGAAAGCTTTGTAATCACACTGCATAGGTAAAACATTTTTTATTTGAGGGTAGATAAGGATCAGGTAAATGTAAAGATACACACTCTAGATTCCATTGAGCTTGTTTTTTGAAGAAATGGTGAAAGTTGAGTTAAATCTATCGTCCTAACTTGCCTGCCATCCATTCGTGCATTTCTCTATGCCATATAAATGTGACTGCAGTATGCTTTGAAATAAAAGTTCATATTAATAAGAGAATTCCTGCATAGGACCAATGAGGTCATTGAGTTAGCTCTCAGAGCTGCACAGAATCGTGCAGGAGAGTTTAGGTTTGCAAAGTCCCTGAAAACTGCTTCCTCAGTCTTCATCCAACAGACATTCCAATGCCAGTAATGAACTGAAGCACTGGAACAGGTTGCCCAAGGAGGTTGTGGATGCCCCATCCCTGCAGGCATTCAAGGCCAGGCTGGATATGGCTCTGGGCAGCCTGGGCTGCTGGTTGGTGACCCTGCATATAGCAGGGGGTTGGAACTGGATGAGCATTGTGATCCTTTTCAACCCAGGCCATTCTATGATTCTATAAATTTTTGTTTGTTAAATGACGGCCAAAATTCTAAGTCTTGGATTGGAAAGCATCTATGTCATAGAATCATAGAATCCCCTTTCTCCACCTGGTTTCTTGATGAATTGTCTTGGATTTGCGCCTTTTATCAGGTTTGTGGTGTTTTATTGTCTCCTGCACATGCACAGTAGAAATGGGTTACAGTCGTATCTCATCTGATATCTCATGTGAGCAGATGCTGCAGTAGAAACTCTTCTAAACTGGCATTGTTGTTACACCATGAAAAATAAGTGAAGAGGGAAAGACTGAATAGCCTCCAGTGTTGAACTTGAGGTCAATCCCTGGCAGTTCTTCTCTGCCACTCCTCCATGATCACTCTGCTCTTGCTCCCTGTGGGACCCTCTCACAGATGCTGCCCTCCCCAAACTAATCCCACAAGGGCTTCCCATAGGCTGCAGTTCTCCAAGCACTACCCCAACATGGTTCTATATCATGGAATTACTCATGCCTGCCTCTCCTCACTACCAAAACCTTGCCATATAAACCTAAAGGAAAATATACAACATATGGGAAAAAAAAAAATCTTTGACCTTACTATTTTTTCCAGGTGAAACAAAACACATTACAGGGGTGCCTGCTTTGCTGCTAATTAGAAAAGGTGGAATTCATGCTTTGAAATATAGATGCCTACGCTGCAATGAGTGAGCCACTCACTCCATCTTTTGGTTCATCTTTACTATACTTCAGCCAACAGTAAATGAGTTTTACAGTCATTTTCTTGGCATCTGTCAAACAAGCTCAGGCTTTCCAGTCTAAATCCCACAGCTTACTTGTGTACTTCCCTGTGCAATTATGAGTTAGTAATCTCTGTAGGAAGGCCAGGGACCATCTAGCTCTGACATTTACAGTGGTTTCCTCCAGATCATCATTCTAAAGGGAGAGATGAGGGAAATAACTTGTCCATTTCTCATGCCTGCTGCTGTCTAATTTGTCTTAAGTGTTTAAAATGCATATAGTTTCCAAGAATATGAGCTCGTGTGTGGGGTCTGTATTTTCATTCAGAGCTGTTTATCTGAACTTTACCTTTCAGAAACAGAGAAATAATCTCAATGTAAGCAAAAACAAAAACAAAAATAACCAAAAAAAAACCAAACACCACCTTCCAAATTCTTTTGTCTTAAACTGATAATAAAGCCTTTAAAACAGCTAAAAATCTTAGGTCAAGTGTTCCTGAGACTGTACAGGACTTCATCTAGAGCTTCATTTCAAACATACGTAACACTAATTTCTTCCTTTCTTTATTATTCATGTATGTTCACACCATTTTATTCCTTCCTTTCATCAACCTTGACTATTAGAGATACAGTAAATAATAAGGAATACGCAACAAAAAGCAAGAAGAAACTCCTAATAATTTGTTTTGTTGCCTTCTCTTAAGCTTAAAAGCTTGATGTTTGACACTCCCATAAGGAAGGAGAAAATAAAGGAGGAATGTAGGGTTTGCAACAGTAAAACAAATATTCTCCTTCTCTGGTGATATTCAAAACCCATCTACCTGTGCAACATATTGTATGGAACTGCTTCAGCAAGGGGGTTGAACTTGATGATCTCTTGAGGTGCTTTCCAACCCCTTCAATTCTGTGAAATATATATACATATTTGGTCAACAAAAATATTGTTATTGAATATATTAAACATGCTTGAAATGCTACTCAGGTTTTTTATTCTAATTTCCATCACGTTTGGGGACTCTTGCTGACATTCAAATGTTGTTAGCCTTACACCTTTCAGTTCTGACTTGTTTGTAACACCATTGCTCTCACAATGTAACAGCAAAATGGTGAATATTCAACTTCTCAATTAGAAATCAGTATGAGTACTGAGACAGATACATACTTTTCAGTACATAACAGGGTATGGTAATGGAACAATAGCTTAAGACACTTAAAATAACATGACACCAATTTATTACCATTGGAAATAAAGCATTTGGAAAAGACCCTAAGCATTATGTTAGCATTGATATGTCAATCTTTTATTTGAAGGATGGCAAGTCTGAATCCCAGCACAGCCTTAATTAACAGAAAATAATTAGCATCATTTTCCCAGCTGTGAATTTGAGATTTTTTTTTCTTTCCAACCGAATCCATTGATTGATAATTAAGGAGGAGTTAGTTGTAATAAAACTCCCAGTATTGCAATTTCTAATTGGCCTTTAAGGACATTTTACAGTTACAGTTACTTTGTTCCAGGCGTTTTCTGCTCTAGCTTTCTTTTTTTTTTTTTTTTTCAAACCAGCTTTAATAAGGAATCCTGTCTCAGAGAGGTAGAAAGATTGCAGCTGAAAAAGAGAAAAACACTGTACTGTAACAGCTATGAATTAAAAAATTTGCATATAATACAGTCCGTTTGATTTGTTTGGGTAGTAATTGGTGCTAAGAGCATGGAAAAAGCTTTCAAGTCTGATTTGAATAAACTAAGGTTTACCCAAGCACTCGAGTCTTCAATTAAACTACATGACCACAGAGATTTATGTAAACGCTTCCGTGGATGAGGAGTAAATTCTCCTGATGGCTTCAGTGGGATAGAGCATCGTGTATAGTTGGGCAGATATACGTATATCCTTCAAGGAATGCTGCCCTGGGCTGGAAATCCTATAGGATTCAGTTCAGGACACGTCTGCTTGTTTCATATTTTCAGCTAGTCCTCAAATAATGCTTGTATGGTGCCCCCCGAGGCACCAACATTTTCTTTTAGTAATCCTACAAGTAGAATTGATTTAAAGCCATATATTTAATGATTTTGTAACATTTGTTAATTGACATAATATTGAATTCTTTTCCTAAGCTGTCTCAAAATTTTGAATGAAAACAATATATGACCTCCTACTGGCTTTTTTTGTATTTCTTTCCCTCATTTCAGGTCATTCCCCCACTTGCAATGCAAGCTGAAAGGAATGACAAAAAATTAAATTAAAATAAAAGGGTGAAAAAAAGTCTTACATACCTGCAAATAAAACAATTAGAGAAAGTATTTTACAGACAGAAAGAAATATATACATTTGTAAATAGGAAATGTCAAAGATTTATGTACAGCAAACTGCTGTGTTTAATTGAACACTGAAATGCAACACTATTCCTAAAAGGAAATCTTCGTATGTCAACAAAATTGAGATTAAAACTGCTCCTATTATGAAAGCATGTAATAATCTGCATTGGTGTTTCCAGTTGCCACTGCTCAATGACTTTAGCTTGCCTAGACACACAATTAAAGTTCATCTGTTATTATTACAGGCAAAAAAAAGTCATACAATAAGGACTTATGCTGTTGCTGGTTTTCTGTCTCTTGTCTTTTTCACGAGTAATTTTTCCTATAGGAAGAAGCAGTGAAGAAATGTTTCTGTGCAATCAAAGTGTCCCGACTATCTTTAGAAAACCAGATCAGCTCAGTTTCTCCATCTTGGGAATGCTGCAGTGCTGTGTTTCTGCCTCTCTACAGAGGATGTCAGATCACTTGGCAGCGACGTCTTACATCTTGGCTGGACGAATATAGCTTTCTCTCTTTGGAGATCTTCCAGCGAAGCTATATGCTGCTTACAAATTTATTCAAAATGCCTCCACCATGTTTTGTTAACACGGGCTGAAGTGTCCTCTTTCATTTCAATCACACTGAGGTCATCAGACCGATTTTCAGTACAAAACAATGGAGAGAGTTTGACGCCACTATAACTTGTGTTCAAGGCAACCTTGTTCTTCCTGCCTAGCTAGCAGGAGCCTGTGAGCTACTTAAATCCTTGGACCACCCTATCCAGTACTCAAGGTGCTGTAGTTGCTGGTATCAGATTATTCAAAATAAACAGTGTGAAAAACGATGTGGGCATATGGATGCTCCTCATATGGATGTTCCATATCCTTCTTTGGCCAATGACACAATCTTGGACAGCCTGGCTGGCTCCTGCCACTGTAGAGAGAGGGATTAAGGAGAGTTAAAGCTGCAGCTACTCCTCATGGAGACAATCCACCCTGAACCAGCAGTCACCTTCCTTCTCTCATCACCCTGGGGGCAATACAGGCATCAGCTGAATGCATATGTACGTTTTCATTCACATGCATGCATTGTCAGGGCACACAGCTGGGATAAATCAGTGTGTTGCTACGGATGGTAATAGAGCATGGCTGCCTTTCACCAGCTAAAGAGATGGGGCTGTAAGTATCTCACAGGGATTCGGCTGGATATTTTAGAAGAGAAGTCATCTCAATTGACCTCAGAGCTCTAAGAGAGAGCTGTCAAGCTGAAGCAAGCTTTAACTCCTCAAGCCAAAGAGGGAGCTGAGCATGCCGAGGAGCATTTGTCTGTAGTGATTTTGTAGCTCTATTAAAATCAAATCAGTACCAAATGCTGTGACAAATGTGATGACAAGTTCTCAAATTTTATTCCAAATAGCTGATTGTTGCGGGTTTTTTTGCCTTGTTTTGTTTTGTTTTACCCTTTACTGAAAACTCATTTGGAAATCATAGAATCACAGAATGGGCTGGGTTGAAAAGGTCCACAATGCTCATCCAGTTTCAACCCCCCACTATGTGCAGGGTTGCCAACCAGCAGACCAGGCTGCCCAGAGCCACATCTAGCCTGGTCAAATCATTTAGATTGTCTCAAAACCCTCAGAGGATTTACAATTTCCTCAAAACATTTCTCCTTTCTCTGACCTTAACCAAACCACCATTATTCTTCCAACAAATTGCTCTTCGAAATAGAGACACTACTGAATCCTATGTTGGGGCAAACTTAGACCTTCCTTCCAAAACCTCTTTATGAATTACTGTTATCAGCATGTCAATCATTTCTTAAGAACTTGTTAAACTTCATCAATCTCCCCAGGCCTTAGCAATGCCTGCAGTTAACACATTCTTCCCGAGGCCTCTCCCGAAGCTCCCTATCTCTCTTTTAAGCCAACAAAATGTATGTAGGGAACAGTTCATCCACCTCCTTCTTTCTACATCTTCAAAGACTGCCGTCGTGTTGCTGCACAATTCTTAGTCTGTTTTAGACTAAATAAACCCAATGAAAGAGTTGCCATGAAAACAACACTGACTTGCGCTGGGGAGGCTGATAAAGAATAAGGAAGCAGAAGTGTGCAGAGGATGCTGCATACCAAAACAGAAATACCATTCTGGATCCAAAACACATACAAGCTGGAGTGACCTTATTGATTTTGAAAACACAGCAACGTCTTTTTCAGGCAGCTGCTCAGAAAACCCTGGGTAATTTTGACAGCGTTTAGAAAATTACCTTATCAGTATTTTGCATTTTACTTTTCGAATTAACACAAAGTGGAGAAACTATAGGCGAATAAATATGTTAGAAATTGAATTAATTTAAATTCTGAAGCTTCAGTCTAAAGGACTGAATTTCACAGAATGTGGTTTGAGATTTACAAAACCAGATGTGAAAAATTAAGCTGTTGCATTAATATTTAGGAAATAAACGAGGCCTGATTTCAGAAAGAGGCCATTTTTCAAGTTCCTTTGAAGTGATGTGGGCAGTATCTCTGAAATCAGGTTGTACACTAGAGATCCCAAATATTGACTGAAATATTCTGTGTCCTGCTTTTAAAAACCTCATCTTAGAGCAGTAGAATGTGTGCTTCTTCTATGGAGCTCTGTGCCCCTCTCCAACACCATCTCTCCAAGGGATTTAGATACCACCCTTTGCTACGGCTACATCATGAATTTGTTTTCATTACTTTTTCACCCAGAGGGTGGTGATGCACTGGAACAGGTTGCCCAAGGAGGTTGTGGATGCCCCATCCCTGGAGGCATTCAAGGCCAGGCTGGATGTGGCTCTGGGCAGCCTGGGCTGCTGGTTGGCAACCTGCACATAGCAGGGGGTTGGGACTGGATGAGCACTGTGGGCCTTTTCAACCCAGGCCATTCTAAGATTCTATGATTCTACTAAAACTGCACTGAAAAAAAACACAAATGGAGTGTAAATTGGTATATTCAGGAATTTCTTCTTTAAATAAAATTCTATTTCTTACGGTACAATAGAAATGGTTTAGTGAAACCAAAGTCCTATAGGTTTAAGCAGTGTCTCGTTTTTCCACTATGTTGTTCTATTTTTGTGCCAGTGTCACAGTCTTATCATTTGATGACACCAGGATGAGTGATGCAGCTGACATTATAGGGAGGGATGCCATTCAGAGTGACCTGGGCATGTTCAAAAAGTGGGCCCATGTAAACCTAATGAGGTTGCAAGGTGTTGCACCTGTGTTGAGGCAATCCCAGATACAAGTACAGAGTAGGAGAAGAATTCATTGAGTTCTTCAGTGAACCACTGGGCAACCCTGCCCATGGCAGGGGGTTGGAATTAGATGATCTTTAAGGTTCCCTCCAATCCAAGCTATTCTATGATCATGAAGTCATGTAAATGAGTAGAGCACGAAGTGTTAGCTTAGAGCCATTTCACCTAAGTGGGTAGAGGTGCAGCACATACCATTCATAAGGCAGCTGCATCTGATTCTAAGAAACATGAGAAAATTCAAAATAAGGAGCTAGATACATAAGTATCTTAAAGACCAGTAATTATATAACTTTACAGAGGTAAGTGATTTGAAAAATTGTAAGAACTAAAGCCTAAAATGTTGTCTTCAGCAAATATTCTGTTCTACAGACACCAATAAATTGAGGCATGTATTTACGTGTTCATCACATAAACCACTATAAATAACTTGTATTAAAAAGGAGCAAAGCTGATATGCTGGACCCTTAGATACTGATTAAATATAGTGATTAGTTCTGAAACTACTGCCAAAATAATAAAGTTTAGATGTGCCACTGGAGATCTGAAAGACTTTTATTAATAGTCCTCTCACTCCTTATCCTTTAGATTTCCAAGAGCAAATTATTCCAATCACTGAAGTTAAGGTAATCCAAGGTACTGAATTTTGTGTCAGCTCTAAACGTGCAGTGAAACATTTGCATGTAGGTTTCCTTCAGCTCCTCGCATTCGATTCAAGGAGTGAACAATGAAGCAGCACTGCTGTGCAAGATCCAAATTGTGCTGCTGGCAAGAAGATTCTCAAATAACCATGGATCTCCTGGGAGAAGGAATATTATACTATGGAATAGTGAGTATTTGCCATAGAGTAAGCTGATCTGTAGGCTTTTTTCACTCTTCTTTCATTCTGTTTATTTATTTGTACCGTTACTGATGTCATCCCAAGCCAAGAAATTCAATAAGGTTAAATCTATTGCAGGAAATTATTTTGATCCGCCAATTAAATGAACAAGTTCACCTTGCCTATGATATGCCATCAAACATTGGTATGAGCATTTGGTGCAATCAATCTATTACACATCAATTTTATGGCTGTATAATGAGTTTTAATTGCTGCTTTATTAGTCTGACTAATATTAAGTGTCAGTAATTGCCTTACATTCAACTTGGCTTCCTCATTTAAATTACACTTCTAATATTTAACAATACACGTAGACATTCTTTTTTTTCTCTACTGAATTTTTGCTTTCATTCTTGTGGTAAAAGAAAAGCCCATTTGGGGTGATTTTCTTCCTTTATACAACTTCTCCGGCCCTGAGGAACAGAGCCTGAGAAAGCTAAATGTTGTTCTTGGTAAATGCAGAAGCCTTTGGCATTTGGAAAGTGAACTTCATATTTCCTCTTGACAGAAATTTAATGTGGGTTTTGTGTACTAATGAGTGAATCGCTAAGGTGTGTAAACACATTTGTAGTCACGCTGAAGTCTACAGGTCTACTCATAGGCTTTAAGTTATGCATATCCTTGGGTGAATTGCAGGCCTAATGCTAACTGCCCTGGAGCATACATAAAAAACTAGTCTGGCAGGATGCAGAATACATTTTGACTGGTAAGCCACAGACCAAATGCTATTGCCAGGCAGGATTTTAGTGTATTGTTAAAGTCATAGGCTCAGATGCTCAGACACGGGACTTAAGAAGGCAAGGACTGAGGCTCAATAAATTACTTGACACAAGCAATAAGGAAACCTTTGGCAGACCCAGTCTGTGGCTTCCTTCAGTTCAGGAGATGAGTTCCTGGATTGTTTAAGTCAGCAGCAGTTTTGCTGCTTTTCACTTTTCACTTGGCTTCTTCTGATTTCCTTTTTTTGTTTGAAATAAAGTCCGTCCGATTTTGCAGGGATGAGCTCAGCTCACTGAATAGACATGCCAGTTGCCATTAATATCAACTGATCCTTCAGTGACAGCTGGCTAATATCACCCTGCAAGCACCTCATGAGCTAAAATCAAGCTGGAGTTTGGGAAAAGAGACCTAGTGCTGGGGTGTGTTACGTGTCTGGTTCATACGACATTGAATGGCTGAAATTCTGATCAGGACAAAACGGTGGTTGAATCAATAATATTTTATTGCATTTTATTGCAATTCTCTTCCTGAACCCATGAAAGAGTTAATATAACTAGAGACCCTGTGAGAGTCAAATATCCATCACTGGATATCTACTGGACTGCAAACCAATTAGCGAAAAAAACTCTGTCTTTTGCTCTTTATTCTTTGGGGAAGGGCATTTTCCCATTTTTTTCCTTTATTTTTTTTCTTGTCAAGAACACTTTTGGAGGAACAAGAAAAGTTATCTGGAGCAGCGTAGGTTTTACAAGATACTCCTTTCTGGAAGAGACTTCATATCCATCTAGTTTACCATGGTTAACGCACTTATTTTAAAGAATTAAGAATGTGTGGACATAAGGCCACCTGATTAATACCACTGTCAATATTCACTTGAGAAAGTGAAGTCAGAAGTGTTTATTCTGTGTTTAAAAAAATGAGAGAAAACAAAAGAAAATGAACTCATTGTGACCTTCTTGGACAGCCTAAACACCATCTGCCCTGTACTTCAAACACGGTCCTTACTTCATAACGATAGGTTAGAGAGACTTTTACCACTGCAATATAATATTTTACAGAATGCACTGAAGAAAGCAGACACCCAGGATTCAGGGCTGCAATAGCTTGAATGGTTGGAAACCACCTATTTGCACATCCCAAGAGGATATTGTAACCACGGTGTTACTGGGCACTCTAGATGACTGTGCAGCCAGGAATGTAAGATCATGGGACTGGAGAGACAGACAAGAAGGAACCCATCCCATGCCCTGTCTACAGCATCTGGCATGGGAAAGGGACACCTGGTGTTTTCAGCCTCAGCCCAGAGACTGTTTCTGTTTCTTACCCAATAATTAATCTAAGGTAAAACACATCCACATTCCAGAGACCAGGTGGGACTTGTGCATGAAATCTAGAAGCTCACACAACTGCAGGTTGAGAAGGGCCCAGAACCTTGGTCTTTCACTGAAGTGAGTCCTCCAACTGTCTTCCTCTTGAAAGTGATTGACACTGCCATCACAACCTGACCCTGTATTAATGAGAGAAGTTAACCTGAAGAAAACAAGATCTTGAGCAGAAATAAGCACCACCTCATTTCTACCAGCTCTCTGTCCAATTAGCAAAGACATGGTTAGCTTGAGAAGCCTAGAAGCTTTTCTAGGCTCTTTCCTCTTCTGATCTCATAACAGCCCAGGCACCAAGCCTCACATTTCCCATCGTTCTCATCTCTTTCCCAGTAGTGGATATCACAACTACTGTGCCCAGGATTCAATGTTGTGTTCCCTGCACCCCACAGCACTGCTGTGCTATCTGATAGCAGTGCTATCTGAGAAGCCAGGTGAGATCACTCACATCACTGCAGTGATAAAGACCTAACTTCTGTGTACAGCTCAGCTGATCTGAAAGTCTGAGAAGAATGGCATTTCAACAGTACTGACATAAGTGGAATATTCCTCTCGCATTTTTCTTATTGTTTTTGAATGCTAAGGCAGCAGATCGGACCCAGGGCGCTGATGTGCTGAGTAAGAAAGTGCTGTTTTCACATTGTCACTTTTCAGAGCTGAACTGCACTTTTAAGTGTGGCTGTCAGTCTTTTCACTGTCAGGTTAAATCCTTACCCATGCTGATTCTTGCTCATCTGTGCTGACTGCCAGCGCTGAGGTCAGGAATGACTTCCCCCCATGGCAAGTTGGCAGGGTGTTTGTGTGCAAGGGACTAATGCACCTTCCTCGGGAGCAGTGAGCTGAGATTCTCAGTCAGGAGCAAATGGCCAGAACAAAGGGCTGAGCTTACAGGTTTATTCGTGGTCTTCCATTGCTTCCTGTTGCTGCTTTTGTTTGCTTTGGTCGTCATTGCCAGACTGTTGCAATCCAAGCCAGGCCAGCTTTGTTTCTGACAGGCAAATGGGAACCCACATCTGCTTTAGATCTCAGCTACAACTTGGACCTCAGCTTCAGTGTTCAATTCTGCCCGTGCATCCCTCTCCAATTACCCAACATGATTTTTCTCGTGTCTGTGTGTATTACTGTCTCCACAGAAACCCCCAGACACCAATACATAAAGCCTTGGCTAACTGAGAAGAGTATCTTGGCTATTGTAAGGATTTCCGTGTTGCATACCCTTGCTATGCAGATCACAAAATCTGAAGACTGGAATAAGAGAGATGTGAATGGCTGACAAACAGCCTCCTCAGTGATTCTGGAAACAAGGTTGAGACCTGTATTTGCTCCTTGTAGCTCGTCAGAGTAAGGAACAGATCTTTAGAGGAGTTAAAGATCCAGATAAACTCAGTTGAAGTGTCCTTGTCAATACCTACATACCACCTTTTTCTAAATGCTTAGGCAATGCCCAAACGATTCAGTTACTAGAGACAGAGAACTGGAGCTCATTCTTTCAAACCCCTCTGTTCTCAGCCAATTCCTCATCTCAGACCAATTAGCAGGTTCCCAAAGTTCCCGGACACAATCTGGGATCAAGCATGAGCCAGAGACCATTTCCACAAAGGAATTTGGATGTGACCAACTTGTTTTAGAAGTTAAAAGAAATGTGGAAGTGGTCGAATTACATCAAGTGGATTTAGTGCTCCTTGAAATAAGCCTTTCAAATGCACAGATATGGTTGTAGAAAAAAAAAGAAGCTATTAACTGTCTTTGAAATCCAGAGAGGAGAGGTTTCCAAGGGCCAGATTCTCAGCTGGTGTAAATCAGTATCAGAGATGAACCAGTTTACAGCAGCTGAGCAATTGTCCTGCGTCCTTAAAAATTATCAGCTGGGCAATTATGAAGCTGCTTATTGTTTTCTTCAAGAGCTTTTTCACTCCTCTTTTTCTATGTCTGAAAGTCTTTACCACTGCACAGTGAAAGCAGATAAACAAGGAAGGTTAAAATGTAAAACCACTCATCCAAGTTAATTAAGTTCAGCCAGCCTCAACTACATCATCTGGTAAGATCTGGCAAGTTGGGTGTATGTGTGCATATGTACATGCATGCCTGTGTATCTATTCCTCTATTTAGAGAGAATCATTCAAAAGTGTGCCTGATGTAAAATGTGCTATTTCTATGCCTGTGAGATTTTTTGTTTTTATTTTTCCTTGTCTATTTCTGTTCTTACAGTGACTTTCATATTTTTCTTCAACTTCCCATTATTACATTTTCCTCTTTTTATTTATGATGCCTGAATCCCAGTGTACATCACTGCTGCTCTGTTGGTACTTTATTAAATACAATACAGATACTAGAGTGAGAGTGAGGTTTTATGTCCCACACATGGTGTGTTGTAATTGTGGCATTTTTACTTTCCATTAAGAAGTATCTCCAGGAGGGGAGGATGGGGGACTCGGTTCATTACTTCTATAAACCAAAGAAGAAACCCCAGACAAGCTTGATGAGTTGTTAAGTAGTCTTTAAAGAAGTCTTTAAATCAAGATTAGATGTCTTTCTAAAGAGACTCACTAGTTCAACCAGAAGTTGCAAGCTTGGTAGAGGAATCAGTGGTTAAATCCTTTTGCCAAGTTAGGCTATGTTAAAATAATGGTCCTTCTGTCCTTCAAATTTATGAGTGTAGTTAGAAGATAGCGGCTTAACTAGCCAAGGTACAAAACAAAGTAAAAAATGTAAACAACTCCATGATGGAAAGATAAATTTTTCTTGTTAAAACGCTGGCTTAAGAGAAATGACAGAGGATTTGGGATACGGGCACTTTCAGCTACATCAGTTTCAGGGTCTGGCATTGCTAGAAAACAAGAAATTGTAACAAATTGGGTGGCTCTTCTGAGTTTTCCTCTTCCCATGATGAACATCAGACAAGTGCCCAGGGGAGCAGACTGCTTAGGGGTGTAAACCTGACTATTTCATGCATGGCAGAGCCCTGGCAAGGCAAAGCAGCTGCCCCTGGGAGCTGGGAAGCAGCTCCTAGTTGAGTATTGGCCACTGCCCCTGCTCACCTTCCTTCACAATTTGCCTCCAAGGAATTTCCTCAGCTCTCTGTCCTTGCTTTGCATTTTCCTCTCTTTCTTCTCTAGAAAACTCCCATCGTTGCCCTCATCCTAGTCACTTCTCTACCCTACGTAAATTTTGGAGAACATTTGAATGATAGCTGACATATTCATATCAAAGACCAAGACCTTGTCTTCTTGCCATGACTAGTCAATTCTCCCTATAACCCCCAAACTCCAGAAAGGTATGAGATACTGCTATGATGGTTGGGATGCACTTTAAGAGTGCATATATACTTTAAGGAGTATATGAAACAGACCATAAAAATACTAAAGTGAATCAGAATGACTTGAAGGACATGAAGCAAATCTGCATTGAGAAGACTGGAACATGATGAACTATTTTCTTAATTTCTTTAGATCTCTTTTACATCTACAAAGCTTTCAGTGTTAGTGCTGTCATTTATATGTGTGAGAACCAAGAAAAAAAGAAGGCAGCAAGGGACAGACAATGACTATCATGCATTTATCTGTTGCCTCTTTGCTTATCTTGCTTTTATGTGACACCTTTCTATTAGAAAAGGGACAAATCCACTTCTAAGGAAGGTGATATTGGAAAGGATAAATTAAGAAACACACAAAGTACAATGATGAGAAATAAAGTCTCAAAGCACTTGACTCTACAGACCAGAATAGCTGATTTTGGCATATCTACCCAATTGCAAGGCAGGATGATGCAAACTTGTGGTTGTCCTAAACAAGACTGGATTTTTTTGAAATATTTAAGGTATTTTGAACTTGTTATTACTTTTTCAACGAAGTGACTCTGTGTCCCTCATTTTATGGTTGGAACAGCATGATGGACTTTTCTACCTTCTTCTAATTTTGATTGGCTTTTGATATACTTACTGGATATTCCTCATCTAACAGACTCAAAGCAAAGAGGGAAGGAAATCTAAATTTGATATTCATAAGATGATCAAAAGAGAGAGACAGGTGTTTGGGGTCAGAAACTCTGCAAGTATGCAATTGCTAAATCCTATTGATTTCCATGCTGTGATGCCTTTGATAATCTCTGCTGGTTTCTAGTTCCATGTAAAAGAATATGATTTCAGTGATGCTTTATTTGGCCTGTTGAACTCACTGATTTCACTGTAATTTTAGTCATCCTTGTGTAACTTAGTGCAAGGGACTGAAGAGTCTTTCTTCCATTCTTCCTTTCCTTTTTCTCTCTCTCATTTTCCCTTCTTCCCTGACACCTCTTATAAATGCATTCCCTCCTCATGAAATTCAGATTTCAAACACGTGGAACGCTTTAGAAAGGCTCTCTCGAAAACCATTACCCAAACAAAGCACTTGGATGAATTGGCATGGGCAACTGAAGGAGAGAATGCCAACAGTGCTGCAATTTCATTGAAAGAACATCTCTGCCATTTCCCAAGTCATATCTTCATCCAACTTGAGTGTTTTTATTAAAATACATTCCCAAAGCTGTCTGAAAACTGACTCTTTCTGAGAGCCGAAGCCAGGCGCAGCCCAAAGAGGACAAAATGAAGTTTTAGATTCACAGTCCAGAGTTCATGGTTTTTAGTTTAAGGAAAAAAGTAACCAAAAGCTGAAAGGCAAGCTGCAGAGAATGCTGGAATACAGAGAGCAAATGCAGCCCCTATACAAGCCTGCAGACTGCTTAGAGGTGGAGGAGACGTTTGCTGTATTGTTGTCAGCCCCTTTTCCAGTTATCAGCAGCACAACTGCAGCTGTCTGCTGAATAACACATTTGTTTATACAGTAGATTGTGAATATGTGTGCGCAGCAAAGTCCTTGGGGGTATAAACAATGTGTTTCTAAAGAGGCCCGGTGTCATTAGAATAATCAAGACTTGTAGTATGATAAACAGAGTCGCAAACAGAAAGTACTACACAGAGTCTCCAGTGTGGTATCGCATTCCGTATCAAGTCCTGAGGATGATCTGTTCAAACAGCTTTTCCTGTGGCGTAGACACAGGTTGCTACATACTTTACAGAAGAATCAAGGGAGAGACATGGTCATGGTGCGTTTTTGATGAGACCTCATCAGCAACATGCTGGCACATGGTAAGAATCTTCAATTCATTGCACAAAGCCCAAATCCTTTCCCCTGCACCTAGTGATAGGACAAGGGGAATGATTTTAAACTGAGACAGGAGAGGTTTAGGTTGGATATTAGGAGGAAGTTTATCACCCAGAGGGTGGTGAGGCCCTGGAACAGGTTGCCCAAGGAGGTTGTGGATGCCCCATCCCTGCAGGCATTCAATGCCAGGCTGGATGTGGCTCTGGGCAGCCTGGTCTGCTGGTTGGTGACCTGCACATAGCAGGGGGTTGGAACTGGATGATCATTGTGGGCCTTTTCAACCCAGGCCATTCTAGGATTCTATGAATGTCCACTTTCTTTACCAATGAAGCCAGTCCAAGGGTACAAAACAGTGAGAGGGATGTATTGCAGCTCTGTGTAGTGTTGCCTTAGGCAGCATCACTGTCATAGGTTAGCACCTTGAATAGACATTGCAGGACACAGAACTTGTCCTAAGAATGAAAAGGTGTGGTGATGAGACAAATTCTTGGGTAGGAGTAAAAAACAGCAGTTTCTGGAGTGGATGGCAAAAGGCATTGTTGTGTCTTTAATGAGGGAAGCTTAAGGTTGGATGTCAGGGGGAAGTTCTTTACAGAGAGAGTGGTGAGGTGGCTGCCCAGAGAGGCTGTGGATGCCCCGTCCATCCCTGGAGGTGTATAAGGCCAGGTTGGATGGGGCCCTGGGCAGCCTGGGCTGCTATGAAATGTGGAGATTGTTGGCCCTGCCTGTGGCATGGGGTTGAAGCTTCCAAAACCATTTTATGATTCTGTGATGATTGTCAGTTATGAGTTGGCCTCTGGAAAAAACAATGGGGCAAAACAGCATGGACAAAATCTTGAAGATATTCCTCCTAAAATCAAATCTTAATGATTTCCCTGATAGCTGTAGTGTGGATTACACGATGAAACTAGGCGTGTCTTCAGAAATGGCTGCACTGGGTTTAGCCCCTATTTCCCAGTCTCATGAAAAGTAGAACAAGCATAGAAATGTTTTCCTAAGCAATCTGCTGTAGAGAACCTGCTTCAGCAGGGATTGGACCTGATGATCCACAGAGGCCCCTTCAAACCCCAACAGCTCTGTGATTCTGTGAAATCCCACTTCATAAATAGTCTCCTTCAAAGGAAGTTCATAGACTCCTCTATTGGCTCAAGAATAAAAAGAGGGAAATAACGTAAACAGTGATAAGAAGATGGTAAGGTTACACTATAAGAGCAGAGTCATTGCCGAAACTGAGCTCCTAGTGACATCTACAAAGATGAGCAGTGCACCAACTCCAAATATATTCTTTCAATGCCACAGAGCAAATATTTCCTCTTAATTCACCAACTCTGTCAAGTGGCATTAATCATTCACATACTGTCATGAAATTCTTGCTATGGGAGGACCAGTGAACTGGAAAGGGTTCGTTATGACAGTGCCATTTTATTAGTTTTCGAATACTAAGACCCCAGGTGTGCATTGCAAATCAAATGACTGCATTCTACACAGAATTTCTTTGATGTTGATAACCTGGTGAGCAGTTAAGATCAGTTCAGACATAATGAATTGGTCAAGAAGGAAAAAAGGAAGAAAGACAGAAAATTAGTAAAAATGTGCCTAGGGCTCTTGACTTCTTGACTTTGGTCTCCTTCTCACATCACTGTGATGAGTGACAGAAGTCTTCTGAAGCCTGTTCATTCTGCTTTATTCCTTCTGTCCTGTTTTTCCTCTCCACTGAATCCAGGTCCTTTCTCTGAAGGTTAAAGATCTCTCCTTAAGTGTATTGGGTCTGTTCACACGTAGAAACACCGTTTCTCAAAATTAATGTGCAGCTAAATAACTATTTTCCTTTTCCTGCTCCCAGTCATTCAATTTCTTCCTTTACTCCTCTTCCACTTTTCTAATCACTCACCTAATATACATAGAATTTACAGCAATGCAGAGAATGTAAGTGGTTTCTCATTCTTCAAAATTGCTAATGCAAGACGACAGCAGTAACCACTTATTCTGACAGCCTGAAATACATAGTCTGGAGAATTGCACCCAGTACTTTCCAAATGAATGCATTTTGTAAGAAGTTGTTTCATTTGAGTGTTTGCTGTGCCTGAATAAAATAATTGTCTAAAATAAAGGATAAAATAAAAGTCAGTGTTAAGACACGAGGGGTTTGGTAGGTTTTTTTTTTTTTTTTCCTGTCCTGAATATTAGATAGCTTTGTTCTGGGCAAAATACATCATTCTGTGCCTCGGGTTCCACATCCTTTAAAAAGATTCAATATTCTTCTGGTTTAAAGTCTTCACATCGTTGTTACAATGTTGTTTTGTATGTATGGAATAGGAAGAGTTTGTGGAAAGGCTCTTACAGGAAGAGACAATAAGGCACCGAAATAGTTTCAGAGTGGAGAATGGGGTTCGGTCTGGATCCCTTTGTCCACACGTGTGGCTGCACAGTCCTCTTCATTAGACAGCTGCTGCATCAGCCCTCATGCATAAAAGCCATATAGTCAAACACGTTTGTGCTGACCTAAATTCCCCTTGTCCTGTCACCAGTTCTCTGTATCATCAACACGAGGTGCTGTCTCCAACTTCTACCTCTCCATCCTTCTATTCCTGCTGGTATATCATTTGCTGCACAGATGTTTCTCCCAAGCCATTGCAAGATTATTTTTCAAGTGACTTCTTCCAGCAGATGTTTCCCAGTTCCCAGGTGAATGTGTTGCCCTCTCCACTGAGCTGAAACTCAGCTATGCACTTGACATATTGCAGTGCCACTGTCTCTATGAGCTGGAGGGGCTGCAGCATTGCACATCACTGAAGTCTCTCTGCTCCTGTCAGGCTGTTGGTGATGTTTTCCCTCAGCAACAGGCCTCCTTGCTGGCTCTTCAGGTTACAAACTCACTACCTGGGCTACACAAAACAACTTTCTAAGGTGCCTGAAATTATCTTATATAATTGCAGTGGAGTCTGTTCCCAAAAGAAGAATTAAATTTGACTATTATTCAGGCAGCCAGGTCCTATTTCCCCATAGAGGCAGAAAGTAAAGCCATATGCAGTAGCCAAAGGAGATATATAATGTAGTGTTTTGAGTATGAGAATTTCTTCTTCTCCTTTCCTGGGGAGTCAAGGTCATGTAATCATGTGCAGTAGGAAAGTTGAGAGCTCTTTCCCTCAGGGGCCATATTATAAGTCCATTTTAGGTCACACAGAATCACTGAATGGCCAGGGTTGGAAGGGGCCTCAAGGATCATGAAGCTCCAACCCCCCTGCCACATGCAGGGCCACCAACCTCCATATTTCATAGCAGCCCAGGCTGCCCAGGGCCCCATCCAACCTGGCCTCCAGGGATGGATGGGGATCCACAGCCTCTCTGGGCAGCTGTTCCAGCACCTCACTCTCTCTGTAAAGAACTTGTTCTTGTGGTAGATGGCTGAATGTAGGTATTTGGCTTTGTCCTCCTCTGAAATCGGTTTTCCTGAACGATTCAGATGCTTTCATAACCTTCATCCTTTTACATTAATCTAACTTGCTTTTTAAATTGGCAGAGTTGCAGACTGGATCATGATGACAGCCTTGTATGGTTCAGCTAATATCTGGGCTAGATTTAGCTCCAGGCTGTGGAACAACCCCTTGCAAGCCTTCTGTGAGACAAAATTATAAGTCAGATTATTAATTATTGTAATTTTTGAATGAATTTTTTGAATGAATCCTATATATTGAACTCAAAGAAAACAACAACTTGTAAGAGAGAAGAAGATGTGAAGGAACATCTCCCAGTTTCTTCCCTTAATTTCTCCCATCTGAGCTCTTTACCCATGCTCTCATTCTCGTAGCTTTAGTCAGAAAAAATGGAGCCAGGTACTCAAAATGAGACCGTGTAGATTGACAATCTTGGGTGATAAGGGCAAGACAATTACGGCTAATGGCTTCTACCCATTAGCAACTGTAGTAGGCAACAATGTAACATAGGCAACAATATGAACAGTTAGCTACTGGCTAACAATGTCTTTGCCAGGGAAGGCAAACTGGCTCCTGAGGATGTCTGAACAGTCAATGGCTGTGCGCTAGGAATATTCCACCAAGCAGCAGTGGTTGCAGTCCCCATCATTCAGCAGTAGGACCCATGATTTTTTCTCCAAATCTCTGTTCTAAACCGGCCCCTTCTTCTCTTCCCTTCATGTTGAAAGTACAGCTCTTTCCTCACCCTTGGCTCAACAAAATTCAGTGGTTTAGCTCTGCACTGCTTAGCTACAACAGAGGAGGAAGATTGACTTGTATGTTTACTGACAAGCAAACTTGTAGAAGTGGGACCCAGACAAATCTCCCACTAGATAGACATTTTTGGCTACATCTGTACTAGCCAAATAAACAGTGTCAGCATCCTTTCTGCAATTGTAGAATCATAGAATCATCAAGGTTGGAAAAGACCCACAAGATCACCCAGTCCAGCTATCCATCCATCCATCCATCACCAAGAGGTCTGGCCCCTTCTTTAGTATTAAACAACCTCACCTCCAAAATAAAATTGCAATTCTCAACTTGCCTGCTAGGGACAGTGCCTGGTGCATACTGGCTCCTGTGCTGTGCCTAGGATGGTGCCAGCTAGTCTGGATCAACATGCCAGGGACCAGCAGATACTGTTAAATTCCAATCTTTGCTTCTATGCATCAACACCAAGTTTGCTGTGTTGTTCTTGTTCTTTTCTGATCACCCAGTTTTGTGTTGCATCCCACCTTGAGCCAGCTGTAATCCAGATATGGGGATAGGTGGTCTAGCTGAAAACTAGTCCTAGGAAATCACAGAATCACAGAATGGCAAGGGTTGGAAGGGACCTCAAGGATCATGAAACTCCAACTCCCCTGCCACAGGCAGGGCCACCAACCTCCACATTTAATACCAGACCAGGCTGCCCAGAGCCCCATCCAACCTGGCCTTGAACACCTCCAGAGATGGACGGGGCATCCACTACCTAAAAAAGAAGAAAGAAAGAAATGTAGTGGCTTTTATCAACTAATGATACTTGTTCACCACTTTTTATTCAATGCAGGTATGAATACAAGAGTAGGAGAGAAAAGAGGATAGCACCACCCTGGGCTTGCAATAGTTAAGTGTTTCCTGGAGCTAAAGCTTGACTGAAAGAACTTAGCAGCCACAATGATGCACTGGGAAGCTGTGTTCACTCCATCAGCCAGTGGTCTTAAATGAAGGATAGCATTTGCTTTCCTCACATTCAATGCCAACAAATATGCATTTGTATAGTCAGATTAGCACTAGGTCCTAACTGAACTGCTGTTCCTATAAGAAGGTTATGCTGTTTCAAGGGTTTGAGATGTCCTCAAGAGCATCCTGTAAGGCTGTGACAGAATCTAACAGAGAAAAAAAAATTAATAATGAAAAAATAAAAACTTCAGGTATTCTACGAAATAATTGAGCTCACAGGAAATGAAGGAGAAGAAAGAGGAATAGAATTGATAGCTGTCAAGAGCAAAATACTATCATTGCTATCATTATTATCAAGCATATGTATTTACAGAATTGTACATTCCTGCCAAAATATCAGAGCCAGGAAAAGCAGTCCTCTTTATACAAATGTGTCTTTTATGTTATATGTGGTGTCCACACTCCAATTTTTCTCCAAACCATTTGGAAATAAATACCTAAATAGATTCATATATTCATAGATTTTAGGGCCAGAAGGGATCATTACAATCACCTTGTTTGAGCTTCTCCTGATGTCTTATATTTCTGTCCTTACATCTGTCCCATAACTGTTCTAAGCTGCCCTGTACCATTTGAAGCTGCTTACAGCTCTGACTTACATTACAAGCAACAGTATCCGCTCATTTTAATATGTGAGCTGATTTAATGGTTAACTGCCATCACTCTGTGTTTCATTGCTGTTTTCAGCCTGAAATTATCTAGATTCAGCTTAAAGGTTTCCTCTTTCTGCCAAATCACAGTCCTCAGCCCTCTGTACGTAAGTTAGAAATGTCCTTTCTTAAAGGCCTAGTTCCTAAAATCACATAAATTAAGTCATAAAGTTCAATCAACCTCTTGTTTTTACAACATCCAGCAATCTTTAAATAGTAAAGGAGTCAATGTCACAAAGCATCTGGAAATTCATTGCAACCCACCTGTAGCATAGCCCCGAAGACACATGGCCTTCAGTTTGTTCTCCGCCTACAAAGTTTGTCAAACACTTTTGAGAGCTTTGGATGAAAGCCATCTTATAAATGTACGTTATTGCACTGTCATTATTATTGTGCTGTCATTCTGTGTTCAGCTTTTTAAAATTGTTCCAGGCCTGCTGTAGCTCTTGTGGTTTAATTTCCTTTCTTTAAACTAACAGCCCCACTGAACAATGAAGCAAGTATGGGGACATTAAAAAATAGACTGAGTTTTCTATATTATTATTATTATTGCCACAAGTTCACAGCTTACCACATTATGGCTCCAGCTCATTACAACGAATGCCAAGAATGCACAACAATAAGAGGCTGCATTTATGTAAAGAAGGGCTTGCATTACCAACGGCTGAGGAAAAATATCCAGGGAGAAGCAGTGGGTAGGCAGTGGTCTGATCCTACTGGGTGTGCTGTTGGACCTCAAACTGTAATGGGCTTTGCTGTGCATGTGCTGGCAAAGGAGAGAGATCCCGTCTGGTTCAGTTCCTACTGGCTTCAAGGAATGGGGAGGAGAAGTTGGAAATATCCAAGCTGGATCTGTAAGTGCTACCTCTGTAAGAGCCTGATGCACTGAGGTTGGCACTGTTATGTCTCCGTGAGCGTGCCTCAGGTTTGGGACCACACTGCCAGGAGTTGGATTTGATGATCCTCGTGGATCCTTTCCAACTTGAGATATTCTATGATTCTATAACTCCATGATTCACATTGATCAAGGTAAGCAATATATAAAACCTTGAGCTCATTGCTTTGGCACGAGTTCAGGAGAGGCAGCAAAAGCTGCAGGCTCTAAAGCATGTCCTGCATTGTGTGGTCTTTTCTTCCCTGGTTACTATGAGCTTTGATGTTGCACTCTATGCTTTTGCAAGAGAAACCAAGGCAGCAGTTTCCTAATTAAGTGCTTAACAGATGTGCAGAATGCCAGCCTCTGCTGCTCACAACACATTTCTGAGAGTTTATTTGGATCAGCATTTGCACAACTGTGGTGAAGGGCAGATGGAGGAACTGATTTGGTTTCAAACACAGATCTTCTCCAGGTTAATTCTGGTTCAGTTCTCATATGCCAAAATTAGAGAAAAAGTGTGAATGTCCATCCATGGGCATAAAGTCCTTTGTCCAAAAGGACCCAGCAAGGCAGTGGCAGGCATGGAACAGAGCTTTCATTTTCTGAATCTTTGCTCAGCATACACAGATCAGAACTATGAATTGTACTGATAAGTAAAAAAAATAAATCTGTGATGGCTCATGTGGAAGAAAGAAGTCCCTTTACCATTAGTCCTTTCCCGTTCTGTCTTTACTAAAAATAAAAGTGAATGTAAAAGATAGGTAGCCAGCTTTGCTCTCCACTTTATACCACCTGAGTGGAATTCAGCTCTAGATGGACTATACTTACACAACTTAAAAATACATTTCTGTAGAAAGACAACTGTTGATATCAATTTCTGCACGTCTTTAAGATCCAGGCACAAGTGTGAATAGGGATGTAAAGATGCTTAGAGCTGTAACCTGGGCCTTTTTTGGGTGATGTTATTACATCCATACAAGTAATGAATCACTTCCTGAGCAAGAACCAAACACTGCATGTACCTCTTCAGCAGAAGGAACCTAATTAGAGGGGCAAATTTAACCTAAATTACTAAATTACTACCAAAAAGTAATCTTATACCTAACTCTACATAATCAGTAGTGACTTAAATGTCTATATTTGATCTTGTGAAAGATTGCAGATCAGATTGAATTCGTTCACTAGATAAGACCAGTAGCATTAGTAATTGTTATTAGATGTTAGTTAATAATAATTTTCATTGTTAAATATTAGACTATTCATGGTTTGAAACTAATTAAAAGAAGAACTGATAAAATAAAAAATACAAGTGTTTTATCACGGAAGGAAAACCCATTTGAATCACAACAAATAAGACTTCCAAGAATCAGACTGGCCCCGTTGCAAATTATATGATAGCATCTTATAATTACTTTATGCCCGACACTGTTTTAGCCTGTGATACAATCTGTCATGCTGGATTGCAACTGTGTGTTCTCCACCAGGGAAAAATATATATCAGTAAAATTTACCATCTGTGTTGTTACATGATTGCATAAACTTCAGCCTGAACATATTTGTTAGTTTTAATTCCCAGACTTTTTTCTGTCTTAAGTCATTATTCATATAATCTTTTATTACATAGCTCTTATATTTTCTTTACATGTCTTCTTCAGATGTGAGAGAAAGCATGAAGGCTATATTATTTGTAAACTTTGGGGCAGACAGTGCAAAGCTTTTACTTTAATATATTTTCAAAAGTCTATTGTTGCAATGGAAATGGAGACCAAAATGTGAATAATCATCAACAGTGATGGAAGGTTAGAGATTAGCCCCTAATCACTTTTGCCCTCTTCCTCTCACCGTGTAACACTGCATGTGGTGTTGATGCTCTGATGGCCATCATTTGATTAACGTTACCTGTGTTCTAGAGCCTGTTTGTGAAGAGAAAGAGGCTGCAGTAAAGGGAATGTAGAAAAGTCAATGGAGGTTTAGTTGTGTTCTACATATATACTGGTAGCCTTCGTGACAGCTTAGCTAACATGCTAACATGCAACAAAGAGATGTGGTATTCAACAGGGTCCCACACCTTAGCTAGGAGGGATACACCTGGGGAAGTTCCAGTGCTGCAGAATAGCACTCAGCTGACAGCACCCCTGCTCTGATATTGGCACAAATGGCTACACCCCAGGTACGTTTTTTGATGAAATTCATAGCCCACTTTTAGTGCCAGCATTGTTCAGCCCTAGAGAGCAGGCACAATGGTCCCCAAGGAGCAACGTAGACATGGCCAAACCTGTGGAGGGGACAAATGAGGTTCTCCACAGACTCAGGTTATCCTTTGCTCTGTGCCTTCAGGTGGGAGGAGCAGTGACAGGCAGCCTGATTCAGTGGTGCTCACAGCAGGGGATTGGAACGAGATGATCTTTGAGATCTCTCCCAGTCCAAGCCATTTTATGTTCCTACATGATTCTATAAATGATACAGACCTGGGACACAAGCTAGGCAGGCCTTGCCACAAGAGCAGCCTTGTCCCATTGTGTGACAAGGAATATGTCTTATCCAGCCAGGAACCTCTCCGTCTCAGCCTGTATCTCCTTAAACCAATCCCTAAAAGGACATATCCATGCTAGTCTTCTTATCCTTTTAAAAATCTCACGACAACACATTTTTTTTAAGATTCTTGACACAGACAGTATGGATTCTCTCAGAATCGAGTCCAAATTAAGTCTGGCTCTTGATGGATTTTGTTTGTGTGTCTCTGACCCATCTAAATGGATTGGCTTGTTTTACTTCAAGGAGTACTGACTTCATCTGAACTTGCTGATCACTGCAGACCTATCTAAAGAGCTTGCTGAAAGTTAAATAGACTAATACAGATTTCCTGATCTCCTTGTCTTGATGCATTATATTTAATTTCAGTATCCTGGATTCTGCTGAAGTGCACATTTCTCTCTCTTGTACAGAATCCCTAAATTGTTTTGTCTTCTCCTGGCATGAAGGAATGGTTGTAAATCATGCACCCTACTGTCACAAACAACAGAGATGGGGAGATTAATCTCACTTTCTTTTGGAAGTTTAGATGTTACATTTATAGAGAGTGACTGTAATCCTTCTATATGGTCATTTCTTGCCTGGATGTCTTAGTATATCTGCAAGGCTCCAGCAACTATGGCATATGACTGCAGGATATCTCATCCTTCTTGACCAACAGCTGGAGGCTTGGTGAGACATCACCTCCTAAAGGTACTTCCCTTCCTCCATTAATTGTAATTTAATGTGAATATCTTGTACCAGTTGCCTAATTTTGCTTCCCTTCCTTCACCCTTTCAGCCTGAATAAGGCAATTATCCCTTAACATGTCCATTTCCATGACCCAATAATTTTCCCATCGTCATTACATGTAGCAGTGGTTTTTGTTGTGCAGTGGTTAATACAACGAAAGTAGAGCTTCGTATTTTAACTTCCAGTATCTCAGTTCTGATGGCCAGTGGTCCAGGTAGTTGCCATAAAATAATAAAACATGACTGGTATCCAAACATTGCTGTGTTTTATGCCATTGTATGTTTTCTATAAGGCGAGGGAGGAATAAAAAAGACTGATTGAAATCAGATCATTAATCCATACTCATCTCTAGGATTCAATGAAACAGATTGGATGCTTCACTGGCAAGTATCGACATAATTGAGAGATTTAAGTCTTCTTTATCAAATCTTACCTGCCAGCAGTTTCCACAATTTTATTTTAGACTTCAAGTTGTTGTAATTTTGATGAAGGAAGGAGAGATAATGAAGAAACATCTGTATCCATGAGGAATTTCCAGAAATCCAGTGGATTTGTTTCCAGAGCAATTTTACTGCAGAAGTCCTTCTACTAAGCTGACTTTAAAAGGAAATATCTGTATAGTTTTCTGTCCACACAGTTGTCTTGTGAGACTTATGTATTTTATAAAACTCCGAATAAAAAAACCTACTTTTTTTGTTCTGATCCTACATATATTGTATATATATAATGAAATTGTATGTGGCATATCAGATGGTTTTCACAAGGGTGGATTAAGTACTCCTAAGTAAAGGCTTTCTCATATTTTCTTCATTAGTCTTAATGGAGATTTTATTGAAGATTGAGTACTCTCTAGTCATGTGATCCCATTTAATAGGGATTCCTAGCCTTCTCTCACCAAAAGCACATGCTGACTTTCCATGCCTTCTGCATCTGTTATACTGACATTAATAAATTAACCAATGCCAGGACCAGTTCTTTGGCTCTGAAGACTTCTGATACGTTTCTTCCAAAAATGATGACCACATAAACATATGCCTACTGAAAAGCATACCATCTTAGCTACAATTCCTGAGTAGTGCTGAGGAATAATTTAGAAGGTCAGTGATGCAGGCTAAAAGAAAATAGGTACCATACTGCTGATGTAACAAGAATGATTGAGATCCTTTGCCCACACTCACATATTAGTATTTTTTGACTTCCAAGTGTTCATACGCCTACTAGCAGGTTAAGAATCAGCCTTGACCATACAGAATTATTATGGATATTTGCCAACTTATGTAGGTCCCATACTTAGCAGAATAGTCACGCCTGGCATTATAACAGTACTTAAGAACAAGTTCTCATGTGCCAGAAGAAAAACAAAATCTCTAGTTCAGAAAAGACATCAAGCTTCTTTCAATACTGCTTTCTGCTAGTTTCTTGGCTTTAGTGAACCTCTCATGTTTTCTGGCCTCTCCTGGTCTTTGGGTCTTAATTGGCTTAATCTTTTCTTCAGCTGTCCTGCATTTCCTTCCTTGGAGACTTCTCTAATAACTTCTTACCTGTTTTCTTCGTTGTTGCTGCTGAACACAAAACAGTACAGATTAAAGAGAGTTTTGTTATCAGATTATATCTACTCAGGCAGAATACCCTAAATCTACCTGGTAATTTAGATTGAGTGTCCGCTCTGGATGTCAGATGGACCAAGCAATCTCCAAAGGAAGCCTGATTAGTTCAGGTTGCTCTGGGCCACGTCCAGTCCTTGAGCCTCAGCTATTCCTTCACCCAGGCTATCTCTGGAGGGTGTTCTCTCTCCTCATCTCAGACTGTCTGGGTTCAAACGCAAAAGTGATATCTTCAGATATCTTTAGATGTCAGGAAAAACTTCTTTTACAGAAGGGGTTGTTAAGCACTAGAATAGGCTCCCCAGGGAGGTGGTGGACTCACCATCCCTGAGTGTGTTTAAAATTTGTTTAAATGGTGCTCAGGGACATGATTTAATGGAGGGTTGTTAGAGTTACGGTTGTATGGTTAGGTTGTGGTTGGACTTATTGATCTTTAAGGTCTTTTCCAACCTGAGCAATTTTATGATTCTATGATTCTATATCTGCCTGACAAAAGAAATATTTCTGCTGGAGTCACAGATCAACTTCAAGTCAGAGACAGCAGTTGCTGACTAGAGAATCACAATTAGTTTGAGATCACCTATTAGGCCTATATATGAATTTGAGAATATGTGACTTCAAGGATGTGGTCTTACTCTAGATCACGGCTTTACTGCCACCAGGAATTCTGTCTGGACTTCCACTGTAACAAAAAATAGAGATGGTGGGCTTTGATTCATGTGAGACATCAGCTTCAGCACCTATGTTCCTAGACTTGAGTCCTAATAACCCAAGGGCTTGATCTTTTGAGCATGGCAGGAGGTGTCCTTTTCACTCAGCCCCAGAAGAAAAGTGGCTCAAGAGCACTATTTTTAAAGAGTTGCTTTATATTTTCCGGTTTATTTGTCTGATTGACCTTTTAACCTTTACACTAATTGTAGGAAAGCAAGAGAGACTGAGGAAGAGAGATATGTCATAGAAATGTTATGAGTTTGGATAGAAATCCTGAGCAAAACTATAGCAGTAGTAATAACTCTGAGTTTACAGACATCCGGAAATTATGAGCACATTGCACTTTTGAAAAATATATTACATGTGGGATAGCTTGTGTCCCTAGGGTAAGTGTTCTGCTTCTTTTGTGACCCATAACTCAGGAGTGTGGCAGGCATTAACACTTTACAAAACATCTTCATTCCTCATGGCTGAGACAGAACTCACAGCATGCAGAGTATCTGACTTATTCAGTGGTGATTTAAGTCATTTTATTTTAAACACTAACTTTATGTGGTCAGTATCCCAGATAGATGAAGGGGGAAAAGAAGGAGATTTGGTAGAAGTGTACCTAATTTTTTATTAAATATATCATTTTTGCAATCTAACTTTTACTGTAATGGAAAATTGCACACCATAAAACAGTAAGAAGAATGAATGTGATACATTATACAGGAATCTGCCTGGAGAAGAATGTGTAACACATAAAAGTGTAAATGCATGCATAGACATTCATGCACATACACACATTGGGAAAACAGCTTTTGCATTGTGTCTCTGAATGGGAAGGGAAGGGAAGGGAAGGGAAGGGAAGAGGAAAGGGGAGGGGAAGAAGAGGAAAGGGGAGAGGAAAGGGGAGAGGAAAGGGAAAGGGAGATGAAAGAAAAAAGGAAAAGGAGAAAGGAAAAGGAAAAGCATTGATATGGCTTTCTATTTGCTCTAATCTTTTCCTTGCTGATATGTTGTCTTTTCTAGCACAGTCTCTAAAACATTTAAAAAGATGAGAATTGGCTTCTACTGATACACAGGAAAACCCTCAAACTTTCCCCTTTTACAGGGAAGCAAGCAGGTGACTTCTTAGCACTTAAAGCCACTTCTGTTACTTTGGGGCCAAGGTACCAGAAAAACAACAGTGCTTCAGAGAAACTCGTTGTCGTTTAATTTCTGAGAAGGGCAATAGGAATGAAGTCGTTTTAGGTTCAAGCATCAAACAGCATTAAGATGGCCTCTTACATAAAACATGCACGACATCTTTTTTCAGGCTGTTCAAAAGTGGATCTGGATGAAAGGTTGGACACCAAAAAATCAGGGAAAAGCCTTGATTCTGACTGAATACTGAAATTTTTCATACGTTGCTTTTTATTTATGCACATTCATAACATTGATGAGACCCAAATTATATACTGAATTATGTGAGGTTTTCATTTTTATTTTAAAAAAGCCCTTCTTTAAAAAAAAAAAAAAAAAGAAGTTTATTTTCTATAAGCTGAAATGCCTATAATTGGTCAAAAATTATTTGGACTTGAACAATTCCATTTGTTCAAGTCAAAGGACATATTTTCTTTTTTATTTTCCCATTGTGTTATCTACGTCCAACAAAAACCCTTTAGATTCATATCAGTAAGCTGCAAATTCCTCTGTTTCTTCAGTTCTAACTAAGCTATTTGTAATTTACATATTTGCTCTCCTTTAATTAATTAATTTATTCCTAAATTTCAGTGAGATCCTGAGACTTTCCTACCCGTGCTGGGAAATGCAGTGTTTTAGTACTTAAAATGTCCTTTTGCATAGATGCAGTGTATTTCATTTAGCAGCTAGAGGTGTCACTGCTTGGTGTCAGCAATTAATGGCAAAGTATCAGCAATTAACAAAGGTTTGTGTTTTTCTGCTAAACGTTCCTACAAAGGATTTTTACTTCTAAATATACCACGAACAATTTTCTGTTTTCAACGTAAAACAAAGAAAAACCAACAAAACAAGATTGTTTAAGAATGGAAAGCAACACTTTTTACAATTATTTTTCAAATTAGTTGAATATTTTCTATAACAGTTCTCGCTTTGAGCAAAAAATCAATTTCCATTCAAAGAGGAAATGTTCTGAGCAGCCTCAGGTAACTGCACTTCACTGATGGGTGAAGTGAATGCTTGAGAGATGTCACATCCACAAAACTTTACCAGATCCATGGGAAAAGTAACTGCTCAATAGATAGCAGGTGCAAATGTTTAATATGATTATATTACTGTATTTTTCTACTCCATGTTAACAGTGAAAGACATTTATGAGAAATGCACGCATATATTTGAAAACTGCTGGGCTTGGATCACGCTGAGACTGTGTAGAAGTAGAATGTTTTCATCTGCCTGAACTGGGCTCCTCAGTTTAATTAAGACAGGGATCTCCTAGAAGGAGTTCAGTGAAGGGCCAGAAGATGATGAAGGGCCTGGAGCATCTCCTGTATGAGGAAAGGCTGAGTAACCTGGGGCTGTTCAGCCTGGGGAAAAGAAGACTGAGAGGGGATCTGACCTATGTTTGTAAATATCTAAAGGGAGCTGGGAGGCAAATGGATGAGGCCAGGCTTTTCTCAGTGCTGTGTAGTGACAGGACATGGAGCAATGGCTACAACTTGAACATAGGAAGTTCCATACTAACGTGTGGATGAACCTCTTTACAAGAAGGGTGCCAGAGCACTGGCACAGGCTGCCCACAGAGGTGGTGGAGTCTCCTACAACGGAGATATTCAGGACCTGTCTGGATGCCAACCAATGTGACCTACTGTAGGGAACTGCTTTAGCAGGGGGCTGGACACAGTGATCCCTTGAGGTCCCTTCCAACCCCTGTGATCATATGATTTAGGTATTGAGCTGATATATCAACAATAATCAAGGGGTTTGAAGAGATAGATGATCTTCAATTTTAAGTCATTAATGTCAGCGTAATGCAGAGTCGCATTAATTCTCCTTTTATTGCCTGTTTTCACTGACCTTCGTCCCTCAGTACTGAAGTCCACATCCAGCTTTACTCGCAAAGGCTGTCTATTTAGGACTGCTTGCAGAGTTTCCTGCTCAGTAAAGTTTAGCATGAGGTCAAATGCTGTGCTGAAGAACAAATAAATAGCCTTACCATTTATTGAAAATCAATTGAATTTTTCCAACATCAGACTTTGCTATTTTACATGAAAAACATGAAAATCTGTGATTCTGTGGAAATTTTTGTCCTTTTTAGAAGAAAGTTCATAGGGATGTAGAGTCTTTTCCAGTTCACAATATCAGTGCCCCCTGAATTCTACAGTGATACAGATCTTCATGTTATTAATTTTATTACAATGAAATTAGCTGTTTAGCACTGAAAAAGAATGAACTGCAACAAATGATAAGTAAGGTGTAAATATGAAGTAGGAACTGTGTTGCATTCCTCCCACTGATAGCTCTTCCTGGATGCATGATGCTGAATCTAATTAAAGGTCCTTTTTTCTAAACCTGAACTGAAACTGTAAACCCGCATTTTTTTTTCCTTCTGTACTCTTCTTTAGCACCAGTTTCTGGAATTGGCTTGTTTTACCATTGAACCGTTTTGTCTGTCAGCTTAGATTAGGTCAAATTAGTTCTCATTTCAATAACTGACAAAGATCATCTTTGACAATATCAGTGACCTCACATGTCCTGACAAGGGCACAGTTTCAAAGTCTATAGAATAGAAAGAAAAGTTCTATAAATTTTGTGCAGGAGGATTGTGGGTAACAAGATCTAAGATCTTCGCAGGATATACAAGATCCTGACTGAGAGTTACATGTTTTCAGTCTTCATAATTGATTTTGAAGATAAATATATAAATAGATGGATAGAAGGGCAGGCAGGCAGAAAAAGCAAATAGGCAAGCAGTGAAGAAAGCAAGAAGATAAGTAGCAAGTTCACTAACAGCTGTTTCAAATGTGCTATTTGTCAAGAATTACAACTGCTTAAATTGCTCTTACCATTACTGAAACAAAAATTCAGGTTTTATTGTATCAAAAAATTCTGTATACAATCACTTAAGATTTTTCCTATTTCCGTTCCATCATCCCATGGGACAAGACACAGGCTGGGAGTTGTGTAAGCCCACAGATATTTTCTTCACTTTGGGATCAATTATTGATTTAATATACATCCTTTAGTTTGAGCATCTGAGTTTCTTTTCTGAATTTCCTGAATCAGAACTGTGGGAGGATTTTGCAAAGTGAAACCCACTCTTGTGTGCCCTGATGCCCTGATGGAGAGCTCCAAGAAGTTTGTATCATGTCTGTGGTACAAAAGCCTTTGTACCGGACCCGTTCATGAGGGGTAAATGTCATTTCCAATAGAGTAAGTTGTTCAAGGAGGCAGAGGAATGCCTATCATTTCTGTTTCTCTTGACTAGACCTGACATTCATCTGGTGGTGTCAGGAATGGTTTAAGGATAGTGAAATGCATCTTCTGTCCTCCCATCATTCAGACAAACACAATGCCAGATAAAACTTGAAACAAGAACATACCACACAGCAAAACATACTGAAAGCATACAGATACGTATTGATCTCTCATAATAAACAAACTTTCATTTCGTGTTCAGTAATGGAAGAACTGCTGCATTCAGAATTCATCACTACTATTAATAGTGAATTTTTTTTAATCTTCTTGTGTCCCCTCCCCTGTACTCTGTCTCATTTTTTAAGGAGATATGAAAGAATGGCTTCTTCAACCACTAAGCACAGCTGTCCTGGGGAGAAGTAAACCTTTGGTGTTCGGTGCTAAATCAAACTCTTTTAACATTGTGAATCTACCCAAGAAAGTACATACTGTATCTAACAGAAGCTTTGGGATCAGTTTTATATCAGTGACTTTAATTAGCAGTCATCTTCTCTTTTGCTTTTTTCTGAAATATGGGAACTGAAAAATTAAACATTTGAATTACAACTCAGAAATACTGTGGCATTTATTAAAGGCTAATTATTTTAAAGAAGAACTAAAGATAAGCATCTATTTCCATAAATGTGTGTAAGGCTCATAATAGTTTAGCATTATGCAGTGCGTAATATGAAATGCAATGAAAATCCAGTATGGCTATGGAGAGATTAGCCCATTGCACTGAAGATCAGGTTTGCATGAGTTGATTTAGTTGTGCCCTTCTAATTTAATCATGTCACTTATTCCTGACACCCCAGACTACTAATTTCCCGTGTCTGACTTCTAGTTCAGATATAATTGTCAAATACCCAAGAATGCAGGTTGACAATTCTCTGCTCATGAGCTACAATCTTTAATATCCCAGAACCTAATGTAGAAAAGCCATCTATTCTCAGTATTCGTCAGAGCCCAGATTGATGTAAATCCAATTGCATATGACTTTTGAAGGGGCATACAAGACAAGAGTACAATATGCTTTACCACTTTACAACAGCCACTTGATTTTTCCAAGAATAATTTTGTAAAAATGTCTGCAAAGATGCTGCAATGTAGAGGGCTCCACATTCTTTCAATATTTTATGACTCATTTCTTCCATAGCTTGAGCATTGCCTTCTACCTGCAGCAGGAAATTGTGATGGTGCACTCAACCTGACTTAATGAACATGTTAAGAGGACTGAGAAAGAGACTAATAGAAATCCTGCCATGGATTTCAATTACTTCACAGCCATGCCTGTGATAAATGGTTCTGAGAAATTTCACCCTGCTGTAATCCCGGTTAGCATACTTCTCACTTTACATTAGTAATATAACAGCCGTATGTCTACTCTAGATTAGCTGGATACACTATATCTATACTTAATGGAGAAAAATAGGTAATTTCTGGACTGATTTATCACAGTTGTCTTAGATATTTTTCATAGAATGAGATAACTCACTCTCTGACAGTGTTGACTTCGATAGTAGAAGGGTGATCAACCAAGAATAGACATTTAAATGCTGAATGAACACTATAGTGTGAGGTGAATTCATTCTTGAACATCCCCAGCCCAGGTGAGAAGGTATTTCCCATTATGAATATCCATACAACATCAGCAATTGCTTTAGCAGTACATCCACTATCATGTGGCAAATAAATCTAAGAATAAACAAACTTTATTATACTCTTCCAAGCTCTGCCATAAAAAGTCACCAGGTGAAGATTAGTAATGATGATGGAGAACTGGAAAGAGAGCACAACATTTAAGTTCAGTGTGATGACAAGAAAAGGGTATTACTTGGTCCACTTTCTAATGTCACAGCCATTCATTAGACATTTCAAATTTATACCTAAAAGAAAACAGATTAAAAAATATATACTGATAAAAAAAATCGATCACAATACTTGCCATGTAATTATGTCTTTTCTTATGTGTTAAAAGCATAAACTTTATGTTTACAATGAATTTACCCAATTTCAGTTTGTTAGTTTTTATACTTTTACTTCTGAAAGTACGTGGCAACTAGAAAAAATATTGTCTTAACATGTAAATTATTAATTAGACTTAATTACTTATCAGATTTTGATACATTTTAAGATTCATTTCCTATTCCTCAATTAACCCATTAACCCCTCAACTACCATTTCATTAAGTAAACGGGAAGGCTGTGTAAACCAGTTAATATTTATTAACAGTATTGTGCCAATTAGTAAAGAATATATTTTTCCTAGCAACAGCCAAACAGCCCTCCAGTCTTTTTTTGTATACACTTGTTTTCTTTTCATTTGGCTAGTGGAAGTAGCAGGTGTTGAAGGCTAAGTATGTATGCAATTTAAGGTTGTTCAAGTCTACTGATTAGGTGATCATTTTAGATGGAAATTCTCATTTGAAGGCAGGATTCCTTCATTTGTTTTTGGCCAGCCTGTAAAATGCTCCTTTGCTATTAATATAATTGCTGAACTTTGCTGCAGAACTGCATAACATCCATTTATACCACAGAGGCACATTTTGAAACGATGATCTTCACAATAAAGGCATGTACTCAAAATATTTCATAAAAGGGCTCACTGCCTCTGACAAAGATCAAATAAAACTTGGTTGGTTGATCTGTCCATGCCTATAGGGTATTAGTGATTATAATATTGCGTTTTAATGGACTATGGGCCCAATTTACATAACATTTACATGTCATCTGCATACTCTTTATGGAATTAAAAAAAACTGATTCAGACAAAAAATATCTAAGACATACAGCTGCACTCTTCAAACTGATTTCTTCCTCGCTCTTCAGTTTGAAGCCTGGAGTTTTGACTTTACCTGTTCCCACTGGCACCTGCAAGCACAGCTGAATGATCACAGCTGCATCACTGCCCATACTCACAGTGGAAACACAGCCATTAAATGCACACCAGACCAAATGAGCATTTCATTTTCAAAGAAATTACCTTTTAAAGAAAAAGGTAAATTCATTCAAATGTTCCTATTTTTAGAAATGCCTATTTTTATTTTTTTTTTTTAAATAATCCCTACCTGGAGAATAACCTAGGCTGGACTGAAACGGATGTTTTAAAACATCATCTTACGGCTTCATCACCTTTGCTTTGCATTGAGGGGAAAGAGAGTGGGGAGGACAGAACTGTGGCTCAACCAAATGGCAATCTTCCTTTATATTGCCAACTAGAGACAACACGTAGTAATTCTTTTCAAGGTAGAAAAGTAAGGGGACTCGTTATGAGATTCCTGAAATTCATATGTCATGTAAAGCTTTGGGAAGAAGCGTCTAGAGCTTTTAAAATGCTGAGATGATCAGTAATGTCCAGTGATGACTGAGTTGGCTGACCAGGACCCTGGAGGTCTTAGCTGTGAGAGGAACCTATAGAAGCCACACAGGAGCTGTATAAAGCTATTGTACCTCTTTTGAGCTAAAAATAAAATGGATACCATAGGGAAGTGACTGCTTTTTATGTGTTAATCAACCTGTGCATCCGTAATAGCTCTGATTGCAACCACAAAGTAAAATTGTCAAGGCCAAAGGGATATCATATTAACTGAGACAAATCTTACATCCCAGATAAATGTTCGTTTATTATACAATATTCATGAAAACAAAATAACTTCAGAGTTCTTGTAGAAGCTGAGAAATTAGGATTCTAGGCCTTCTTGATCTGTGTTTAAGATGAGAAGGTTTTATATATTACATTAATGATTGAATCCCATGTGTTGGAAAACAAAGGAAGAGAAAGAGAAAATGAGGAAGATTTTTACAAGTAAAGAATAAAAGAGAAAAAAAAGAATATAAGAATGAAAAAGAAGAAAAAGAAGGAAAGAAAAAAGAAAAAAGAAAAAAGAAGGGGAAAGAAAGAGAAAAAAGAAAAGGAAAAATATCAGATGTATTAGACAGGACTTGCTGCTAGCCATGGGCAGGAAGTGAAAGAAGTTTAAGGAATATATGGACTTCAATAAGACATGTAAAGAATTCTCACAAAAGAATACAAGATACTGGAGTACAAGACTCCAGCACAGAAATAGAACTCTGATATTTGATTCAGACACACTTGGTTGGCTAAAACCCAAATATCAGAAGTCACTCTGAAGTAATTTTTCTTCCATAATTACCAGTTTCTTGCCAAATTCAGCTCTGTGAGTTTCTGTCCCAAGTCTGACATAGAAGTAGTTTAATACTGCCTCACTGAAATCTACTTCTGTGCATTACATACCAGCAGAATCAAGCCTAGAGAATGATTTGGCCAGGCATGTTACAGGTTCTGATTGTATAAGGTAAGACATTTCTAAATGGCAGTTTTTGATGCTTTCTTTTCTGTTCTTATGACAAATTAAAGAAGTTAACCTAATACACAGGCTGTGAAATTGAAGCCAACATTTGCACAATAGCTTTGGTCAGATATTATCCTTTCAAGTTTTGTGGTACTGGCGCAGGTTTTCCATCCAGTTCCACCCTCATAGACTTGGTTTGTATTCTTAGCTTCACCTTAGCTCACTCAGAGCAAGGAATACGAACCTGGCACGTTCTGCTGATTCAAAGTCACTAAAACAGACTACTTCAGTTCATCTGAAGTGTCAGTGATGCTGCAGCAAACCTGGCTGGAAGGCAAGGAACTAAACGTTTCTCCCTCACCTATGTTTCCTGGTGATTCTTGTAATGGTGTACATCAGGGCTACAGAACAGAGCATGCAGCAGGGTGAAAGTTCCATTAACCACCTCCTTCTTTGAGGAGAGAAGGCTCTAGTGAAAGAAATAAAGTTAACTGAGGAGCAGATAGTGGCTACAGTGGACATAACTTCTTGGAGAAGGGACTGTGGTGACTGGAAAGAGGGCCATCAGCAGCAGAAGGGAATAGGGCATCCTAAGTTTGGGTTGTGATTGGAAGTTGAGGAACTAGTTGTGACTAGTTGTGACTCCAGCAGTCAGGATCAGCTGTGCTGATAACTCAGGATGTTTTGATTCCCACTAAATAGGAAGAGTGCAAAAGGCTGGGCAGATTAAACCATAAAAACAAGGCAAAAGAAGGGTTTCTTTGTTGGAAAAGAGAGTTGAAATACAAGTTTTCTGAACAAGAGAACTGTGGAAAGAAATGGGGGGGAAAAAGGGGAGTGAGAACAATTCTGTCTCACAAAAGGAGATTAAGAGACACTGGAGAAAATCCCAAGAAGAAACAAAGCCAGTATGTGGTTGGTTATGAGAAAACAAAGTGGAAAGTTCTGTGGACAGAAGGAGAAACGGAAGAGGCAGCCTGGTCTAGTGGGTGGCAACCCTGCACATAGCAGGGGGGTTGAAACTAGATGATCATTGTGGTCCTTTTCAACCCAGGCCATTCTATGATTCTATGATTCTATGATTCTAATAGACAGATTGTGGTTTGTAGAGTTCATAGCAGCTCAACACAAGTGTGTGCTGCTGTGGACTTCGATGGGGAGAACTGCAAGGTTGGTCTTCTGCCAGGAGAAAGCAGAGAAGAGGCAAAAAATAAACTCAGTGAGAAGAAAATACCACTTATCTCTTCCTCAGAAAGGTCCTGGGCACTCTGCTTTTTCCAGTTAGGTAAATTGAGGCACCCAAATTTACTAATGCATGACTGGCCTTGCAGAGACAAAAATAAAAATAAGACAGCCCAAGTCTAACTGTAGACTAGTAATTATATTCACTAGTCCATGCTTTCTCCACTGATATATGTATGATATTTGGGTTTTGTCTATTTTTACACCATTGCCAATACTCAATTATTGCTGTTGCTGTATGCTGGGGTGATGCTGACAACAAAGTCTCAAGTTGTTGACTCTGAAATTTTGATTAGCATATTAATTAAAGTTATTTGCACGCCAATAAGGCTTTGTACATTTTTGGAAGGAGAATGTAGGTTGCCCCCTGTTTTTGTGAGCAGCAGATCTATAACAGCATTCACCGCCACCAACATCCCTGCTTCCCTTTACAAAACCAGGCCCCTTGATGTAGATTTCAAAGAGCTTTTGTGTAAAATCCTGCTCGACCTTGTTGCGTTGTCAACAGCAAACAACTTTTATGTACAATCTCTGGTGACTTTCTTTTTATTTTCTTTATTTCTTAAAAAAATAATAAAAACAACAACAAAAACCCACATCAATATGTAATGATACAAAAGGATTTTTGATAGTATAATTTTTTGACTGGCAGCGAAATAGCTACCACTTCAGCCCACTGCCTGTGTTATTATGGGTTTATATTCTTGTCTTTTTTTTCTTTTTCCATTTTTTCTTTTTTTCTCTTCACAGAACGTGTTGTTTTTAATCTCCTTTCAACTGGAAAACGTACTCAAGCCCTTTTTGCATTTGTTTAGCCTCCACTTTTTAATTCTTCTGCTAGTAGGCAAGGAAGAGAGAACTGAAAAGGCTGCTACGGTAGTTCCTATAAAGAAAATGTGTATTTTGTAGTCAGAACAGAAATTGAAAAGATAAGGCTCTTGGGCTCTGATCCATTCTGCCATGAGTTAGGGGACTTCTTTTCATTCAGTTTGGTTATGATTAAGACTGCGTGTTTGTATTTCTGTGATGACTGCAACAACACCAAGCCACTCAGGTTGGTGCCTTTCAAGTGAAATGTAATGCATGAATCAAATCCCTCGCTCCATCACGATTAATGTATGGGTCTGTTGGGTATGGCTCTGCACAGTATTTGAGCTGAACTCACATCAGTGGAACTGTGACAGTGTGGGACTCTGCCTACTGATTTACCCCACTCTTCTTTGGCCCCATCAAATACAATTTACATCTGTTCCTATTCCACGTGTAGTAGTTACATGGAAGCTGCCTGAAGAAAGCAGCTCTCTCCTTTTTCAGTCTCCTCTGTTCATTTAATTATTGTACTGCCTAGCCATTGTGAATCTGCCTGTGTATCTTCACCAAATACTTGTAAGTTTGGTAGATAACCTCGCTGCAGCTGAGGATATCTGCTACCTGTCTTAGAAGAAACATAAATTGAAGCAGATGGTTATAAAGTGCATCAAATTCCTTGAACGCTGTTTTTTATAATGTTAAAATGGCTATGCTAAGTTAGACTCGAGGTACAACCAATCCATCATCCTGTCTCTAAAAAGAAATAATAAGAATGAGCATATCTGATAATTCCTTAGCGTATGTTCCCAGAATTTCTCATCAGGCACACCAAAAATGAATGGAAGTTCACATATATTTAGTCATCTCCAATGGTTTGGTTTTGTTTGTTTTCTCCATGGGCATTTCTGATCTCTCATTATAGCATCTGAAAGCTCACATAAGTCCTGCCACTTCTTCTTCAAATGAGAAGTCTGACATAAAGCAGTGTTCTGTGAAGAGTGACTCTAGAAAATTTGCATTTTCTCTTTGACCTGTGCTTTTTCTCTAGAAGATGATGCAGGTAGGAGTGAAGTGAATAGATGTAGAATCAATACATTTAGCATCATCTCTCATGAATTTGCTGATTACCCTTCTCAACTGTATTCTTGCCCAAGTCTTTCTTTCCAGTTAAGTGACTTTACTTGTAGGATAATCGAATCCTCCCCGCCCCCCCTTTTTTTTTTTTTTTTTTTTTTTTGCCACAGTGACTCTTGCCTGTAGTGCAGATCAGTGCTAACGCTCAATTTTCAGGGCTGTCCAAGCGAGTGGCTTCCATGTTCCCCTTAAAAATGGAGAACACCTCAGGCATAAAACAAATTCAAGATTGAATGTAGACCTTGACACCTCCAAGAATTAATTTCCTCCAGTCATCCAGTGAGAACTAGAGACTCGTCTGTAGCTCTTGCAGGAATGTAGAGAGCGGAGTGAGATTTTGCCTAAAAAGTCATGATTTAGTGTACTGCAGAATGACAATGCAACTTTGTTCCTTGAGAAAGAAAAATCACAGCCCAGACCAAGATCCACCACTATAAGGATCTACTGAAGGTCTGCAGCCCTCGTTTTCATGCCACAAATGTTATTAAACGTTTCTTTTTACATATTGCACACCTCTGAAACAACACACGGTTAAAATGAAGTTTGGAAAGGAGGGGGCAAATGACCTCAAATGACGAATCATTTTGTGTAGAAGGGGCCACGGTCCCGTTAATTCAAATGACATTTTGACAGTAGCATGCTGTCAGCCCAATGGTTTGACCTATACAACAACCTCTAATTATTACTAATTAAAGAATTAATTATTCATGGCAGCACGCGCTATTAGCATAGCAGAGATGTGTTGGAATATGAGTTATGCGCGGTTTATGAATCTTCAGAAAATAGATTCTTTAATAAATTAATAAAGGGGCTCTGGGGTTTCATTAAAAGGTGGCTGGAGGGGTTGCAAGCCAGTTTCCAAGGAGACCACAGGTGGTTTGCTTGGATTTTTTTTTTAGTTAAACTTGTTTGGGCCAGATGATTTCCCTCCCCCTCTCACCCTGTCCTCACTGCTCTTTCCTCAGGCAGAGAGGCGAACATTTTAATGAAACCCCTGTTGTCCTCATATCGCTTTGATCCCCGTGTGGTCTCCAACCACCACGTTGGCCAGTTGGAGGATGGTGCAGTTGGTATTCTTTCTGTTCTGTTCTCTGTTGTTTTTTCTCTTTTTCTTTTCTGATTGAAAGCTGTAACCAGCTCTGCCATGAATAAACAACAGAAATGATAAAAGCACACGAATAAAGGAAGATAGAACAAACAAAAGGGAAAATAAAGGAAATTTCATAAATCCAAATGAGAATGAGAACAGAGTTAATTACACTGCTTTCTGTCTTAAGACCAGATTAGGTGGCTGTTCTTATTTCTATTTTTATATCCACGCTTTTATCCAACAAAGTATAACTTATTCTGTACTCTGTTTCATAGATATTGTTATATCAAAAAAATAGAATGGAGAAGTTCTTCACTTTTTTATTCCTTTTTCATTCTGTCACGGCCAATGTTTCCCAGCATTTATTTCACTTAGTAGTGAAGAAAGTAATATTAATATCTTCTAATACTAACTAAACAATGATATGAATAGCAGTGATAAAGTTTCCAAGCTTTTGTTCCAAATTCCAGAGCACATTATAATTTTGTCTTTGGTTAAGCAAAACCTCATCAAAATAATAGCTACTTTAGAAAAAGAAAGTAAAATGTCTCTGCCTCATCTTCCTTCCTGCATGACTTTCAGACTTCACTAGTGAAAAGCATAGCCATGAGGTGTAATGAGCCTTATTGCCACACAAATCCCACCAAAGCCAGTGGTGCTGTTGTCCTGGGCCCAGCTCACCCATTGTTTTCCAAAGATCAAGGCTCCATGAGTGCATAGTGATAAAGGGTTCACTTCTCCCTGTCTCTGTTCTCGTGAATGCTGGGTACAAGCTGGGAGGAGGATACGCTGCTGGGTGCAATCCATCCCACAAATCTGCAACACTGATACTAGGACAAGATGAACAACATCCTTTGGCTAGGTAGGGAAGTTGGTTTTAGGCACTGCACTTTTCAACAAGATACTTACACCTTCTGACTTCAGGTTCTTGCATGAAGCCAATCACTTGACATTCAGTTGTAACACAACTATCAGAAATGTACATGTATAGAATCATAGAATCACAGAATCATTCAGGCTGGGAAAGACCTCTCAGATTCCCAGTTCAAACCCCAGCCCACCTGCACTGACCCTGTCCCTCCCTCAGTGCCACATCTCCATAGTTTTTAAACACTCCCAGGAATGGTGACTCCACCACCTCCCTGGACGGTATTTGACTTTCAGATCTTAGTTGATGACAAGTTTATCTTAGTTCTTACTGAGTTGTTCCAATGAGAAGCAATTGTGGGTGTTATGCATAGTACTTAGAGACTGCAATTATGGACTGAGGCCCTACTTTTCTATGCATTGTATATACATATAAACAGGATCACATTACAACCTTGCAGCAGTTGTATAAACTTGATGTCTCTGTGCCTGTGTTGCAGATTGACAGCCAGAGCCCATCCCTGTTGAAAACAGATCTTTTCAAAGAGTGTGGCTGATCCCTAGCAGTTAACCTGGTAAGTAAAAAAATGCTAAATTCAGTAGACTAAATGTCTAGATAAAACTTTGTTCTTGGAGAAGGTCAGTTCTCAATTGTAAATATCACAAAGAAAAGTATCATGTCTCATGATACATCTTTTGAAACAACCATTTAAATCAAGCTCAAAGTTGTGTAGCCAAATCAAACAGATAATATATTCAGATAGCAATATCAATATCCCAGTGATAATATCAAACCAAGTAATATTGTCGTCTCAGTAATAGTACCAAGTTCTCCATCACCTCGGAATTCATGTTTGCTTGAAGAAGCAAAACCCTATATCTGGATGCTGCTTCCCAGTTGGGAATATGAGGTCAGAGAAAGTAAGTGTCTCTTTTTTTGTCACCCTGAGGAAAAAAAAAAAGAAAAAAAAAAGAAAAAAAAGGGGGAAAAACTTTTAGTTTCAAATGAAATTGCGTACTGAAATATCTATTCAAATATAAGCAGGATAATTCTTGTTTTCCTATATGGATTAAGACCTTGTCCTGAACAAAATATCTGTTTGGAGTTCTTTATACTAATTTTGCTTTCGGCAAGTTTAGAAATAAGCTCAGGATATAATCCATCATTGAGTTCCTAATCCAAATTGGGATTTAAAATATGAAAAGAAGTCTCAGTTCAATGCAGGCATGGAATATGCTGCTACGCTAATCACCTCAAGTTTTAATGAAGTCTTAAGAAAACTGACTCAGAAGATTCTCAGCTTCACAGAAAACTCAGCCAATTTCATTTAAATGTCTGAAAAATAATTTATGCACTTAACTTTAGGCACAGAGGTTTGAAAACCTAATTGGTTCAGGCAATATGACAAAAAAAAAAATGGCATTACCTTTTCCTGTCTATAGCAGTTAAGTAGAGCCTTGCCATTGGCTGAGATTTTTTTCTGAGCCAATGCAGCTTTGCATTGGATTTAGTGGATTTATCTCTAGCAAGACCCAGACCTACACTCCTGTAGTTGACTCACCTACCTCTGGACACAAAGATTAAGGTGCTGCATGGTGGTGAGAATTTCCTGCAATCCCTTTGCCCAACCCAATTTATATAATTGAAATAAGTGAATTGAAAAATTAATGAATGGTGAAGAAGGTTTGAGTGAGTTCCTTTTTTGGGCAGAAGAAAGCAGTTTGAGCTGACCCAACTTTTATAACATTAATGAGAGATTTGAAAAAATGCAAATCTTTTGCAAAGATTTTCTATAGAGCAAACTACTTACAGGAAATACTTCTTCTACTTCAAGCTCATAATAAAATGCAATTTCCTTCTGCATTTCTGAACAGAGAAATATAATACCTACAAAGCTGCAGACATATGCAGATGGGAATATAGGCATAGGTATGTTCTTATTTTGATCTATTTAAGGAAAATATCAATTTTTTTTTAAAGTCATAGGACCAGTAAAATATTTCATTTCTTTCTGAATTCATGAGTGATTCTTCTTTCCTACACTGGGCTCCTCACCTGTCTTTAAGATACCTTCACCACCTATCAGTAACACTTCCACAGGCTGTCTGGGATTAGTTCCACATTGCATGACGTCTGTTCTAGTTGAGGTGCATTTTCCACCTCCGTAGCTGAAAAAGATCTCTGGGATTTTCAGGCCCAGATTTCATAGTTTCACAATGAACCTCAATGTATTTTTCCCTTTCCTCTAGATCTCTGCCCTAGGAATACTTAGTTCTGGTTTCATCAGGTCTTCTTAGTCAAACTTCTCCGATGGAGAAAGATATTCCAATTACTTCCTTGTGCCTGTTGTGCTTTGCTGATCAGTTTGCACCTAGATGGTTGGAAAATGTGTTTGAACCAAGAGCGTAAAGAAATTCTGCCTTTGAATTGTGAGCATCTTTTTCCTGAACTGGCTGGCTATTTTTATTTGTTTATTTTTTTATTACAGCATGATGAAAACTGTATTTCTGTTGCTTGAAGAGGTTTGGCATTCTTAAATTTAAGGACACTAGCCTCAATATGTCAACTCAGGGGAGTTAGGCTAGGGATCAGAGGAGATCTAATCACTTTCTACAACTGCCTGAAAGGAGGGTGTAATGAGCTGGGGGTTGGCTTCTTCTCACACATCGCTAATGATAGGATGAGAGGTTATGGCCTCAAGTTGCACCAGAACAGATTTAGATGACATTTTGAAAAATTTCTTGTCCAAAAGAGCAGTCAGGTACTGGAATGGCTGCCCAGGGAGGTGGTGGGGTCACCAACCCTGGAGGTGTTCAACAAACAGTTATGTGTTGTATTAAGGAACATAGTTTAGTGAGGAAATATTGTCAGTATGTGGACGGTTGAACTTGGATGATCTTCGTGGTCTTTTCCAATCTATGATTCTATGATTCTGATTCAACATTCTCTACAAAATTTTCAGTTGTTTAATTAATTTGCCACAATAGCAAAGGTCTTAAGAGATCTGTAATCTCCAAAGTGGAGCAGACAGAATTAAACTTGCCCCAAATATAAGATACAGTTATAAAAGCGGTGAGGCAGTGGCACAGGCTGCCCAGCGAGCCATGTGTGCCCCATTCCAGGCAGTGCCCAAGGCCACGGATGGGGTAATGGGCAGCCTGGTCTGTGGGAGATGCCATGCTCACAGCAGGGTTTGGGGTAGGGTGGGCTTTGAGGTCCCTTGCAATCCAAACCACCCTGTGATTTTATGTCTCAGCTTTAACTGAAAAACAATCATCCAAGCAATTCTATTAACAGTGTGACGATGTTACTCATTTAACAATGATCTGGACCAGAACGTGCAATCAGGAGAAATAAATGGATATCCAAACGCTGAATTTAATTATGAACACAAATGGATGTTTACTAATATATATTGAAAGAGCAGTTTTCACTCTAGGAAAATATTATCAAACCCTATGGGCATCCATTCCCCAGTTTTCTTATTTATTTATTAATTTATTTATTTTAATGAGCTCAGAAAAGATTAAAGCCCTAATTAAACACATATTTTATTTCTGTATTTAGAGTTCTGTTTTGTTTTTTAAACTGCATCCTTTTAATATAAAACTGACATTCTGGCATTGCTCATATGCCCAGAAGAATTAGATAATCAACAACAGTTTACTATAAGAGTGTGCCAAAAGAGCATAGGAAGTTCAATAAGAAGTGTGTTTTCCTTCACTAATTTGGGAGAGATCAGATTTTCTTCTATGTTTGAGGCTTTATTCTGCAAGTCAGAATCTGGACTGCAAATCTGTTGTGGTTTGAATGCATTTGTTTGAATTGCAATCAAAACTGGGAGATGTTGTGCCAAGAGCTGACAGGCACAGATTTAAAATAAAAAACAAAAACAAAAACAAAAAACCGTACAAGTCCCTAATCTAGACAAGATAGTGATGCCAAATGCAGACAACTGTATTCAAACTAATAATTGAGCTGGGACACAGCTATTAGAACTCCAGACATCCATGAGGTTGGTGTCTGACATGCAGTATTTTAGATCACATTTCAGTCAAAGATTAAATCAATTCACTCAGTAGAGGGTGAAGAGTGATGTGATGAATCCTGAAGGAAGCATGTAGATTCAAACAGCTGAACTGCTCTCCCAAATCTACCAAATATTATGCCTTGATTTCCATTGATGGGAATGGGAGCACTCAGTGCACATGGGAACACCTGTAGGTGATTAAATTTATGATGTTAGAAACCGACACCCTCAGTTTTGTGCTGCTGCATGAAATAAGTTAAAAGAGGGATCTAGTAAGAAGCTGGGCTGTAAATGTGTATTCCTGTGGCTAGTGGAGTTAGCTGAAATTCGTTCTATTCTTCCTGCCCCAAATACCATCGTGTTTGATTCTTGAGCTGTTGGAATAGACAACATCCAAAATTCACGGCAAGTGTAATTGAACTATAAATATGGAATGCAATAGAATTGTTGCCTGTAAATAAACATTAGGAAAGGAAACAAATTTCTTAACAGAAATATTCATGTTCTCATTAAAACGACATGGTTTGTACTGATGACAAACAGAGAGAGATTCTGAGATTTGGTTGGATGAAATTCTGGAGCAGCCTAACCTTACACAGAAAACCAGCAGACAAAGCTCACAGCAGAGAGAGGCTGTGAGATTTCCTGACAGTGCTGTGAGCAGTAATGAGGGATGAAAGCACTGGAACAGGCTGTTAAGGTGTTGGCACAGGCTGCCCAGGGAGGTAGTGGAGTTATCCCTGGAGGTATTCCAGGACCATGGAGATGAGGTCAGTGGGAATGGTGGGCATGGCTTGGGTGGAGTTGGTGATCTTAGAGGTCTTTTCCAAACTTTTTGATTCCATGGTTTCATGACCTATGATGAACAATATAATCTCTTCAGATGATGATTCTAAACAAGTGCTGATGCTAATAGTAGGCCGTTGGTTGAAGTGCTATTGTTTATTTTGCATATTATTCATACTGTTGTGGTTGCTAACCAGGAAGGACTCATTTACAATCCTTGCTTCATATGAAATCTACAAAATAACCATAACTTCTCCAAAGACTTCACAACCCATGGTGTGGACTCACATCTGATTTCACATAGGATGACCAGCTTTCATTAAAAACATACAGTCTTTCTATACATGGATGCAGAGTACAACATGAATATCTGAAGGAACTTCAATGCCTGGAAATTATCTACTTTGCAATTTAAATGTTTTAGCTGCTAGGAATTTCCAGATAGGTATGTAAGTTTTCACTTTTTCACAATCACAGAATTACCATAAAAGCCAACAAAGATTGTCCTTCACATAAAAATAGACAAGAGAGATTCGTTATCTCAAATATTTCTTTCCTGGACTCATATTGACTAGTATGTTGTGCACGCAATAGTAGAGGCAAGAGATTGAAAGCAAGAAAATTTTTCTCACTAAAGTTAATTGCTAAATGGAAGTACAAAGCTGACGCTTTTATCATGAACACTATTTCACCCTAATTGTTTAAACTACTTTGGTAGGAGCACCTCTATCACTGAATCACCAGACCAACTACCACACAAAAACATCTGACTGTTCCTAAACTAAAGCAAGCGGAGATGCAGATCATTAGCTACACTGTAGGATAGCTCAGCTGACTCCAGCACTGCTATAGGTGTCTCATACCAGCTAAGCATCCACAGCCCTAAACCTGATAATAAAGACAATAAAGACTTTAATCTGATCTCGTTTACTTGACTGAAAACATAGTCTAATTCAGCCAGGTTAAATCTAAATTGTGCAAAAATGAGATACATACTTGGCAAGGGCTAAAAGATTTGCTTTGTTTTCCAGTTGAGTTTGATTTGCCCATGATGTTGTGAATATTGTTGCACTAAGAAGGCTGTTTATATGTGAGCATAATCTGTCTGTGAATCTGTCTTTCCATCCATACACTGGTTCCTTCCTACTTGGAGAAACACTATTTATTTCCTAAGGAGGATGTGAAGATGTAATAGTCAAAAGTTTGTGACATTCTTTTGAAGGTTGACAGGCATTGGTGGTGCTGACAGTTAAGAAAATGAATTTTAATTCATAGAATTGTAGAATCATAGAATCATAGAATCAAAGAATCATAGAATTATAGAGTCATAGAATCATAGAATGGCCTGGGTCGAAAAGGACGACCATGCTCATCTGGTTCCAACCCCCTGCTATGTGCATGGTCACCAACCAGCAGCCCAGGCTGCCCAGAGCCACATCCAGCCTGGCCTTGAATGCCTCCAGGGATGGGGCATCCACAGCCTCCTTGGGCAACCTGTTCCACTCCCTCACCACTTCAATTCAAATTCTTTGCTATTTTTTTCCTTTAAAATAGAACTCGCATGTGTAATCTATCAGCTCCCCTATAAGATCCTCCAGAAAAGGTTAAAAGAGTCTGAACAAACCAAGGGTTTACATCTTTCAGTCATTACCTTGCCCCCGAGCTCAGTGTTTCACTGTGGCTAGACATAGTATAGGAACATGTGTGCTTGTATGGGTGAAGAAATGGAAGAGGCAAAAAGATAAGGTCAAAGAGAAGAAAAAGACAGCAAAAAAAAAGTGAGGACTGTATGCACAAAATAAAAACATGGAGTTTACTTTGCCGGTGCCCACAAACGAACAAAACATCAGAAAAAAAGAGTCCAAGATACTGGACAGCACCATGTAAATTTTGTCTGTTTCTTCATCTGGTAACTGAAGCTAATTATAGTTTGCTGTTGTTGTTATTGTTGTTGTTGTTGTTGTTTTCCCATACAGTGACTTTGAAAAGATAAAAATTAGTTTTACCATACCTGTGAGAGGGTTTTGTCTTATGCCCCAGGCACATAACCTGTCCCTCAGCACAAGAAGAGATGAGCAGCATACTTGCCTTGGTTTTCAGAGTGCTTGCTTGCATTTTACAAGTCAATAATATTGTTGGGTTGATTTCTTTTTTCTCTTGGAAAGCTTTATCATGACCACTGTTCTCTTTAGCCACATACTCTTGCAGGAAAGGGAAGGTGAGGATATAAGAGATGAGGTATTTTATGTCTATTTGTTATACATTTCTTCTTTAATAAATAAATGGGAAACTTCCTATTTTCGCTTGAATCAAATTCCTAAACCTTTCTCTGTATTTACTATTTCCTTCCTTCCATCACTCCTGCATTAATCCTGGTGGGTGATCTCTCCTTTTGTCATGCTGCCATAGATTTATGGAATCATCAGACATGCCCCAAATGCTTTTCTCTCCCACCTTCCAATAATCTCAAACACTGATAGGATTTCACACAGGCTTTTCCAAGAGATGTCTTCAAGTGGTGCTGGATTTCAGACACCCTGTGAAGGCTTTTTCCTGCCTTTCAGGGTCGAACACACTCAATCCCTTCTATTTTTATGATGTGCCGTTGTCCCTTTTTTTATGATGTGCCGAAGGATCTCGATGCATGGCACAGCTCCCCTGAATGAGCCTGTTGTCTGAGGGGCAGAGACAATGGTCCTTATTTAATGAGATTAGTTACAATAGGAAAAACAGCTAAAGGAAAAAAAAAAAAAAAAAAAAAAAGAGGCAGTTATAGCAATTGGGCTGACTGTTAAACCAGTCTTTTATGCAAGTTTGGCACCAGCCGTACCTTTTCCTGGACATTTGCCAACATCCTTCACAGTTTAGAGTCAGTCGTTGATTTTTTTGTTGTTGTTACAATTTCCGCTCGGCTTTACAGTTGCATGGCCTATGGTGTAATTCATTTCCGCTGTGAAAATGCTCCAGTATATTAACACTTCTGCCTGCTTGTAACTTGATCAAAGACAACGTATCTGCTTTAATTCACTCTTAGGAGTGATTTTTTATTATTATTATTTTTTTAATTGTACGTTGTACCTCCATTGAAAACGTGAGCCCTGTTTTCAGTGGACAGCCAAGAGCAATTGTACTTACATCATGTTCAGATGTGTTTGAACAACCCTAAATATAACTGGGGGGCACATCACAAAGATATCCTGGTGATCACTTCATGGGCACAAGTCGCCTTTAGAAGATGACATTTCTACATCTAAGTAGTTGTCCGTGATACCGCTGAGGTGGGTAAAGCAATACTTAGCAAACATCTGGAGATGGACTGGTGGAGCAGGTTCTGCTGACATATTTCCTTTGACTTCATTTTCTTGGAGAATATAGACTATGGATTTTGGGGCTTAGTAGTCAAGAGTCTCCTCTCTGAAATTGGACATGGACAGATCCACAACAGTGAACAACGTTTTATGGGTTCACTTGACACCTCAGGTTGGAAGATAGTAAACTCAGCTGAAAATAAATAAATAAATAAACCGAGCAGAGCATCTTTAAAAACTGTTAGGTGAGATAATTATAAGATTTAACTGTTCAAGGGTGAAAGTTGTTTACATATGTCTGCTTATTAAAACAGATTTTTTAATGAAGTGATACAGTGTTGTAGATTCCCAACCAGAATTGTTTGTCAGACCACAAAATCACTTAGAGTTTAAAACCTAAAATCAGCAACAAAATCTAACTATTGTTTGCTAATGGACTTTGTAATATCTTCTTCCTTCCTCCTACCTACACGCTGCCAGCATAAATTTAAACTTCATCTCACACTGACAGGTGCAGATAATAGCAATTGTTGGCTGTTATTCTCTACTACCACATCAAAAACTCCCCACCAAACAGCTCAGGAGGTTTTTCTCTTTCTAGATGCACTTTACAGATTGCGAGGCCTAGGCTGCCCAGCTCTGAGGTCAAGAAGCTATGAAAGGTAGACAAGGATCTGTAGTGTTCTAGGGGATGTGATGGACAGAATCGTGCTGAGTTCAGATCAATTGCTGGATAATTGTTAGGTCTTATTACTGAGTGCTTTTTAAAAGCTCACAAATTGCCAAATCATGAAAGGTTTTCATTTGAACAGCATCCCTGATCTTGTTTTAGGTAACTCCTCAAGCAGGACTAATGGAGTGTTGTGAGGATTCTTCAAGCTTATTCTTTGAAATAGTAAGTTCCTTTAATAGAAACATTTCAGAAGAGGAAAAAAAATCAATCCAAACAAAATGAAAACAGCTGGATGTAAACTCTCAACAAATATATATATATATATATTTTCTAATCAAATGTCTTAGCTTTGGCAAATTTAGAAGCAAATAAAAATAAATTTTTATATTAGAGGCAATCTGAAATCATTGCCAGCTATCTCTATCCTAAAACATAAAAAATAATTGTCTGATTCTTATTCACCCGAATTAAGCAGTACTTCACATTAAAATATTTTACTGGAGATACAGTCAGAATTAGATATCACTTTTCTTGGGTGGGAAGTCTGCCTCTAAATATACAGGTAGTCTCAAACACAGTGCTTCGGTCAATTAAATTGCTTTTCAGACTTTGTTTTATTGTTTTGTTCTTGCTTTAATGGATGGCATCAAATTGTATGATCACTCTATAACTTGACAACAGCACAGTTTAAACCAATGCAGAAAGGCAAAATTCAGATGTGATGACTATTCAGTGAAAATTAATTCATCTTACAATGAAAACTGCAGTGTGAGGAATAATTCACAAGACAGAAAGCCCTGGAAGTGTCTGTAATCCAGCTATAACTACTATCTTTGTTAAATAGGCTGCAGCTGGTCCTCCAAGCCATATTGCTTTTATAATGTTTGATAGTAACTCTTAAATGATGTATTCAAACATGCTATTTTCATTGGCATTAATCACTATTATGGTATCTGAGCTCACGAGAGGAGCGAACAGTCAAGATTACTAACTAGCTGAACAAATAAAATAGAAAGAGTCTTAGTGTCTACTCCAGGTATCTACATCACAGCTACCTCTTTTTTTAACTTTATACAAAATCAATTCCTGGCAATTACGGATGATCCACAGGCCTAGTAGTTATTATTCTCTTGATTGCAGATGCATTAAGAATGTCTGGATAAATGTCAAGAGCCAAGTAGACACTCTGCATTAACTAGCCAAGATTCTTATAAAACTTCTAAATTTTCAAATGGCCACAATTGCTGGCATTTCTGCTTAGTTCAGTGGTGGAATGAAATCTGCCTGTAAAGTAGACATAGAAGTTGGACTGGGAGCAAATTTGTGGACTGAACTTAAGTCATGCTGTCATACTTGCAGATCACAAAATACAGGTTGAAATGTGCCATAGAGGATAGAAGAGTTCTATTACCCCAAGTGGATCTGCTCTGACAGCAGTTAATAATGGTGTGTAGTGATCAAGGGGAAAAGCTGGGATGGGTAGGATGTAGATACTAAAGAAAGAATAGAAACATAGGCTAAGGAGACCAAAATTACCATTCATTTCTTAAGTTTTTGTTAAGTGCAGAAAAGAATTCAAGGGAACTTTTACAGAGAAATAAATGCCTCAAAATAGCTGGTGATGAGGTATACATATATAATCAATCTTTTGATCAAAATGGGTAAATATTTCACTTACATTTTGCATGAAATGCTGTTATGAATTTTGCAGAATTGGGAATAAGGCTTGGGGAAAAAATAATAAAAATGCATAACTTCTTTGTTCAAAAAGTATGATCTCAATAATTTTATGAATAGTTATATGTGATGTATCATATTATATGGTAATTATTATATCTCAATAATTATACAAATTAGATGATGAGTTTTTCATCTTTGATTTTGTTCAAACTGAGTCTCATTAGCACGTTTTAATATTAGCACGTTTTTAATTCTGAATACATTTTTTTTTTATTTCATATCTGAGTTTTAAGAGAAGCTTGCATTTTTTCTTGTAATGCTGAGTCTTGCTGAAAGCTGAGAACCAGTAAAACAGCATGCACCTTTCAGAACAATACCAAATCTTGATAGGAAGACATCTCAAAGTCTGAAGTCAATAAGAATGAGAGTCTTTTCCCAACAGATTTAATTGCTCCTCAGATTAAGTCTTTTCCTTAAGCAAATCTTTCTCATACTTTTCAAGTTCCCTGGAAATTAAATAATTTTAAATTTGTTTGTTCAGAGGCTTCAGAATAGAACTAGAGAAGATATTGTAAGAATAAATAAACTCTCAAACAAACAGAACTTTTACTTGGCAGAGTTAGACATTACTAGGCTGTACATTTTTTCATCCAATAAAACTGAATCTTAAGAAGCAAAAAACACCGAATCTTCCATTTTCATTAAGAATTAAAAGCATTTTGATGCTGAGGACAGTGGTGGCCATATCAGCTGCCAGTGCCACAAGTCTGTGCCTGAGAACCCATTATGGAAATCAGTCCCAATAAATTATTTGCTTTGACTTTTCTCATCTCATACGCAGTAACTGTTCATTGTCCAACTAATAAAAGACACAGAGATAGAGGTATTTAGAAAGCCCTTAATAACCAGTAATTAGCTTTCTATTTCCTGTTATAAAAATTGAACACACTGAAGAACTGAGTCATTTGTATGGTTTTCAAGGAAGGAATTGTCGTTTCTTGTCATGGATCCACCCAGTTAATTTTAGCAACCAAACTAATTGATGGCCAGGATTATCATCAGCATGGAAGCCAAGAGGATGTAGGAAATGGGAAGAGGAAACACAAATGCTTCTAGTTTTGTTTGAAATTATGAGTTACACACAAAGGGGAAAAATATGGGAGAATGATAATTCCTCCAAGAGGCAGCTATCCACCCTCAACCTTGGCAAGCAAGCAAATCATTAATAACAACAACAAGGGAAGTATTCATTGTTGTGCTGCAATGTAGCTTAGTGACTCTGTGCTGTGTGGAGAGAGAGACTAATCTTGAAAAAAAAAAAAAGCACAACACAAAACACTTCTAATATTTCCTTCTTCCATAGTAGAATCCATCTGAAATTAATGAGTCTTATTAATGTAAATTACACCACACTGTCAGACATAAATATCCCAATACCAAAGGGGCCCATTACCATTAACATCAGAAATGATCAACAAATAAAACTGTTAATGCCACAATATTTACTGGACAAATTGACTACACTCCAAGATAGGCTTATGATCGTGTCTTGCTGTTCGATTTCATTTCACTGCAAGATGCACTAATGCATGTTGTTATGTGCAGCTGTGGCCACTTTCCATAAAAAATATCTGTTTTCTATTGGGAGGTGTAGAGCCTGACTTAATCACTATTATTTTCTCACCCCTGTGAAAACATATTTCAGCTTTTTTGTCTCTTCAAGTTGTATAGAAAAATGTTAGATTTTTATTAAAAAGGATAGATGAAAGCTTGAAAATTGATTCTCAAGAGAAAAATAATAGTAACAACAACAAAAAAAAAACACCCACAACAGACTAATGATTTAAGTCAATCACAAACAGATGTTCTCCTAGAGAGTTAATCAATTTTTTTCTATGACTTTTGTTCCATCTGAAAGGCAAAACATGGCAGCCCATGAGTAAAATCTCGGATTTTTTACTGATGTTTTCTCAAACTTTGAATTTTCAGAAGGCACCAAATTTGCAGCAGTAAAAGCTTCAGTTTATAATCAGTAAAAACCAAGGAAATCAATTTTCAGTTATGAATGAACAGAAATGAGAGAGCTCAAATAAACACATTCCAAATTCTGTGAAAATAGCAAATTTAAATATTTTCCTTAGATTTTTCTCTGGTTTTCAATAGTCAAATTTCAGTGTATAGAATTTACAAGTTCGAGACATGGTCCCATACTACATGACGGTCTCATTCATGTAGGAGTATGTCCTGCTTCTCTCTTTGACATTTGTACAGCACTTAGTTATGTAGCGTCCAGGTTTATGTCTGGAGACATTAAGCTCTCCCACCATAAATATATTATTGGCATTCACAGAAGTGGTGCAGTAATCTATATGAGCTCTTAAAGAGGTGATATGGTGGAAGTTAAAGAATGAAAGGGGAAATAAAAATTGCTGGGTTCTAATTCATTCTTTCCAGCAGATTTTTATGAATGGTAATTCTTATTCAAACACTATAGTACTGTGGATAATTCCTAAAATTGGACCAAAACATGGAAAACTTCTCTTTCTTCTTACCGGTAAATTTAGGTCGTTTTCCATATGGGATCCTGACTGACAATCGTCACAGTTTACTGTGTTTAACTATTCCCCAGTGCCAGGTATAGAAACAAAGAATGTGAATTCCCCTATAATTCCCCTTCTTACACCTAGGCAGTTTGGAAAGAAGCACTGATCTACCTAACATTTGATTTTACATACCTAATTCCCATTGATTTTCAGAGGGCTTTGGGTGCTCTAGCCTCTATTTGCAAACCCCAAGCATGAGGATGGGAGTCATGTCTTAATTCCATTATTGAAATGATGGGCATACACTCTAAATAAATCATCTGTGCTCTTTTAACAGTTGGAAGAGGAGGATGTACACCTCCAGAAGGCAACTTGTCCCATCTGGAAACAGATGTCTATGAGATACAGGATAATTTTTCCTCCCCCTTGCAGCTGTTTAAGGAGATTTTTTTAATACTGCATGCCTAACTTTTAGATGAATGGTGATTAATTCCAGTTATCATATCAAATATTACATCGTCCTTATCAGCTCTTTGACCTTCTAGCTATGTATTAAGAAGAACACGCAGCTGAAGGAAAACCAACCAAGATCCCATTATGTAAAACAGCCAAACAGAAAGCCTCTTTTTTCTGATATTCATGTCAATAGATATTTGTTGTGTCCATTAGAAATTGGAGAACATTAATTTTCAGTAAGACACATCCAAACAAAGGGGAAGTAGATCCTGTGGAAGTACATTTGGAACTTCTTCAACCTGATGGACTGAGGGGACCCTTCTTGGACTTTGAGACTAACCAGCACAACACTGCTTGTATTCATACAGCCATTCTCTCTCAATCCCAAATCCAAAGTGCTTGATATAGAGTACTTCCATTCTGTTCCCCAAATATGGGGGAAATTTTCTGGAAAAATGTAGGTTTTCATAATCAAGTGGCTATGCTAACAATATAATGGCAGGAAAAACCAGTGCCAGTCATCTGCTTTGCCAAACTTACTAGTTCAACAGAAACTAAAGCAGCATCAAATGACTCATCTGTAGCAGTAGAATCAACAAAGCTTTGCCATATTTATGAGCATATTGATATAAGGCCAGAGGTGAAAGGACAGCTTGACGGCTCTGCCAGCACAACAGTGTTCCCAGGCATCATCCTACCTGTGCTTGATTGTGTACTACAAATATTGCCTTTTCCACTGCATAGGCCTCTGTACAATTCAAATTAATAACAATCATTGTGTTCTTCTGGTGTTTCATCCTCTTCATTTTAAAGAACTCAGACAGTTGTGTGCATGCTATATATGGTGTAATTAGTGAAGGTCAGAGCAAGAGCCTGAAGTGGAAACAGCTCAACTGGTGGGATTCCCATTTGACATCAGTTGACCTAGTTTTGCTGAAGTCAGTAAAGCCAGCAACAGTTGAAGTTTTCACTCATTTTTCCTAATTATTTCTGCTTTAATCACTATCCCGTTCTTTTTTTTAAGGGCCGTCACAGCTCTGAGCTGCACAGGAAATGACAATATTCTCCCAAACAATGAGTGTAATAAAGTGATTGATATATGCTCTCCTGGTATATAGTAAGACACTGCCTTGATGTGATCTGACAGGGCTGGAAAGGAGACAAGCATGGATGTGCTGTCCTAAATGTAGGCACTATGGTAAAAGTGCTGGCTTTTCCAGAAGGTTCAGCCAGCTAACCTTGGTACAGTGAAAAGGTAACACTAAACAAAGCATATAACTGGAAGTTCATGAGAACAGTTGACGCTGAAGCTAAAAAACAAATACTCCTAAAGAACAGAATCGCAGAATCACAGAATGGCCTGGGTTGGAAGGGACTTCAAGGATCATGAAGCTCTAAACCCCTGACACAGGCAGGGCCAACAACCTCCACATTTAATACCAGACCAGGCTGCCCAAGGCTCGGAAAAAAAACAAACCAACAAACAAACAATGAAAAAAAGTTCATCCAAAGTTATGAAAAATAAAAATACAGGTTGAAACTCTGGCTTGGAAAGTCTGTAAGGTCTACATTCCCAGAAGACAGGGAGAAATATGCAAGAAATAAATAGAATTTAAGATCTTTTTTCTGTTTTAGTAGTCTTGAGGATCCAATTCTCGTCACTCCTCAGAAAAGCATTCTGTCAATGGACTTACAGCTCTAATTCAATTACATTCATTCTTAGTAAAGTATTCTTTAGCATTAACATTTATGGTACTGCCTCTGCCTTCTTTCTGGCTTCAGTTGAACCAGTTCTTTCTGATTGTTGCTGGTGCTTTGGTTTGGCTTTCCTGTATTTTGTTTTGTTTTGTTTGTTTGTTTGTTTGTCTCCTAGAAATTCCCATATTCACTCTTGTGAATTCAGCTTTTCTGAATTAAACAAGATGCCATATTTATTTACATACATGTATATGTGTGCATGCTTATACACACATATATATGTAGTGCTTAATTCTTTGCAATTAAGCTCGGTGATAATGGTTTTTGTTCCTTAGTCATAATCACTTTTTAAGCAGCAAAGCCTATTATTGCTGTTGTGTGCATTTCAGATGCCCTGCAGATTTAGGTAATTTTGGGTAATGCAGCTGTGTGTGGTAAAAAGATTTTACAGTGCCTATAAAATTTTGCCTCATGACATGTTTAGCAAGAGAATCTGTGGCACAGTGCAGCAGTTCCAGTACTTTCATTGAATACTGGATACCATTATTCTTCAAAACATGGGTGAGGAGGTTTGGAGTATGGGGTGAGCTCTGTGCTCATGAGGGGTGAGAGTTTTCCTCCCGTTTAATCCATTCTGTTCACTTAACCTTTTCTCAAGCTTCTGAATGTGTGAAGTTGGCTGGTCTTCCTGCAAATGCCTTTCAAGTGGCTGAATACAAAATCATGGAATCGTAGAATCATAGAGTATTCTGAGTTGGAAGGGTCATTGAATACAACTCCTATTCTTGCACAAGTACCAGTGTTACACAAGGAACCACTAGAAAATATGACTGCAAAAAGAGACGAGTTCTTGTACAAAGACACACCTTTGCAAAATTAGGAGACAGACCTGTTTCTCCAGTAGCCTAGGTTCCCTCTTCCTGTCGTGCAAGGGTTACAGCATTTGTATGTCTTTTTTCTCATCCCATTTAGGTCTATTTACCCAAGTGTGAGCTAGGATATTTTCTCAGTCAATGAAACAAATCCTCCGAGACAGTGATTCATCTCTGCCTGACGTAGGAGCCTACTGTGAGGCAGGTAAAGAGCTCTCAAGAGGTGATAGTTGCTATACTGGTACAAACAGTGCAGACTAGATCTAGCCACCCATTATTTAGCTGTCATTAAAAGGAGATGAATTCCACCACATACTATCCTATTCTATTAAGCTGGTTCAAGAAAAAGTTGGCTATATCACAGCTGTTCTTGTCTGTTGCAGTTCTATTTCCCTCAGAACGGTCTTTTAAGTGGGTTACAAAACTGGGTGATATTTAATTTCTTCACTGCAGAAGACTTGGGGCCAAAGAGTGCCAGCAAGGCTTTTGTAACTGTGTCCAGAGACACCTTTTAATGAACTTTTGGCATCCGTTTCTCCCCAGTTTTCACCCAGGACTTCAGGAACAGGGATATACAGCCCCTTGGTCAGTGCCAAGTAACACTGTACCAGTGCAAGGTCTGAATTGAGAGATTTTGCTTCTGTCTGCAAAAAGCAATATAAGCCTGCTCTCATTCAGCTAATCTCAAGAAAATAACACTAAGCCAACTGGATTTTTCATTTTCATGCGTGCCAGCCTCCTAGAGGCAAATGCTGTTGATTCTGTTGTTAAAATACCTGTTGGCTAAAGCAACAAAAGAAAATCACTGTCTACCCATACAACGTCTCTACGGAAAATAAAATAAAATAAAATAATAATAATAAAAAAAACTCTAAATGATCTGAGAGCATTCCTTGGTGGGATTTTCTCTATCACTTCCAGTTGCCCTGATGCAGAGCAAGGCTTTCAGAACTCAAGTAACTTTCCTTCTGCTCCTCCTCCATTTGCAACTCAAAGCCAAGAAAAACGCATGATACAAAGAGATGAATTTGCAACAGCAAGACTTTCAAGTGACTTAGAAGTGTTTAAGGTGACATGAGTGCATGGTTCTTTTTTGGTCTTTTCTCCCTTGGTGAAGACAAGAGTTGGCTAACACAAGCGTGCTGTGATCCTATCAGATGTCACGAGGACTGTGCCTTTAGAAATAGCACAGCGTTATGTCCTAAACAAACCCACAGGCACAATTATTGAAAAGAAATGTGTTGCAATCACAGTTAATTAGTTTCAGTTAAGCTTGGATAGAAACATCCTCTGCAATGAACTTTAACTGCCAGAAAACACTTCCACTGTTTCTTATTCAGATTGGATTCCCTTTGAATGTCTTGCTCTACCCTTCACCTTCCGAACAGTGAACTCCTTTCTTTCTTTTTCCTGATAAGTCACTCTTCCATTCTCTGCAGGCACCTGGGACAATGGAGCTCAAAGGAACAGAAAGCTCCTAGTGCATTTTTACTTTATTTCATTATTCTTTCCTGGTATTTCCCCCTGGGAATTTATAATACCTTGCTGGCTGCTGCAAAAGAGGTGATCTAACTGCCCCAAACTCTGACCAGATTTCTTTATCACAAGTACATAATTTGCAAAATTGAAAGATCTTGACATTAACATTCATGAAACATTTCATTAAGAAGAACAAAGACTCAACTGGAAAAATCTTTGACTTCTCACCAGCTGACTTGGCTATCCTTGGTCTTTTTCTCCTCCATAGCTTACATGGCAGGTGTGGAAGAATCTCCTCCGTCTCCTCTATGTGCAGCATCCTGCATGGAAACCAAAGAAGGTCAGGATGAAGAAATGCTGGGAACAAGCCCATCTCTATTCATTTGTTTGCTTCTCCCCTCCCTTTTTTCTTAACTTTGACTTGCTTGCAGAACAGATAGATTTATTTCTAGCCAGGTCAACTAACTGGTTATTTCCAGAGCAAGCATTAAAAAGTAAAATCTCTGTTCCGTTTTTTTTTTTTTTTTTTAATCTTTTAAAAATTATATTAACGTTTTCAAAATCATTCATTTTCATTTCGACATTTTCAAGACGATGCTGTGCAAATAAATAGGTGGGTATGTAGACAGTACATGCACATAATGTTGTTCATGAGTCGGCTTAAAACATGACACTGGGGTCTTTCACCCTGGGAAATGATGAGTTCAGATATTTACATCATTTCAAAACATTCTTCAAATTTTTCACACATGAGAAAAGTCTTAAATGATCTTTCCATTTTAAGCTTTGACACCCACAAACACAACTGGAATTAAAAAATTCCAGTTCTTCTTCATTTCTACTTTACTCCAATGTAGGTCTCCTGGAGTTCAGTGATAGGACTAGAGGGAATGGCCCCAAGGTGCACCAGGGGAGGGTCGAGTTGGATATTAGGAAACATTTCTTCTTCTAAGGAATGGTCATGCACTGGAACAGGCTGCCCAGGGAGGTGATGGAGTCACCATCCCTGGAGGTGTTAAGGAAACATTTAGGTGCTGTGCTAAGGGACATGGGTTAGTGGTTTAGTGGGGAAATGTTGCTGGTTGGTGGACGGTTGCACTGGATGATCTCAGAAGTCTTTTCCAACCCTGGTGATTCTATGATTCTATGATTTGGGAAAATATAAAAATTGTAGACTACAAGCTCTGATTCCTCTTGCTGTCGACAAATCCTTTCCCTTTTCTGGGTTAATACTGTTCCTAACTGAGATCTCAAAGAATGGATTCCTTATGAGGCTAATATCGAGGTGTCCTGAACTCAGCCTCCGTACCCGTAACTCCTTCCTGTCAGCCTTGAGGATGCAAGTGCTGAGTGCCAGGCACAAAATGAGCAAAATGCTCCTTCCTGACCTCAGTGATGGGGCACAGAAGTGTGCTTTAAGGCTGCATTAGCAGCAACCAGTCAAACAGCAAAGTTTGCAGACCACTGCTTTGCTGAGGAATTAAGGGAAACAGCACCATGTGCTGTGCTGTCAACACCTTGGCAATATCAGCCTTTCCTCAATTACTTTTGCTTACAAATTACTCCTAATTTTGTTCTTTAAAGCTAGTTAAGAATAAGTGCTGGTAGGATTGATGAGGAACTAACTGCGTGATTAAGTAATTACATTTTTAAAGCTTGCCTTACACTAGGACTAATGATTTGTCACATAGTAGCAGAAACCCAAGATAATGAATGAGAAATGTTTACATGTAGTTAGTTTCTTCCAAGTCTTTTGTCATACTGAGATTGTTGATACATATATCTATGATTCTCTAAGAAAGAAAATCCATCAATAATAATAATAATAATAGTAATAATCTCAATAATTCCAAGAATTTGGAACTTTGATCACCATGGACCATTTATTATGGAATTTGTTCCATGATCAAATTTCACTTATGTAAAAAAAAAAAAAAAAAAAAGACTGAATTGGTTTTGGATAGAACAGCTTTCTATAAGAAAATGGTGGTTCCACTAAATTCTAAACTTCTGTTTAGAACAGTGACAGAATTTTAGCAAATGAATAATTTGAAAAAAGACTATCTGGACAGTTTCACGATTCCTAAGTTTTGTTCTAATTCTTCAGTGTCATGCATCTTAGAGCAGGCTGTTAAGCTGCTTATATGAAGTCTGAATGGGATTTTTTTCAGCTTTTCTGGAAGTAAAGGCTTCAGAAATTTCTGTAATTTTGATTCCCTACCAACTGAAACAAACAAATGAAAAAGTAGAAATAATGCTTAGAAATACTGTTTCAGGATTTGATCAGGTCTAGTCATTAACTCATTTCATAGCCGGTTGAATCATAGAATTGTGGTATCATAAAATTACTCAGGTTAGAAAAGACCCTCGAGATCATCAAATCCAATCACAACTTAACCATACTAACCCCACCACTAAATCATGTCCCTGAGCACCACGTCCATGAGCTAGATCAGAAATTGTTTGTCATATACAGTGTGGGAGCATCTGGAGGTTTCAAGTACTATTACATCTCAACTGAACTGGGTACCACTGCTGATGGGCTGATCTGGAACCCTGGGAAAACAATGGAATAACTCCTAAAGGATTCTGTAAACTTTGATTCTCACTCACAAGGAGAGTGGATCTCTGCCTTGAGCACTTTATCTATGAAGAAAGCAGGTCAGAGAAAACAACTTCTAGTTACTAATTCTATTCTACTGGAAAATATTAATTCTATTACTCTCTGCTCTTCTATTTAACCTAATATTAAGCTTTTCTTGATAAATACATTAAATCAGCCATTGTTAGTAAGCCAACAGAATAAGTGACATCATTCAGGGCTCTCTCGAATGAAAACTTTCACTCATCAACTGTAATTTCTCCCAGGGTTTTTGTTCTTGCATATGATGCCACCAAAAATGAATGCATTTCATTTGTGATCACATCAGTTTCAAAGATTTGATTTATTAACATATAGGCTATAACAGATCATAGAATCATAGAATCATAGCATCATTGGAGTTGGAAGAGACCCTTAGAGGCTATCTGGTTCAATTCCCCTGCAATGAACAGGGACACCCCTTTGATCTGGTGATCTGAGCCCCATTCAACCTGACCTTGAATTTCTCCAGGGATGGGGCATCCACCACCTCTCTGGGCAAAAAATAGAAGACATTATTTCTGCTTTCTTATAGCATTAAGTTAAGGAGCTATATAGAATAGCAAAATAGTGCTTGGATATACTTGATTTTAGTTTCCATTTAGGAAGATGAAGCTGGGGGGTCAGCTAGAAATCTTGCATATTATTCTAAGTGTACTGCATAAAGAACTACAAATGGGTACACTGTCATCACTGCTACCATTTTAGAGCTTCACATCAGAAAGCATTTCTGTGATCACATCTCTCTTGTGATAAGCTTCTTAATATGAACATCCAAAATTATTTTTTTCTTCATTTCCACACAAACTTCACTTATTTCATTATCGAGATGCTGGATCTTATGTGACTAGGTGGATAATTAGGTGCTCAATAGTAAATGACCCATAATAACTAGCTGAAAAACTATCATCCTGACCAAATTCTGTTTTGGTAATTTCATCTGTTTTCTTAGAAATCAGAAAGCACAGAAAACATGTAAAAAAAAACAGTGTTACTGTGTGGAAGAAATGTTGCTAATGATCAACAGCAGGAATATTGCAGCTTTTTTATTCTGGTTACTTAATGTCAGAAGCAATGATTTTAATAATTCTATTGCTACTTGTTTGAAAGAAACTCCTTGAATAAGGAGATACATTTCTTGAAGAGAATAAATCAGAATTCCTGTACACATGCTGCTTTTCTTCTCTATCAATACTAAGAAATGCATTAAGTCTTCCTCAGTATGCAGCTATTTTCTCCCAGGTATTTGGTAACATATCAATATGTGAAGTAGATTTTTCCTTTCTTTCCCTCTCTTTTTATATTCTAGTGATTAATTAATATCTTCTCAGTATCTTATGCCTGGAAAACATTCATGAAGTACAACAAACCAGCTTTGCTCATGTGACAAAATATCAAATAAGGAAAAGACAGGAGTATAACTAATAGCTATTACTGAAATGTTTGTTAATATCCATCAGTGCTCAGAGCCCATCCAGCCTGACCTTGGCCGTCTGCAGGGATGGGGCACCACCACCTCTCTGTGCAACCTGTGCCACTGCCTTACAACTCTTACTGTAAACAACTTCTTCCTTTTATCCAATCTAAATCTCCCCTCTTTTAGTTTGGAACTACCTCCCCTTGCTCTGTCACAACAGACCCTGCCAAAGAGTCTCTGTCCCCTTCTGTCTTACAGCCCTCTCTTAGAGGCTGCTCTCAGGTCTCCCCGCAGCCTTCTGCTCTCCAAGCTGCACAATCCCAGCTCTCTCAGCCTGTCTTCACAGGAGAGTTGTTCCAACCCTTAGATAACTTTTGCGCCCCTCCTCTGGACATGCTCCAACAGCTCCATGTCTCTCCTGTACTGAGGACTCCACATCTGGATTTAGTAATCCAAGTGAAGTCTCACCAACACAGAGCAGAGGGGCAGGATCCCCTCCCTTGCCTTGCTGGCCTGTTTTGAACGCAGCCCAGGATACAGTTGGCCTTCTGAGCTGTGAGGGCACAGTGCTGGCTTGTGTCCAGCTTACCATTCACCAAAGTGATGCTCCCTTGCACCTCTGTGATGTGACTCCACGTCCTGATGCAGACTGTCCAAGCATTACCGTGATGGGGCAATGTGATCCTTCTCAATCCAAGCCATTCCTCCTGAGTTCTGAGACCTGGAAATGGTGGTCACAACAGTTTGTTAGGACCTAGTACTACCAAGAAACTTTTCCCTTTAGAATTGAGGATTATGTTGTACAGTCTTATATACTTCGCTACAAGAAGGGACTAGTAATTTAAAACATGCTTCCTGTGCTGTCCAAATTTTTAGCTGTTGCTGTTGTACAATTCAGCTACTTACTGTATTGACTGAATGTTGATTCACTGATATGCTGCCCCTTGCATATATAATCCTGACATTTCAATCAAGAATTCCCACTCCATGCATGATAAGATTTTGGAGCAGAAAACTGTGGTAGTTTTTCCACTCAGGTTGAGTGAGACAAGGGGGAATGGTTTTGAACTAAGACAGGGGAGGTTTAGGTTAGATATTAGGAAGAAGTTTTTCACACAGAGGGCGAAACAGGAACAGATTGCCCAAGGAGGTTGTGGATGCCCCATCCCTGGAGGCATTCAAGGCCAGGCTGGATGTGACTCTGGGCAGCCTGGGCTGCTGGTTGGAGACCCTGCACATAGCAGGGGGTTGGAACTGGATGAGCACTGTGGTCCTTTGCAACCCAGGCCATTCTATGATTCTATGATTAGGGAATAGAAAATTCCACAGAAAAGAAAGAGAAGAAAAGGGAGAATACATGCATGTTTATGTAGTTTCCTTCAAAAACTAGAGGTGGATCAATAAAGGGGAGAAATGAATGAAAGCCTTTTTGCAGTTAGTTAGACCATGCCTAATGCTTGATCTCAGCAGTCCTGTAGCGGTTCTCAAAGCTGCCTCCAGATTTTTCAGAGAAACAACAATAAAAAACTATCTTTGAACTAAAAGGAGAATATATGTTTGGATTTACATCAGAGAACTGTTGTCCCAGAGAATGGGAAGAGTTCTTTTTGCCCTAGAGCTTAGAGAGATATATTTGGTGCTCCATTTAAAGCTAGAAATATGGGAGTAGTGGGAGGCCTGTTTCCTGGTTCAAAACTACCTGTCAAGGTCTTCTCACAACTCATTACTTTCAAGTCAGAGTAAAGTATCCAACTTGGCACAGGCAGAGTCATGAATAATATCTGATGAGTCTGTTCTGTCTTGGGCTGTGATGTCCTTAAGCCTCTACTCAGCATCACCATTCCAGGTGCTTTTCACCACTAGTGCCATGAAGTCCTTATTCACAGAATCAGAAAATCACAGAATGACTTGGATTGGAAGGAACCTCAAAGATCATCTAGTTTCCAACCCCCGTGTCATGAGCAGGGTTGTCAACCAAGATCAGACACTAGATCAGGTTGCCCAGGGCTCCATCCATGACAAAGTGAAGAGTTTTCTACATATATGTTGCAATCTCAACATGAAAAACTCATTTCTCATTTATGAAACACAGGGTGAAAGCATCAATTCTCAATGAGATTGAGTTGCACTAGGAAAGGCACAAAGAAGAGGTTGCTCATGATCCAAGGAACCAGTTCATAGAACAGCTGCAGTTGGAAGGAACCTCAAAGTCCATCTAGTTTCAACCCCTCCATCAAGAGCAAGGCTGCCAACTACTAAATCAGTGTCAGGAAGAGTAACAGGTATGAAGTGATTGTTCCATACAGAAAGTCACTAATATAGCGAAGCACAAATCTCAGGTATGCTAGAACAGAGGTTTTATCCTCAGATAACACTCACTCCTTCCTGTGTGTGTGGGGGGGAAATAAAAGATAACTTCCTGAACTTCCTGTTAATCCTCATGGAATTATGAGTAATTAGCTGATAGAAGCAGTTATAGCAAGTCTTCTTTAGTGTTGTCAGTAGGCTGAGCAAAATCCAAGTGTCAGAACAGTTTGCACATAACTATTGTTTTAGCCAGAAGAAAGCGTGCCACAAACCAATCATCCAACCAAAAGAAAAAAAGAAAAAAAAGAAATCCAACAAAAAATGCACAAAGCGAGCAAACAAACAAAAAATACAATAAACAATCCACAGTCAAAAATGAGAAGTGCCTATACTAATGTACTAGTAGTGTTGCAAAATGAAAGAATTACTTTGGGCATAAGGATGAAATGGATGTGTGTGTTTGTATTTTTTCTTTTCTCTCTTTTTCCTTTTTCCCCCTTTGTGCTTTTAGAATTTTCCCCTTCCTAACAGTTACTCTTCCAAACACAAAGGACAACTAAACTGACATCAAGTAAAGTTAGTATTCTCCTGTCATGTCTCTGGACATCATCTGTGACAGCTGTGCTTGCGGTGATTCAGTCCCTCACACGTCACTGTTTTCATGTCAGCTCTCCATTTCACGTTGCAGAAATCCCTTCTGTCAGCTCCCATTCAGTTTGATAGGTCATGCTTACACCTGCAAGCTGGGGCAGTGCCTCTCTGACAGGATCTGTCACAGTACAGCAGTCACCACGCTCAGCCAAACAGCAACTTCACTCAGCAGCAAGTTTGTTATGATGACTTTTAGTATTTAAGGATTTTTTTTCTTTTTTATTTTTTTTCTTTCCCTCCGCCTCCTCTCTGCCAGCGACACACACTGGGAACTACAGGAAAGATGACAACATTCATCAGTGGGGAGAAACTAGAGACTTTCCTGGTAAAGTCAGGCCAAGATGATGGCTTGTTTTTCCTGCCTTGGTCGGTGCCAAGACTATTACAGGATGTCATGACAGCTAAAGTATTCCTTGGGTTTGCGAAGCTCATGAATCATTTAGATGAATGTCCCAGTATCTCTAAGCCATGCAGCTCAAGAAATCTAAAATTAGAGATGGCAAAGGCCTCTGAGCTCCTGACAACTCAGGATTGCTCTCTCTAAGCACCTTATGGATATGTCCTCTGGTCCTCTGTCCACTCACATTTAAATGCATGTTGGATGCCACTGGGCTTTCAATTACTCCCACAGATTTCACCCTTGAAAAGTCTCTGTCATTATTCAACCTCCAGATTTATTTTATTCCACAATAGGCAGCGGGGGTATGAGTATTATCTTTAAGTCCCTTCCACCCCAAGCCATTCTATGACTCTATGACTCTATACATGCATTCTAGGCCCTGGTGAGTTCTTGAACCTGCACAAGATTCATCAAGCAGAGGAGAGGCACACACTTGAGATCTAGAAATTGTCTCTTGGTATGTTGTGCAGTGTACCTAGCATATAGTTATATATTACTGCATATAAATTACAGTACATAGTCTGGAGAAGAGCAGGCTCAAGGGAGACCTTATCACTATCTATAACTACCCTGAAAGAAGGCTGTGACGAGGTGGGGGTCAGCCTCTGCATCTGTGTACCTAGCAATAAAACGAGAGGGATTGGCCTCAGGTTGCACCAGGGAGATTCAGATTGGATGTTAGGAAACATTTCTTCTCCAAAAGAGTGGCAGGCACTGGAGTGGGCTGCTCAGGGAGGTGGTGGAGTCACTGTCCCTAGAGGTGTTCCAGAAACATTTAGATGTTGTACTAAGGAACGTGGCTTAGTGGGGAAATATTGGTGGTAGGTGAATGGTTGAACTGAATGATCTTGGAGGTCTTTTCCAGCCTTGGTGATTCTATGATTCTGTGATACAGCATCTGTACCATTTTTTCACTATTAAATGACTAACTTAGCATTCTATGCTTGGGTTGTGTATGGCAATTGCTAAATCAAGGCTTGAACAATGACTGAGCACCTGGTGAAGGGACACAACCAGCCCTGGGAGCACAGGGGAATTGCTTTCACCTGTGCTCAGCTGAAAGGGATAGAACCAGGTTCTGTAAGCCTCATTTGAGAGCTGGCTGTCACAAGGGAGGGGTTTCAACCTGGATATTCTTCCTTTTGGAATATTCAGTGAGCTCTGAATACTCGTTGGGGTGGGTAAGCAAAACTTTCTTTTTTTAGTTGGATTGTGACTATGAACCTTTTATATTTTTTTTTTTGGTAATTTAGAGCTGGTTATCTGCCAGCACCTTCCCTATTGGATGTAAGGGACCTCAAAGTTTATTTAGTTCCAACTTCAGTGCGATCACAGAAGAATCAGTAAACTTTGACTGTTGAACACTGTCCATGCAGGTTGTAACCTTTGTTTAAGGGGTGAGGAAGATCCCTGCCCTTTGTGTTCAGTGTTCTGGCAAGTATCTTCAGAAAATAGAATACCTGGAAACAAAGATGGTTAGTTTACAGCTTTACTCCCATGATGTGTTTCAGTATAAAGGAATGACGTGAGATCACAATCTCAATGTGACTGTGCCACGTTTTTGTGTATAGCGTGAAGGTAACTGTGCAGTATGTGGGAAGGCAAGTTCACAGAGGGATTCAACTTCATTCTTCTCTTAGTGCCTTCAGGAGTCTTACAGGTATTCGGACTGTGTTTATGAAGTAAGTCACTGAAATGGAAAGCTTGTCACTCCTGTACTACTGATATCAGAGGTAAGCAACTTGATGATAAAAAAAAAAAAAGTACGAACACATACCATGAATTTGTACAAAATTATAGTAGTTGCCATCTGTGCTCTCAGGTGAGGTAAGTGACTCAAAATTAATTAAGTAATTAAGTCTGGAGAAAATAGTCCTATATGCCTAGTGCTGAAATTTAATACAGAAATTTAACAACTGAAATTAAGTAATAGTGTTTAAACGCTATTGATGGCTTTAAAGCTCTGGGACACATACTGCTGGAATAAAGCAGAATTTCCCCTTGCATTCTCTGGCTGGATAAATCGAGGGGCTTTGAGTTCAGGCAGTGCTGAAGGTAATGAGACTGAAGAGGAGGTCTGAAGATCCAGAGTTAGTGAGAAATGTATTGCCTTATAAAAGGACTTCCAGGATACTGATGCTTTCACTGTAATTTCTTATTCCTTAAAGGCTACTAATCTAATAAATGTGAAAAATTTTTGATGGATGAATAAAAAGGACTATCATGGCAGAACAGGTTCCATGACACAAAGAAACTTACTTTCATGTTAACAATAATTATCTCATAATTTCAGGTGAACTTTGATTGTCAATGTTTAATAAGGTCTTTCATTAAGATCAAGCAAATCACCTAAAATTTGTTCACATCACTTATGGTAGTACATTTAGGACAAATATGAGAATCACCAGAACAGCTTGTCTCTGTAATCAGTAATGGTCCTGGTACCACCCAAAGCACCTGGAATAATTCCCTATGAGAGACAGGTACAGATGAGTGGCTGTTATGTTTCTAAAGTCAAAGTTAGTAGTTCTGCATGATCATCACTCTGCTCTTATTAAAAGCAAGCCTGTGTCTGCTTTCATTTCACATATACCCATATTATAGAACCATGGTCCAATCAAGTACTCTGGCACATTTAAATAGAGACCCTCTGAGAAGTGATATTGTAGTGTTTATGAGGTGTCAGAGCTTGACTGTAGCCATCAGAGATATATTTCCTGGCTTCATTCAACTCATGGAATCACGGAATAGCTTGGGTTAGAAGGGACATCGGGGATCATGAAGCTCCAACCCCCCTGCCACAGGCAGGGCCACCAACCTCCACATTTCACAGCAGCCCAGGCTGCCCAGGGCCCCATCCAACCTGGCCTTGAACACCTCCAGGGATGGACGGGGCATCCACAGCCTCTCTGGGCAGCTGTTCCAGCACCTCACCACTCTCTCGGTAAAGAACTTATGGATGCCCGGTATGGAGTCATTATTCTTGTGTTCTCCATGTATAGCCTAGCAAAATAAGTTATTTTGTTCATGCTTACTATTCATTTCTAAACTGTAAACTCTTTGTAGGGAAAAGTTTTCCTTTCCAGAATATCTTTACTGCAGAGATAACTGAAAGAAGTTGACCCTAATATCTGAACAGTCTGTTACCTTTCCTGCTTATAAACAGCCAAAACAGACCATGACATGCTCCTATCCCAATTGCAAATACTTCTGGATCAAATTCCTGTTTTCTATGAACGTGTCTGTTTGTATTTCTGCAATTAGCATCCTTTCTTTTTCTTCTGGTTGCTCCTGGGATATTGGTCTGTTTTGCAAATACTCTTCAATCCACAATGGCATTCTCAATGCAAATATGAGCAATGCCAACCTGAATGAAAGTATCTCTTAAAATTTAATTCAGTGTTCTTGCTTAAAACAGACAAAAAAGGAAAGAGTGATCTTGTGTGGGGGATAATGTAAGATTAAATACCCGAGTTGAATTTAATCTGAATTAACTCAGTACAGTGGAGACTGAGTTTTCCTGTATTTCTCAACAACCCTTGGCATAGCGTGTAGCTGTATTTTATTGGGGAGTCCTAGCAATGAAATGCTATGAGAAGTAAATATACAGGCACACATACTAGCTAAACCTCAATAAGTCATGCAAAATGTCTGGAGGGTGGGGGCCTGGGGAACAGCATTTGCCTTTCACTGGGAGTGTTAGCTTCCAGAAAAGAAATTTTTGGGCTTCTACCAAGTGAATTTTCCATTTCAGTGTATAATTTCTTTATTTAGCATTACACCGATTATCCATACTTAGACTAATGATCAAATAATACTATAGTCCAAGATATTTGGCTAAGGCAGCCTGCAGGATTTTTCTTTTCCTTTTCAGTCCTTTTTTTTTTTTTTCCCTTTTATTCCAAATTTTTAGGGTGATTATGGGGTGTGTAAGATCGTTAAAGGATTGGCAGCATGCACAAAACTCAAATCCTTTATCCAGAGGCTAGAGGAAATGTGTGTTGCCAACATGCAATTCCTTCATTGTCCCACCGATGTCCTGAAATAACAGAGGAACCATGCCCTCTCTCCACCAAGGGAAGAAAATATTTGTCTCTTTTTTTTCTACGGCCTTAGGTGAACAAAATGCCTAAATAGATGTTGTCTCCCTCTGCTAGGATGAGAAATATCAAGCAGACATTAAATTCAAAATATTTGCACGACATCTATTAACCTCAAGGTCAGAGAAGCAGATAGCAAATAGTCTCCTCTTAGTGCAACTCTTTTGAGGAATAGGGACAGTTATTTGGTAAATCCAGGTTAACTGAGAAAGTAGCTTGCTCCTAAACCGTGAGAGAAGTTCCTCAGCTTTATGTTATCAGGCAAACCAGAATCTTCTTTTCCAATAGGATGAGATATTGGAACAAAGTAGGAAAAGATACCTATAAATCTAGAATTTGTGAATCCTTTACCCTTAATGCTATGTCGGTATTTGTTACTCACAAGTAAAAGGAGTAAGGAAGACAGACATTGATTTCAGCAATTGAGCTTACATGGGAACATCTAAAAAAAACTTCCTAGTGACATGATTGTAGTGAGTCCCACCATCCGTTTCCTGAAGGACAGGGGATGATTTCTTCTCCAGTTCAGCTCAACCTTTTCTCTGATTGCTATTCAGCTGTCTTGCTGTCAATAGTTTTCCCTTCTAACCTGATCATTGCCATCGCAAGGTTAAACATCATTTTTCATTTTCACTTTAATGCCTTATACCATGCATGTTGATGCTGAAAATAAGTTCATCATTCAGAACTGTAAAAAAAAAAAACAAAAAACAAAAAAACAAAAAAAAAACCAAAGAGCAGTCTCCAAATAAATTGAATAGGGCTACAAATAAATCTTTGATGTAACAGCAGAATTATTGCTCTGTGCTCCTACATTTTTGAGGTCTTTCTTCTCTCATTAATTCAGACAGAAACCAGTCTAAAAGCCTAGGAGGTTAGTGGGAAAGGACTAACATTGGGAAACCTTTTGGTTGTGGATGTTCTTTAGCCCTCACAATCTCACTCCTGTTGTTCAAAAGGTATTTGCAGACTTGAAGCATTTCAGCCACTGCGACAGATCTGTTTTTGCCCTCTTGAAATGCTTTTATTCACATCCACTGAAAGGAAAGCCAGAGTAGGTCTGTAAGAAGCTCCAGCTTCTAACAAAGTGTAAATCTGGTAATTTTGACTGATGAGTTTATTCAAATTCACATACAGTGGGAGCAGAAAGTAAAGCAATGTCTTTAATTTCAGTAGGAATATATTCTCACTGTTTCCCTATCCAAAGTGCCTCAGATTGTCTTGCAGGAAATAATCTACATCTGAGATCTGACGGTGGCGTAGTTTTGCATGTTTCCCTGGCAATGGTCCATGCAGGTGTCAAAGGAAATACCACCTATACAGACAGCACAAGGCATACCTGTTGTTCAGTTAGAAGAATACTTTCTTTTCTTTGAGTTTCTCTGTTGTTTTGATCTATTAGGAGTATGACTCATTTTGTCTCAGGAGGGTCTACCTTCCTTTTTTTTCCTTTCTGTCTTTTCCCCCTGAACGTGTGCTTGCTTTGGGATTACAAAGAGAGGGTCAAACAGTTGGTATAGCTGGTTCCATTTCTGTTTCCTACCAGCTATGTTTTCCCCATTTTCATTTGGAGTAACAGCTAAAAGAGATGTCTGGAGGAAAATGAAAAAAGTAGACAAAAATGAAAACTGAAAGTCAATAGATTAAGAAAGACACTGGACAGCAAAAAGGGAACCTAAAGATCACATCAGAATCAATACCAAGAATTTCTGCAAGCAGCCTGTTTGTCCAGGGTCTCTCTCCTGTGCTCTGTCCCCATAAATCACATAAAGCAGATGGGCTGAATTTTAAGTTGTTTATTGATATTTTCACCCCGCACATCTTTTCCAAAGTTCACTTGAACCTCCACTCATTTAGAGTTATATATGTGAGTTATAAAACAGAGAAACTTCAATGAAACAGTTTAAATATGTGTCTGTTGAAGCCCAATGAATGATGGCAAAGAGTGTTCCAATGAACTGGGGAAAAAAAAATCATTTTAAATGATACCCAAATGTTGTGCAGTCATCATTGCGCTTCACATTTCTTCTGAATAACAATTCAGTGTCTGGATTGACTGAAGATGATTCACGTGCACCGTGAGCAACACAGAAATAGCCCCTACTCCAGTGTAACCATAAAACATTTGCCTCTTGTGAGTCTGAAAGAAGCGAAATCAGTTCCTCATTTCTAAGCTAATGCCTTAAACTGTCTAGGAATTTCTGTCTCACATGAATGTTTTTCTCCTTCCAGTCATTAGAAGCATGCTTGTTTTAAAACGTCCCATGTCTTCCAGCACACTGTGACAACACCAGCAATTTTCCAGGCAGAGCCCTGTGGCTTCCTCTCCTCACCTGCTCAGCCCTGCCAGCCTTCACTGCACTGCTTTCAACTGGTGTGTTGATGTGAAAGGAGGCAGGTGGTGCCCACGCTGACACATGGGAGAGCCTTCCTGTAGGGCTCCTGCTGCTCTGCTTAGAAACCCATCGTTGCCTGAAACCTACCCCCTCAAGCAAGGGTCTGATTCCACTTGTGAGCAGGAACCGTGCCATTCTAACAGATGGGCTCCAGCACAAACAGCCAAGAAAACATGTATATTCATTGAAAAAAAAAAAAAAAAGGGTACTGAGGGCATGAATACTAGCCAAAAACATCAACATCTCTCCGTGTCTTCTCCTGAGTGTACAAATCCATGGTTAAGGGGATGTGTGGGTGCTGAGCTGAATTCATTAAAAAAAATTAAAACAAAATGCCTGGCCACATAGAAAGGGATTTCAGGGCAACAAGAAATGGGCAAGTTGCCCTAAAACAGAGAAAAAATGAAAGAGAAAAGCAATATTTTAGTGTAGTTGCATGAGAAAAAACTCATGGGTTCTGTCTTGTGATTCCCACACCCATGACTTGAATTAGGTTTGAAGGTCAGGAAGGAGGTGTGTATGGTGCTACATTCTTTTCAGACCTTTTTCTCTCCAGTCATTTCTATTTCCATATGTCAACATTAAGAAAAAAATAAATGAACAAACAAAGCAACCAAACCCAAGGAATTTAGGCTCATCTAACTTTCACTTCCTTCTGGAGTGTGTAACGTAGAGAAGAGCACTTGTGTCCTCCAGTTCCCTTGTGAGAACTACATGAGGTCACCAATCAAGATGATCAAGGAGAACCGAAGGAGTTGAACTGAGGACATTAAAAAAAAAAACAGAAACTGTGAGTGTGAATAAGGAATTCATCTCACTGGAAATCCTGCTGGGACTAGCAGAACTTCCTAGCACTAAGTAGCCATGACAGGCCTGCCAAGGCTAGGTCTAGGCATGAGAAAAACAAGAAGGTGCCAAGGCTACTGGCATGGAAAAGAACCAGAGAAATACTTTGCTTAAGGCACAGATCTTGAAAAACAGGTTGATTGCTGCTGAGATAGAGGGTCTGCTTAGGTGAAACCTCATGAATTTCTCTTGTGTATCCCATCCCCAGTGCCTGCAGAGGCATCAAATGAACCCACTCTCCTTCTCTTGCCAAGAAAACAATAAGAATAAAGAAATTTAAGCTAGAGTTTAGTCAGTCCTTTATTTCCCAGTTAGGGTAAAACCTTAAGAAATACATCCCTCTTAACTAGCAGACAGAGGTTTCACCTCTGCTCATTTTAGAGCTCGGGGCTGCATCAGATTTTCTACTTCCTTGAAGACTTCCTGGAACAACTGGATGATGTGAGACAGGCTTCTGCTTTTGAAACTATTCCCATTTATACAAAACAGTTAACAAAGGAAGGCCTGGAAGCCAGATCTCTCACAGGACTATATTAATCTTAGAGCTATACACTTCCATTCATTTGACTAATGTATATTTCATTACCTTATGCAAAGCTGAACAGTTTCACCCTGAAATAGAAGAGAAGTTTTCATTAGATGTCACCACAAGGCCAATTCAGAAAGTGTTAAGATGGAAACCTTCATCCTTTATCTATATCACCATGCCGTTCTCAAAGGAAAGTAGGAGAAAAGAGGAATCTTAGAGGAATGTGAGGTAGTATACTGAGCTGTAGAGTACTGAAGTTAGCAATATCTGCTCAGTAACACTTTCAAGTTCCTACAAGTTTAACTCAAGCATTAGATCCTACCTTCTCTTGAAAATGCTGCTAGCCATTAACACATAGATACAAACATATCAGTAGTTCTAAAAATGTCTCTCTAAGCAACTTGCATTAGGCTGTATATGTGAAATCTGTGTAAAATACTGAAAGGATATCATGAGTGTGGGTTATTTATCTACCCAATTATTATTTACTTTTAAAAACCATCCCACATCATACCTATAACATTCAGCAAAACAAAACTTTTCTATAACACCTTGAATACCTGATATCAGGTTGGACAGATATGTAAGGCCATGGTAACTCAGCACTTAGTGTTGATGGTTACTTGTCACAGCCAAATGACATTATTGATACTACTTTTTGGACCTCTGAAAGTACAGACGAATCTGGTGGCTCTGGACAGCCTGATGGTTGCCAGGGTGAACACACCAGGGGTTGAAAATAGATGATCATTGTGGTCCTTTTCAACCCAGGCCATTCTTTGATTCATTCTATGATTCTATGATCTAAAATACGTTAAGATGGCAGACGGTCAAAACTCTTTTGATAAGGTCCCAAATGCTCAGTGCTAACAGATGTATACCAAAACCACATAGGTTATCAGCTTTGGGTTGGTACTCAGCTTGCTGTGAAATCTCTGTCTTTTCTATGATCATTGTCTCTCCTCATGATGTTGTGATACGTTAAATCCTGGCAGCAATCCTGGCACATACCCACACCTTCAGGTAAATCACACATCCAAAATTTGATGTCAGAGTGTAAGAACCTATGCACCTGAATGAAACTGGTCTGGAGACAACTTGATGCAGAGTGCTAATAGGAGAGGCAGGTGGAGCAAAAAAGGAAAAAAGGATATTAATGCGGTGCTCTTCTTCCAGTGCTTTGTTCTGAGCTGCCAAAGCTCCTCTTTGCCCAACAAAATCCTGTTAAGATCTGCAAATGCTTGATCTTTAACCTGTGTGCAGCTATAGCAGTGCAAACCTTTGTTCTTTTCTCTCATTGAGCCTCAAATACTGCTGTTGTCCATGGTGGTGACAGAAGTTAATACTTTCCTCCAACCACTCGGAAGAAATTGCTGTTATTATTCCCAATCCCCTCCCATCTTTCCCACTCTAAATAATAATACTAATAAATAAATAAAAATCAAAATTCGGATTCTGCCCTTTCTAATTACAAATCACCACCTGTGGTAAAATTATTGAAAAACAGATGAGCATTTCATTCCAGCAATAGCCTTAAAACAAGCAGCAGTTCCAACTGCCACTGTGATGTATAGACACAGCACAGGGCAGATGAGGGATTAATTAGGTCTGTCCCTGCACATTGCCAGGGGAGCACTTCTGTAGAGGTGATTGAAAACCAGAAAGAGTGGCATTAGTCTTCATTGTTGGTTAAAGGCAACAAAAATAAAGATGCAATTGAGTTGACAAAGCTTCCAGGTATGTGGCTGAGTCATTTGGAGGTGTCAAAATGATCAAACCATAATTAATTAGGTTAAGTGCTATATTTAATTCCTCAACTTTAATGAAGATTTCTGCAGCTGAAAACAAACGGTGGCACCATTTGTTTTTGAAGGAAAGGGGTGGGGTGCACTGAGGGGACAATGCCAAAGTTTAATGGTGCCTTTATAATCAAGCCCACGTTCTTAATCTTATTGTCATTTTCTGTACAGCCATCGAAAGCCAGTGCTGTTCTATGCATTCTTATTAGGACTGCAATTATGAGCCCACAAATGAGTAGGAAACCAAATGATTGTTATTTTCAGGGAATGAAACAGAATACAGCCAAGAATCCATAGTATTTCCTAATATAAGTCTCCAGGGTTGACACTGTAAAAAAAAGTCAGTGGCAGGTAGTCTAAATGTGTACCTTACTAGGAATTTAATACATCTTATTGCAAAGGAAAGAATTTAGAGATTTGTGAGTAATGCATAAGAAGATTAAAAAGTGAGTTTTGCTCCCAGTTCTACCAGACAACAGCACCTTTGGGAATGCTTTCAGAGTGAGGAAAGATCTATCCTGAAAAACCCAGTCAGCTCTGTCTGAGTACCTACACATATTGGACTGAAAGAGACTTCTTCTTTAGCTTTATCATCTTCTACCACAATCTACAATGCATCCTTATCCCCCATGTGCATGGCCCTGCACCCCAAAACATCTCATGACACACATTCTGCACCGCTGAAGAGGATGAAAGGAGGTTGTGGTGAGGTAGGTATTGGCCTCATCTCCCAAGTAACAGGTCTGAGATGAGAGGTGATGGCCTCAAGTTGTGTCAAGGGAGGTTCAGTTTGGATGTTAGTAACAATTTCTTCTCATAAAGAGCAGTGGCACAACTGCCCAGGCATGTGGTGGGGTTACCACCCCTGGAGGTATTGAAGATCTGTGGGGATGTGGCACTGAGGGACATAGTGGGCATGGTGAGGGTGGGCTGGGGTTGGGCTGGTGATCTTAGAGGTCTTTTCCAATCTTAATGATTCTATGGTTCTACAGAAAATGCTCTGGAATAGGCATTCTCCCATTCCATCTACAAGAAAAGCACATGCACGTGTACATGCACCAATGCACTTCTCAAAATAAACTGTATGTTGAGATGAAGTTTTTCTAAGACACTTTATTCCTCACACACACGTTTTTGGCTGTTCTCAGATAACTTTACTGCAAACTGATTCTTCTGATTGCCCTTTGTATAAAACAATGCCATGTCTTTGGTAATCTTGTGCACGCAAAGTGACTAACCAATGAACATATGCACAGAACTCCACAAGAAAGATTTCCAGAATCTTCTGCAGCTGTATTAATAGAACCAGCAGTAAGAGCTGAAGAAGCCTAGTATTTGACACATATATGATAATAGCTCAAATGGTTTTGATCAGTAAAAAGCATCACCTAGTAATACACATTACGCACATGGACAAAATATGCATGCATATGTGAATGCACGCTAGTATGTGCGTGTAAAATCTCTGCTTTCTGCAAACTGATGGTCATGTTTAATAATGTTTTACATTCCATTCACACTGGTGATGATAGCTACACAAGGTGTGTGAGGCACATGGGAATCAAGACCAAGACACTCCCAGCTGTGTGTTGGGCATTAGACTGTATTTTAACGTCTCCTCTCCAATCGTTTGCGGCTGGGATAAACAGCGTTGCACAATCTGCACGACATCCCAATGCTCAGCAACTCATTTCTGCTGCTGGCATCCTCGAGCTTGTATAAACCAGAAGAGCAAGATGATGCTTTCTCCCACAGAGGAATTTATTGGATTAGATGACAGTCGAGGTCTTAGCAGGAAGGCCAGTTAATGTATTGTTTCATCTGCAATGTAAAATGTAAGCAATGTTTTGCTCTTTCTCGACAGCTGTTACCTCTACCATAAGCTGTTAAAGCTCCCTCGTTATTCCAAGCAGCCAGGCCAGGCTTATTTCCTGCGCAGTTGTCATCTCCTTAATATATTACAACATTACAAACTTTATTAGTATATTTGCAGTGCCTTTTTGTTTTTTATTAGCTAATGGGCTGCTTTCGTGCGCCGCGTTTTCTTAGTCCTTCAGAGCTCAGCCTATAAAACGGCCAAAAGTGATCCCATCTGGAAGCCATTAAAGATCAATAGAGATGGAATCCGAAGAAGAAAGAATGGGGGAAAAAGAAAAAAAGAAAGGATAACCTACTATCAAAACAATTGTGAGCAAAAACCTGCCAGCTTCTGTTTTCAAATCCGGGTTTGCTAAAGCACATCACACTTCCAACGTGACAAGAAGCACCATGGTCTTGTTAGCAACAGGAACAACTAATCTAGTTCAAAAGAATCATAAATCTGATTAAAGCCCACAGTTTCCCTGGTTCTATGGGAAAATGGAAATCCTTCTAGCACACTTTGTATACTTCTGAAGCACTGGGCATTTTGTGGGGAAGCAACCCAGAAGATGACTGTGTCTAATTACTGCCAGAAACTCTCCTCACTGTTGCAAGTCCCACTCTGGCATTCATACTTATGTCAAAGCATCCACAGATGTTAACAGGACAGGATTGTGTCCATAATGAGGAACCTTCATTATGAAATGCAGTTTATGGCAGAAGGACTTGTAAATTCTTATATGACCCCAAAGAATACAAACTCTGCATCTTCAGTGCTTAAATGTTTTGACAAATGGGCAGATCTACAAGGTTTTGAAGTGCTCCTGCACCAGATGTGGTGCTTGGCAGTCATCATATTGAAAGACAGGGTGATTTGAGTTTTTTTTAAGAGCAGAAGAGATCATGAATGCAAGTCCTCCGTGTGCTCATCCCTTACCCTATGAGAGTGGTTTCAAGCAAGGCATCATGCTGGGGAGGCATGCCAATGTTTTGTCTGTCACATAGGCACAGAGTGTTTCTTGCATCCATCACGAAGAAGGTTGGGTTGGTTGGGCATTTCTCAGTAGCTGGTGCTTGAAGACTTGGTTGCAAATAAATTGGCAAATTAATCCCCACTAGACCCTGAGACAGTGGTCACCACCTAGTTCTGGTCATGCTATTACATAGCCCAAAGGAGTGTGGCAGCTGCTAGGAGAGGTCTGTGGGCAAACAGCAGATGCCTACTCTAGCTTGTGTATCTTCAAGTCTGTACTGGAGATAAGAAATTTTTACAGAGTTTAGCATTCATCTTTCAGCTTCTCACAAAAATACTCATTCTAGGGAGTTTTCTCTCAGCAAAGACTGCAGGGAAACAGAGCAATTATTTTGAGCCTTGAGATGAGAAGGCTCCGGGGGATTTTATCTGTGTGTATAACTCCAAAATGCAGAGGAATAAAGCAGAACCAGACTCTTTCAGAGGTATCCAGCAAAAATGACAAAAGGAATTGGGCAAAACTGAAATACAGAGAATTCTGCTTAAATATAAGAACCCCGATTTTTGCTGTCACAGTGTCTGAACACAGGCAAGGGCTGCCCAGACTGGCTGCAGATCCTCCATGCTTGGAGATACTCACAACCCAGTGGTACACGGTCCTGGACAGCCTACACTAAGTATAGAGCAGGAAAATTGTCCAAGCCATTGTATGTTTCTATGATTCTGTGATGCTCAGAGATCCCTTCCCACCTCAAACAGTATGTTTTTGGTCTTTTTCTCAAGTCAGAAAAAGTCTCCTACCTCCTAACTGTTTGAGCTACTGTGCCGAAGGGCAGCTTAGGGCAGCTTTCCCAATCACAGCTGAAGAATCGTAGGATTACAGAATCACAGAATGACCTGAGTTGAAAAGGACCCCAATGCTCATCTAGTTTCAACCCCCTGCTATGTGCAGAGTCGCCAACCAGCAGCCCAGGCTGCCCAGAGCCACATCCAGCCTGGCCTTGAATGCTCCAGAGATGGGGCACCCGCAACCTCCTTGGGCAACATGTTCCAGTGTGAAAAACTTCCTCCTAATATCTAACCTAAATCTCCCTGTCTCAGTTTAAAACCATTCCCCCTTCTCCTATCAGTATTCACCCTCGTAGAAGTTCAGCTTCACAGGAGGCATCATTTTGACCAAGCAGTGTGTGCAAATAACTCTGCAGCTCAGTGTTTGAGGCATGCACCTGAAAGACAGCTCTGATCCCAGCTCCCTGGAATACTTAAGTACTTTTCTACAAAGCAAATGGATTTGATGAAAGCTGTAGCCTGAACATCTCCATGGTGTTTTGTTGAAGCAAAGAGATTTTGCTGACATCTCTGTTCCGATTTCATGAGAAAATAGATGTGCACTTTGGAGCACAGGCATCCCAAATGTGTTTTGTTGGAAGTAGTAACAGCCAGATTAGCCGTCTCTCTCTGTTTCTTTGGAAAATATTTAGTTCTATTGAAAAATATTTTAAAAGAAATTCAAACCATTTATTTTTTAAATCAGATATTGAAAAAAAGAAAGAGTGAATTTACTTTTAAATTGACTTTGGATGCCATTTTTTTCCTTTCGGTTTGATGGTAAACCTGAAAAACCACAGATTTGAAAGAGCCCTTCTCCTGAGTCCTAACCCAGTGCCTTGCCTGTTGTGCTGTTCCATGCAGGCATTTTGTGCTACTGCTGCTGCCATTCATATTTTCCTCTTTTGACTGACAGCTCTGGGGATGGTTTTCAGTAGCATTAGAGCTACTTTGGGGGAATAAAAATAAACTAGTATAATGCAGCTCATTTTTTCCTCAGGCTTCTGGTGCATCTGCAAATTTTAAAGATGTTTCTGCTCTTGTGAACTGAACGCTATGCAAAATAATAATAGCAATAGTAACAATTAATCTAAAATTACATGGGTACTATTTACATGAAAAGACCATTTTTCTATGGAAAAAATAGGAAAGGACTACCAAACTACACAACTCTCCAAGATTTTAGCGAGATCTGAAGGAAACCCTTCTCTGCACTGGATTGATAGAATATAATGTTGAATTAACAAACTTTGAATAGAACAGGAGAGACATGGTGTAGTGTACATTAAAAATTGTAACACCTGTCCAGGGAGACCAAAGATTGGAATGAACGTGATGTGTCAGCAACGAAAATGCAAGGCAGGAGATTCATCTGGCTGTGCTTTGATGCCAGAGCAATGGGCATTCTAGACAGAAAAAGACTGATAACCATCAGATTTTGTGGTGAGAGGTGGCCAAACTACAAGAAAAAGGAAGAATGCGGGAGCATTCATGATTTGCTAGCGCTGGGAGAAGCAATGCACAGTTTAAAAATACTGCCCCTCAATGGGAGAAAGCGTATTTCTATTAAGGGACCAGAATTGCGCTACGCCTGTTGGAATTTTTGCTTGTGCACAGGAATTTAGCTCCAGGTTCATGTCTGTCACTAAAATTGACAACTGCCTATGGCTCTGTACAATTGAAACGTAGATCTTAAATTTCACATCATTATCCAAATAAAATATATCTGCCAAGGGGGACTGGTATTACACAGTTAGAGAACTGTGATACCAGTTGTCTGATTAACATATTGAGAGGAATATAAGAATTTCTCACCTATTTTCCAGAGGGAGACTAACTGGGGAGCTTGTGGTAAAGAGACTAATTGAACATCCTCCCTCTGCTAACTACATGGATGCCCAGAAATAAGTCCGCTCTATGCAAGCAGGTTTTTCCTCTGTATATTACATTTGCTTTTTAGGACAGTCAGGAGGACATTTTTCTTCTTCTTCTGCATCTCTTCTTTTTAAAAAAGCCATATTTTCATATTGAAGAGTGTCTGAATTTCCATGGAAAGCTTTCTAATGGATGCTGTAAGTAGCACACACAAAGGAACTGTCTAGAGCAGAAGTTAAGCTGCTTTTGGGAAGCAAGAAGTTATTTTTCAGTAGATATCAATGGAGCAGAGATCAGAGAAAAACTGGCCAAGTTTCATTCAGACCATGAAATATTAATGGCCGAGACAGATGTGAATTTACACATTACAGGCAGAGTCCAGTTTGGAACTGGATCCGCATTTCGTGTGTCACTGAGTTCAGGGTTTGGGATCCACTGATCAAAGCAGCTGGCCACTGAGGATGCTCAGAACCAATCTGCCTCTGAAATTCTCTCAGGATTTGTGTCTGAAGTGTTTGGTAATTATCAGAGAGAACATCTCTCCTTTGTTTTGCTGGCATTTAAGAAATCTAAGTCTGGGTCTGAGGACTCAGAATATGCAGCAGCGTTGCTGCAAGTCAGTCGAGCCATGGCAGGAGTTTCTAAGCACGTTCTTAGTCTATGACGTATGTGAGTTAATTAGAATCATGTTACCTTCCAGTGGAATAATTCTAATCTGGCACAAATTTCCCATGCAATTGCTGCAGATGAGGAACCTGCCCACCAACATTTAACACCAGCAAACTGATGTGCCATCCCCTGCAGCTCACCCTGCAGCCAACTGTACCTGCTCCGAGTCCATAACAGTGAATAGGACTCGACCCATATACGCATCTATGTAGGTACAGCTCATCTACTTTCAGTCATCTAAAAATAAGAGGCTGCAATCAATAGGTCAAGAAAAGAGATTATTTTCCTCTATTTGGCATCTGAATAGTCTGCCCAATTTTGAGACTCCTTGTAGAAGAGAGAGCTTGAAATTGAAAGAGTGTCCACCAAAGGCTGCTAACACAGAGCTGGAGCATACAAAGATGTGTGAATAAACGTTGAGGGAACTCTTGTTTATCTTGGAGAACAGAAAATGAAATGGTGAACTAACAGTCATTTTAGACTACACGGCACTGAGTTATCAAGAAATTAAGACTTGGATTTTTATTGGAGGTACACAGGATCCTCCTCCTTGCCTTTCTTGAAGTTAGGAGTGACATTCACTTTCTAATTTTCCTCAGCAACCTTAGCCAGTAATATGAATTTTCAAGGCAGATAGAAGTGTCAATATAATGACCTTTTTTGGCTTCTTGTGCTTTGTAAAATTCATTTGCAGGTAGACCTCCCTAAATCTGTCTTAGTATTTCTACAGTGCCTTTATTCTCCTTTTCCACATGACCCTGTTAGCACATCTTGCATTCCTCCTTTTCATATCTGAGTTTTGTCAGGAGCTCCTTACTCACCTATGTGGGCCTCTTGCTACCTCTGCTTAACTTCCTTTATGCTGACATGGACCGTTCTTGAGGGAGGAGGTGACACAGAATCATAAAATCAGAGAATGGTTTGTGTTGGAAGGGACCTCAAAGCCCACCCTGCCCCAAACCCTGCTGTGGGCAGGGTTTTCCTTTTCCTTTTCCTTTTCCTTTTCCTTTTCCTCTTCCTTTTCCTTTTCCTTTTCCTTTTCCTTTTCCTTTTCCTTTTCCTTTTCCTTTTCCTTTTCCTTTTCCTCTTCCTTTTCCTTTTCCTTTTCCTTTTCCTTTTTCATTCTCTTTCTCCTTTTCTTTTCTTAACCCCTTGTAATGGAAAAGTAAAGGAAGAATGGAAGAAGAGGGGAAAAAAAGCAAAGAGCAGAGAACTAAAATGATCTGTTATGCTGAGTCCCTTTTCCTGATAATTCAGCCTCAGAAAGAATCTTTTCCAGTCACAGACACAGCAAGTACTGAGTCACTATCAGATCTTGGTTCACTGCCATTTATCTTCTGTACCAGAAGGAGACAGCTTTGGTTAGACATGCACAGTGTCAAAAATGCTTAGCAAATTATTCTGATCTTTTTTATCTCTCCAACAGCTTTTTGGTCTTTCAACAGCTCACTCAGTAGAGAAGAATTAGGATTTTTTTTCCATCTGTTGTAAAAAGGAAATGATTTTTAACCTGCAAATTATCTCAGACTTGGTAGAGTCACAGAAACTGTGATGTGACATTAATGTGCCAATATTTGTCATTCTTCTCCTGTTCTTAGTGTACATTTCATGAGACATTATTAAAAAACAAAAAAAAACAAAAAAACAAACCTACAGAATGTAATCATTGAATATAAGGCTTAAAAATAGCAATAAAAACGTGTGATTTATAGAGTAGCGATTCATAATATATAGCATATAAAAAGAAAAGAAAAATAAAGATGAAAAATGCATAGAAGCACAGACATATCTTACAAATGTGAAAACTGAGAAATGAGAAATATGAATTCTAAGCCACAGCAAATGCCAAGAATGTGCCAGTACCAGAAAATAAAGGTCAGCTTCATCTCATCTATTTTCAGTTATCTTCAGTGTAGATCTGCATCGTGTATGTATGAGTGAAACACCACAGATTCCCACTGTAGTTACAGGAGTTATAGGAGAAAAGCAGACTGCAATTATGGCGCATGTGAAAGTAAGCAGCTCAGATAAATCTGCCTCGTCCCTGGAGGTGTTCAAGGCCAGGTTGGATGGGGCCCTGGGCAGCCTGGTCTAGCTTTAGACATGGAGGTTGGTGGCTCTGTCTGTGGTGGAGTGGTTGGAGCTTCATGATCCTTGAGGTCTCTTCCAACCCAGGCCATTCCGTGATTCTATGATTCTATGATTTTCCAGGTCCTCTGTTGGTATATATTGAGCTGCTTTTTTAAAATTAATAGAATTCCACAGATTTACATGTTCCAGCTGCTTGATTTTGGCTAAACAACTCCTGTCAGAAGGTAATTTTTAGTACTAGGGTGTAAATCCTTGACCCACACTATGTAGAGAAAAATCTATGATCAAATGATCTTTTATCTTTTGTTTCTTCTCATTTCACATAGAAAGAAGGGGGAAAAAAAAGAATCAAACGAAATCTGGAATTAAATATATGTAGCACACAATGAGGGTTGCAAAAAGAAAAGATGTGAGTGAGATGGATAGCAAAGGAAACGGAGCGTGTATAGAACAGTGTGCGCTATTTGCTGAATGCAGCCTTTGTGAAGACTGGTGGATCAGAAAAAGAATGGAAGCTGCAATGCTCTGTTTATCCAAAAATAAAATACTGGATAGGTCAAGCAAGCACAATGCAACCCTCGCTCCCTTTCACTTTATCAGCCTTGACCTGAAACGACAACTCTCTAATGTGCTGAAAGCATCTCAGGTTGCCTTCCCAGGCAGGGACTGACAGCTTTCCTAAGCCAGAAATAAAATGGATTTTCAAAAATTAATCACAAACCAATTTAGGAAGAAACTGAGCACACCCATAACTCCTTTTATCCTTAAAGCTAGGCACTCGTATAGCTTAGTAAATTAATGTGTGCTAAAAGAAAATTGGGAAATCCCAAACTGAAAGAAACACTGTAACAGAAACTTTCCCATGATATTTTACAGGAATTTTTTCCAAAATCTGTTTAAATTAGTTTTCTCCCCCGTCAATTCCTTTTATTTCTATAGGAAATCTTCAGTAAGATCACTCCTTACACAGTCCTCACTTTTACTAAGAAAGATATATGTGTGTATGTGTATTTAGTGGAAGACAGCAAATGTTGAAGCTAAACTGGGACAGTTTTACCACATGAGAAATTCCTGAGTAATTCATAACCTTCTAATGGCAAAAATTGCCCAGGAAAACTTGCTGAGTCCATCATGCTCATTTCCATTAGATACAGTTAGAGTTTACAGTTATCTTACTAGAACATGTGGTTATTCCTGCACTCTTGTCTGATCAAACTCAGTTTCAATCTGACCTTAGAAATAAGGGTGTAATATCCATTGCATTTACAGTTGTAACACCCTGATTTTTTTTGAAAATTGGCAGGCAGAGAGAATACAACTGACAGGTGAGTCTCAGAAGTTTCGGAACTTTCAAAATTAGATACAAACACATTGGTGAGTTTAATAATGACAAAATACTTATCAATATAGGTAAGAATTGAGGAAAAAGTGGTAATTATGCCAATATCCCGGGTACCTCATAGCTCTCTATAACTCCCTGGAATGAGATTGTGGCAAGGTAAGTGTTGGCCTCTGCTCCCAGGTAACAGTGATGAGATGAGAGGTGATGGGATGAGAGGTGATGGCCTTGAGTTACACCAGGGGAGGTTCAGGTTGGATATTAGGAAGGATTTTGTCTCATAAAGAGAGGTGCTGCAGTGGCACAGCTGCCCAGTGAGGTGGTGGGGTCACTGACCCTGGAGGAGTTCATTCTGGAGATGTGGCACTGAGGGATGTGGGCAGTGGGCACGGTGGGGGTGGGCTGGGGTTGGACTCGGTGATCTTAGGGGTTTTTTCACAACATTAATGATTCTATGATTTTTGTTTTGTTTTGGATTTGAAAATTATTCCATTAGTTTCCAAGAGTATCTGAAGTCTGTAATGGTTTGCTGTAAGGGTGTATCTTCTCATTCTAACAAGAAGCAAGTATGAAAACAAAGTACATGAAAACAACAAATAGTTTTCCTTAGGTTGCATGTATATTATTTAGGAATACAGACAAAAAGACAGTACTGTTGAAGAAAAGTTTCTTTAGACCAACTTTTAAAAAGACCATATATTTGACTCATTCATCCATCAGCCAAAGGCTGAATATCCTCACACACACACTGAGAAATACTAAAACTTTGGTTAAGCAAAACCTCCATTGACTTCCAGGCATTTTTTACTCGGTTGCTTGTGATTACTGTTCTCTTCTTGGTGGTGCAGATTCCTCACCCACATGCACTCTTGAACAATATCTGTCAGCATTTTACAATAGACTGCAGATATACAGCCAGTGTTGATGCTGGGATAAACCTGCAGAGAAGTTGAGACATGTCACAATAACTAGTAGAGTGTGTGCTATGCCTTATTTCATTATCAGTATATGCCTTATTAGTGTTACAGACCATAACTGAGTGCCAGAACCCATTTACAGTAGTCCTTCATGCTCCTCTCCCCCAAATCATAGAATCATAGAATCATAGAATCATAGAATCATAGAATCATAGAATCATAGAATCATAGAATGGCCTGGGTTGAAAAGAACCACAATGATCATCCAGTTCCAAACCCCTGCTATGTGCAGGGTCACCAATCAGCAGACCAGGCTGCCCAGAGCCACATCCAGCCTGGCCTTGAATGCCTGCAGAGATGGGGCATCCACAACCTCCTTGGGCACATCTCCTACCTGGCATCAGCATCACTGATGAATAAGAAGACATGCAGAAGCTGTAAAGCAGTGGGAAAACTGAAGAATATCAGTTATCAGTTATCAGTGTTTATACCATCTTGATTGCTTTCTATTCTACTACAGTCAAGGAATCTGTTGGCAAATAGAAATGCTAAAGAAAATAGAGAAATAGTGCTAAGAGCAAATAAAAACTGGACATAACTCCTCCTTTCTCTCCTGAAATCATATCTATATGCATACTATTAAACACCAGTTACCTGGATACAGAAATGGTCACTGAGATTCAGAGTTCCTCCACTGGAAAATAAGTAGGGACAGATGCGCCCTGAAGTTTACTAGTGTTCAGGTGCCTTCCTAAGGTATAATAGCTGTAGAAAGAAAAATAAGAGAAAGAGACCTAAAATCCTAAAGAGTGCAACTCCACAGTTTATTTTTTCCCTAGTGTATCTCAGTTTCCTCTAGGTCCAACTTCTCTGCTTTCGTTGAAGAGGAGCTGCTTTTTGCTGCTGCCTTACACCCTCCATTATAGCATTTTAAAAACCATTAAACAAACCCACTGGCCAAAATCCTTATTTAAATACTCAAATTAATTACCATAAAATATCAGATTAACATCTCTATAGGTGCTGGTTCGTTAGAAGAAAGGATTTTTCCTCTCAGCTCGTGAATACGAAACCTATGTCCTGCAGCAGCAGAATGGCCCAAAGACAGGAATAATATATGTGTATTTACCTTTTTTTTCACTCTCCAAAATGCATAGATAGGAATGACAGGGCAAACAAAGCAAAAAAACAAAACTCAGTACGGGTGGTGATGCACTGGAACAGGTTGCCCAAGGAGGTTGTGGGTGCCCCATCCCTGCAGGCATTCAAGGCCAGGCTGGATGTGGCTCTGGGCAGCCTGGTCTGCTGGTTGGTGACCTGCACACAGCAGGGGGTTGGAACTGGATGATCATTGTGGTCCTTTTCAACCCAGGCCATTCTATGATTCCATGATTCTATGAATAAGGAATGCCTATCCATTAAAATAAAAGGGTTAAAAATTCACAGGAACAGAACAGTGCACTTTAAGTTCTCTCCAACGTCTCCAGCCCCATAGAATGAAAGATAAAGACACGCACCCATGCACAAAGGCAGGAAACCCTTTGGATCTTATCCCATTCCTAATGACAGGAGCTTCTCTCTTCTGACCACGCAGGACGGGGCCCCTCCATTATCTTTCAACCAGCTGATAATTAGCAACTTTCGTGTCAGATGAGCAGCCTGGGGAAGGGAAGGGGATCTATTATGTAGCCGGGGCCTTCTGTCTGCCCGATCCTTTAAGCAGATTGAAGCGGGGCGACCGTCGCGCACAACCGCCCCAGGTAAGGCGTCGGGGGCTCCTGTGGGGTTATCAAAGTGGCCAGGGCTTTCAGGCAGAGCAAAGCCTTCCGCCGGGAAAGGTCCTCCCAAGTGCTGGCACCACATCTCTAGGATTATCCCCGCCGCACTAACATATCATCTGGCTTTAAACTTCAGCCCCTCTGGCAAAGTATATACTCAAAATGCCTCTCCCCTCCCCTATCCCTCCTTATCCTTTAGTCCCGTCTTCCCCCGTTTCCAACAGCCACGGGCTGCGGCCGGCACTGCTGCCAAGCACTGGGCTGGATTAGCTGCAAGCCAATAGCTGGGGGTCAGGATTAAGAGGCCAGCATGCACTTTAATACAAGCTGCCTATAATTAATGGCATTATTAATAGCTTGACTGAAAAATTCATTAAAAAATCCATTAAAAATAAATACCCTTTTACAAAAGGCATTGCCTTGGGTAAGAAAAACAGAAAAAAAGATAAAGGAAAATTGATTGGTGGTTTTCAGTTCACAGAAAGACAGACCATAGTTCAAGCTGATTAAAATTGAACATTTTAGATTAAGCACCCTTGCCAAAATATTCTCTGTAGTTACCCAATATGAAAATATTATGAGATGTCACGTTTTGCATTTTTTATATATGAAGGTTTGAACAGCAGAGACACCCATGAGGCTTGAGTGCACCCAGATGCACACATACATGTGAGCCCGCACTCCTACTTGCAGGCAACTTTCTTCTGAGATATTTCTCTCCCTCAGGAGCAGCAGGACTCCTGAATCAGAGGTTAACTGTAAGCGATAAACTCTGAGACTCTACTGCAGAGCGTCTGCTCAAACACTGCAGAGCTCCCAGCCCTAACTGTTGCATCTAAATAAAGATAATAATAATAATCAAATGGAAATGGGTGTCCTACCAGTGCAGGTGTGGGCTTCTCTTTAAGTTTCACCTCTCAGCGCTCATCAGCATTTTGAGTGCACAGACTGAAGAAAAAAAGCAGATAAAACTGATTTTCATTTATAGCAAGGCCTCTTGACGCCCCTCTGGTACTGCAAAAAGCCATTACAGTGAGCAAGAGCATAATTTTTCCCATTTTAGACATCTTAACCTGAGTGGTGTAGAACAGACTCAAATGAAATGAGAAATGGACCTGGAAGGTTGAACTTTGCTTCCAAATCCTCCTCCTCTGCAATGCATCTCCTGACATCATAAGTAAGACTACAAAATAACAGTAATCCTGCGTTATTTTCCTTCCCACCAGCACTGACACCTGAAAGCCCATATGTAGTCTCAGGGCAGTTACAGCCCTGGCAGCAGCACTGAGATTTCTCTGGGGACTTCATAGATATGGAAAGCTGGGAAAAACAGCAATTATGTTTGGCTTAAATAACACTGACTTAGAACTAAAGAGAGTCACAGAACCACGGGTTGGAAAAGACCTTTGAGATCCCTAAGACCAACCCCAGTCCGTTCCCACCATGCCCACTGACCACGTCCCTCAGTGCCACAATACATAAAGACAGTACTTGGACACCAACGTGGGCCATTGCTTAAACACCAACTTCTCTGTCCTCTCGAGACCTCCAAGTTAGTTATTCCATTTAAACCATAAGGGTAACATGTAAGGGTTTATACAAGACTTGGGGTTCAAGCTGCCACTGACAATCACCAAAATCAGATGCTAAAATGAAAAAGAAGCTCTGATGCAAGAACACCTTGATCCCCAAAAGCTTTGTTTGAAGCAGCCAAACCATCACAGATTGCAACCTAAAACAGAGCCGGTTGTCTGCCGAATGAAGATTTTATAACCAAGGATCATTTCTTCTGTCAGCCCTGCTGATGCTCTCAGCATCGCGGCAGCGTTCCTTCTGCCAGCCCATAGCGCAACAAGTTCACTTTTCATCACCGTTACACTGAAGACACAGAGGGTGACTCATGTGCTGGTATCTCCATTGCTGCTGTTATGCATTGGACATCTATAGCGGAGTATCAGTGAACTCTCTCACACTTCATCCCAGGAAGGCAGAAATATTACTCCTTGGCTCCAAATTCCTTCCTGGCTCCTTGCATTGCCAGCTGTTAGGTTTAATGGCCATCAAACTGTTTGTGTCTCCGAATTAAAAGTCTCCTGGAGGCTATGTTAGATCCCGCCTTTGCTCTTGAGAAACAGTGATTCTGTGCTCAGATTGCCCTTGTGCTGTCTAATGAATATGGCGAGCTTGTTTTCAAGGCTGGGCTTTTGCTCTTAACTACGTGTAACAAGCAGTAAAAATTTCACTCCAGGACTAAAGTTTCCCATTAGATATTGTAACAGATAAACGTAAGATCCCATAAGTGGGCCTACGTTTGTTGTTGACTAACTCTGGTTCTTTGATCAGTGCTGATGTTTTACGCTGTTAGAGAACTGTGAGAACCATGCGGAGCAAGGACTGGCAAAACATTGCTTCTTTTTCTTGCCATTAGTTCATTCTAGTTTTTTACATTATTAGTGGAAGCTCTTAGAAGTGAGCACTCAGAACCCGTGCACGCAGTCCCCATCCCCAGGACAGAAAAGCTGAAAACAAAGCATCTTTCATGTTTTCTAGACGAAATATTTCACATAAAACTTTTCAGTTTTACAATCACAAGACTGTATTGTTAACTGATAATTTAAAAAAAAAAAAAAACAACAAAAACCACAAAAACCAACTTTAAATAGAACTCTATTGAAATGCAAATATTTGATAAGGATTAATATGAGAGCTGTTCCAAAAGTAATGCCTCCTATTTGATTGTGTTGGCTCATGACGCCAGTGGCAGATGTTGGTGGGATTGCTGTAGTGAATGAACCTCCCCATCGATATTCCATTACATTTTGTTGCTGTGTGACAGACGGCAGCAGAAGGGCAATCTGACAGAATGATGTCTGACATGGAAGGGTGTGTGGAGCAAAGGTGTGTTTCTGAATTCCTCCATGTGGGACAGTGGTATCCATTGGCATTCACTGACTCTTGCTGAACATTTATAGGCACCCAACAGTGGATGCGAGCAAAGTGAGGGGCGGGTGGTGTGTTTCAACAGTGATGACAGTAACGTGAAAGACAAGACCATTCTAGATAGCCTTAAAGATATTTACCAGCGTTGCATGCGGGCTCTTACTCATCACTGGTGAAAATACACAGCTAATGGTGGTCACTGTATTGAAAAATAATGTTTTGTAGCTGAGAATTTACCCTACCAAACAGTGTTATTGTGCTCTTTGTATCTGTGGTAGTTTCCATGGGAATAAATAACAGGCATTTCTTTTGGAGTAATCTATGCATTTATTTTTAAACACTTCAATTAAAAAAGAAACACTCAAGTCCACTTTGAATATTAAATCCTTTTACTTTTTTCACTTTCCTGTTTGTATTCCAAGATTTCCAATGGACTAAAAGAGATTGATTATTTAATTGTTACTACTCCTTCATATGGAGACACTGAATTTGACCAAGGACTCACAGTGCACTGTGGTAGAAGTAAAAATTGAATCCAGACTCAGAAGACCGTAGGGTCAGCAAACTTGCAGTTAATGCCAGTCTGCAGTTATTAATTCATCCATTCAGCAGGAAATACATTTGCCCACAGATTTTCTAAGTAAATCTAACATAAAAACTACCTGGTCCTGAAAATGTAAGTGTCAGCTTTTTCCTGTTGAGTACGGATGACATGATTTCTGCTGATCATCTTTTCTTCAAGCATTTAATTTGCATAAACAAGGTGTCATTCAAGCTAAGTACTTTCAGTAAACTCTTTCCCCATTCCCCAGTGACCTCCTTCATCATGTGTTGTTGATACCAAATATTCACTTTGTTATTGTTTTCATACAGCTATTGCACTTATGCGCTTTGTCACTCAACTAAAAGGATATAATCACAGAATCATAGAATCATAGAATTGCTCAGGTTGGAAAAGACCTTAAAGATCAAGTCCAACCGCAACCTAACCATACTACCCTAACTCTAATAACCCTCCACTAAATAGTGCTAATTTTAAGCTAGCTCAGTACAGTGAGATCAGTTTAAATCTGGAAATGATTCTTCTGCTCTTTAAAAAAGGATGCTGGACATTTTATAAACCAAAAATTAGAGAAGAGGAAATCTGCAGATGTTCAATGGCTAGTTATCATTATATGAGGAAGAGAGTTTGCACTGAGAATGCCAATAGTTTTTAGTGCTCCTCTGTCATCCCAGTACCTCTGTGCTTGAAGGATTCAACCAAATTTAAAACTACCTCTGGTATCTCTTGCGAGACTTCAGATTGAACAGCTGTCTGATCAACTATGCATAACATTATTTGTCAAGTTTAAATGGGATTAATTTCACTCTACTTATAGAAACAAATAAACCTGTATTACAAAAACTGGCATGCAGTGGGATTTATGGTAGATTCCATGCGGGAAAATATATGTATACACACCTATAGACAGATTTTTTAGCAAACTATAGCAAATTACCAGTAGAAATTAAACGTCACTGGGAGGTTTGCTTTATATTTTCATTGCATTTTGTGCTGTGCAGTTTGAGATTAGGGGAGCTCTACAGGTGCCTATATGCAGGCCACTAGTTTTGTTACCAGTTCAGTAGGGAATGTGCAAGGTGCACACAAGAACAAATGTGATATAGGTTTCACTGAAGACCTGAGCCTGAAAACAATCTCAAACAGCCTGGCATCAAAACATTTGAACATCTATCTACAGGTCCAGAGAGATATCACAATTCAGTCAGGAGTCAATCACATTCCAAAATTATTTTAAATTATTAAAAAAAAAAAAAAAAAGATTCAGATTCAGACCTGTGAAAACAAGGAAGTGGATAGAATTCCACCTGAGGGTGATGTTAACATATCCAGGATATCCCAAGCTGTAGGTTTCTTAGTAATTATTGTCTTGTTGAAGATACTACAAAGTTATCCTCATTGGTAAAGGGATACAATAAATATGCAACTTACAGTGAAGCATTTCCTTCATTGCTGTTAGGGCCCAAGGGCACAACACAATAAAAAGTATGCAACTGTGAGAAGAGCTTGGTACTGGGGAGATTACTACGGATAGTATAGAAAGAAAATAAAATCTGGTTTTCAGAATGGATTGAAAAGTTTTCAGAAGGGGTCATCTGGCATGGCTACTAGCTATGTCAGCAGTCCGAACATGACAGCTAGGAAACCTTTCTTGAGTCTATGCCCATATTCTGAAGTCCTGAAATTATGTCTTGAAGTAACAAAGAGGAACTTGATCTCCTGTGTTTATCAAAAACGGGTGATTTGATAAGGATCTATGAGCTCATCCAAACGGTTTTATCTGCAAGCCAGGAGAAGAGAAAAATAAAAATTATATTAGGGAAGACTGTTATCTACAAAGAATATATGAATTGGATCTTGGCAAAATGAAGCCAATGGGTGGAGCACCTGCTAGACTGAGCTCAGACTAAGGTCTCGTACCTCTATGTTTCTTAGCTAAGCCCATCTCCAAAGTCAGTATGAGAAAGGTCCTTCCCAAAAAGCTGGTGCTCAGTTCTCAATGATGCTTCAGAGGGATAATCCAACTGGCAAGAATGTTGGCAGAGAAAAGTGATCAATCAGTCAAGTCCACATCAGAGGAATAAGACAGATTGTGCAAATCAGCTCCTGTTTCTAGCCTTGGAGTATCCTGGATTGCTTCACAAGATGCACAAGATGCTTCCCCTCATGCCTCTACAGAGAGCATAGCCCCACATAACTCCACATTTCTGGGACAGTTAGACCCTTTTGTAGAATCAGTATTAACTTCTCAATTACGTTTTTTCTTATTATTATTTCTTAGGAGAAACGAAAATAATATTGATTGTTGCTAATGCTTCTTTTGATCCAAGATGCGACATTTCATTCCAGCCTTCTCTTTCTGTTTAATGTTTGTATACTATTTATTTGTTTATTTAAATTGATCCAAAAAGCAAATTGTTTCTGAAACACTACATTTTTTTTTTGTTTTAAAAAACATCACATAAAATAGACTCCCGCTATGAGGATTTGCTGACTTGCATGTTCATCAATGAATTGCTTAATTTATTCAAGAAGCTTTTAGATGTTGTTCCAAAGGACACGGTTTAGTTGGGGAATATTTCTGTTAGGTGGATGGTTGAGTTGGATGATCTTGGAGCTCTTTTCCAACCTTGGTGATTCTATGATTCTGTGACTTCACAGCAAACTGAACTTTTTCAAATTATTAATCACTATGGAAAGCTTAACCATTTCTAGTAAGCAAGTCATTATTCTTCACAGGATAGTCTCAGCAGTTCAAACATATATTACGTCTCACGCTCTCCATCTGAGCCAACTGTTCTACTCATGACCTCATAGCTGGTAGCCTCACATTGATGTCTTACGTTATTTTAGTAGTAGAAGCCAACTCACACTTTGTTCCCATTTCCTCCTCCTCCCGCAACAAGTACACTTTGTGCCCTGCCCTTACAAGGCACACCTAAGTGTTTGAGAAACATCACATCAAGTACAAGCCCAGTGCACATCAACTCCTTCTCCTGGATGACTTCAATCCTAGAGTTTTAATGAGCTGGGTGGGGACTCTCTAAACTTGATACTTCCTAATGTTGCCCGCTGGCTAAATAATCCGCTTTCAGTTTGTGCACACAAATTTGATACTTTTCCAGAGTTAGATAGCATCTAAAAAAAGGTTTCTTTTATCTTTAACCTCATTAAAACAAGATGTCTGGGTGGTAATATTTCCGTTCTCTCTCAGCCCACAGACTCTGAACAATAACACACTTCACACAGGTTAATCAAACAGATAATACTGTCATAACCGAGCCAAAATTCTTGAAATCACATAAACCAGTAAGAAGAACATCAGTTCATCGAAACCTTTTCTTTGCCAGTAGAACAAGGAGAGCTGCAGTACTTAACTATAGGCAGGATTTTCTCTCTCAACTATTTTTGTGATCAGCAGATTTTTAACTTTTTTCGCAGACACACACAAAAAAAGTACTATACCCCTGTACTGATATAAAGTGAGTAACTTGATTAACCTGAACTTTAAAATTCCTTGGACTTAAATTTCTCATTAACTGGGGCATTCACTACTTCTCACTGCAAATTATTGCACAGCTGTATAGTTCTCAAATTAAATGCTATTAAATGCTATCTCTTCAGCTTCACTTGTTATCCCAGTGCATCTCAAAACAGCTTCTTGTCAGTTCTTAAGCATTCACTGTTCAAGCCTTGACATTTAGACTCTTCAAATATTTGCATACAGTTATTATGCTTCTGTTAACCATCTATGAGTAAAGACATATTTATTTTATCCTTATACTCATTCCTAATAATCCAACCCTTTCCAGCTTTGATCTTTTTGTTCTTCTTCCCAGAATAATTCTTGTGCATTGTCAGCACCTTTTCATTATGATGATGCCAAGACACAAATCTTGTTCTAGGTGAAGTTACCAGAACTTATCTAGAGGTTCTGTTGTACTATCTTCCAAACTATTATGCAACATGTTCTTGAACACAAACTTCAGAACTGTTTTAAGTTCCCTTACATAGCTAGAGTAAGACAAGGTTGCCCAGAGCTAATACTAAATTCACAAATCCTGAGCCCCTCATCATTCAGCTGGTTCTCCCGTCTGTTGGAATGTGCTCCATGTGGATAGTAGCTCTTTAAATTCTGAATGAGTCAAAAAAGAAAAAAAAAAAAAAAGAGGAATGTGAGGGAGAAAAAAAATGCAAGGATGGCTTGCAACTCATTCATTTCATCCGGTGGTGTTACCAGAAATGACTGTCATTTAAGTAACCAGGTACAAAGAAATGCAACTCACATCAATGCCTTACTCTTCTATACAATATTTTCTTGACATTAACAGGAGATTTCCTTTCCACTTTCCAGCTTTGGAAAGCTGTGGCTTTGGCAAAGAAGGGAAGGTTCAGACAAATCTTCCTAGTCTACATAAATACCAGAAGGGTTGATGCACAGAAGATGGAGCCAGGCTCTTTTCAGCGGTGCCCATCGGCAGGACAGGACATGATGAGCACAAATTTAAACTTCACAAGTTATTTCTGAACACCAGGAAGTACTTTGCTGTGTAGGTGGTAAAAGAGAACTGGAACTAATTGCCCAGAGAGGTTGTGGTGTCTCCTCTTTGGAGATCTTCAAAATCTGCATGGACATGGTGCGGGGCATCCTGCTTTGGATGGGTTCCTATAAGGGTATTCTAATTTATTTTGTAACAGTTCTAATTGGAACAATAGAAATTTAATTAAATGCAACATCATTTCCACAAGGAACAACATTTTTATTAGAGAATGAACATTCCTTTCAGCTATCTGCCCAACCACTTTGTAGTCTGCTCTTCTCAGGCCTATATCAGCAACTGAGACACATTAGTGTAACTGCATGTGTGCTACTCTGTATGCAAAAGATATCTATGAGTATTAACTAAATTTGCAAGAGGAATTAGGATCAGTAATAAATGCTTTAGCAAAGAGGCTTTTGGGAATAAAAAATGTATCTTCAGGCAAAATTCTCATAAACTAGACATCATCTTTGATTTACAATTTATAGTATTTTCTTCTCTGTGTCCAATATTCCCAGCTTCGGGGCTCCTGTTCTGTTTGTTGTGATTGACTGCGCAGGGTAGGAGGGCAGTTCTGTAGGCTAAAGTTAAGTCAATGCAATCATGAACTTAGGAAAATAAAGAACGTGTTCATCGTCAGCTTACACAAGCCAGGTCACTCAGGATGAAATCCCTTGAACTCCCTTACTAGCAAAGAACTTCTAGTTCTTAATACACAAATGTTGTGCTACCTATAACTGAACAGGTGACAAAATATAGTCATTTCTGTCCTTCTGCATGCAGAGTGAGTAGGAAAAGATGAATGTTTCATGATTCCTTCCCTCTTGTGCCTTGAAAAAAGAACAGCCTGTCTTGGCCTCCAAGGGAGTTTCACAGTCATAGAACTGTGGGGACTGGAAGGGACCTCTGTAGATCATCTAGCCAAACTCCCTGCTAAAGCATTTCCCTACAGTAGGTTGCACAGGAAAGCATTCAGGTGGGTTTGGAATACCTCCAGAGAAGAGGACAGCACTACCTTTCTGGACAGTTTGTTCCAGTGCTCTGTCAACCTCACAGCAAAGAAATTCTATCTCACGTTCAGATGGAACCTCCTGTGTTTCAGTTTGCATCTGCTGCCCTTTGTGCTGTCACTGGGCACCACTGATAAGAGCCTGGCTCTTATCAGTGCATCCACTTGACTCCCACCCGTTAGATATTGATAAGCATTGATAAGATCCCCTCAGGCTTCTCTTCTTCAATTTGAACAGCCTCAGGTCTCTCAGCCTTTCCTCATACAGGAGATGCTTCAGGATCCTCGTCATCTTTGTAGCCCTCTGCTGTGCCCTCTCCAGCAGTTCCCTGTCTGTCTTAAGCTGAGGAGTCTGGAACTGCACATGGTGCTCCCAATAAAGCCTCACTCTTGTGCACCAGGACTCCCAGGTCCTTCTCTTCAGAACTCCTTTCTACTAGGTCAGTTACTAACCCGCATTGATCTGAATGATTATTCCCTCCCAGGTGTAATACTCTGCAATTGCCCTTCTTGAATGTCTTTAGGTTCCTTTCCATCCAGTTCTCGCATTTCACCTTAGTTATATTTTTGAGTTATCTCCTGAACTTTGGTCCACATCTAAATTCATAGATTCATAGTTTCCTAGGCCAGAAGAGGACATTATAATTCTCTTGTCTGACCTCATGCATAATAAATTGATTATGATGATCTCCTCTTTCTTTGAAGGCTTCAGATTGCATCAACCATACTTTTGGATATTGAGGAATTATCCCTAAAATGACTTCTTCCTTTTTTATTTTTCATTTTAAATGACTCTATTAATGGAGTTTCCACCACTGATAGTCTGTTTAAAAGCTACTATTAGGACTCTTTTCCCCTCTGACAGCCTATATGATTCTTTACTTAATTTAATTCCATCCCTTGTGGCAATGTCCACACCCTAAATAATTTTTCACCCTTCTTGGCATTTAAACCCTTCAAAAGACTGTAGGCAATTTTCCTGTTTCTTTTCACTTATTTCTTAGGCAAGCTAGATGGATATTAGTTTTTAAGATCTATCTTTATAAGTCAGTCCTTCCCAGCTTTAATTAGATCTTAGCTTTGCTCTTCACTACTACCCTGGAAGAGCTTCAGTTCTCTACCAGCATTCAAACAACCAGACCAAAGAGAGTGTAGGCGAAATCCCATACTTGCCAAGTCCCTGAAGACTGCCATTGACTTCACTAGATGTTGGATCAAGGCTTAGAAGATGTGTGGTTCTTTCTGTTGAATGATGACGGAAATGGAGTTAGCAGTTCTGTAGCTGAATGTTATCTCTAAAAAACCACACCATTTTCCATGTCCTGACATAACCAGGACCACTGTTATCTCAACTAACTCTGTATTCTGATTTTCCACCACATCTTTATACATTAATTGATTTTTTTTTTTTTCTATGTACCTTACCTTGAGATTTTCAGGTTGAATTTTATTTTGCATTTCTTGCCACTGCATTCTCTGTGTTCATTTTATTTCTCGTTCCCCTAAGGTGAATTCTCCATTACTGGTATGGGCTCACTAAGATCGGTTTTTATTGTACAACTCAGTTTTTAATGAAGTGTCCTCATTTCAAACAGATATCAATTTAATATATTTTGCAAATGCAATTATAGCATGCTATTTACAATAGCTCTCTTCCAGAGCATTAATGAGAGAGAACTTTCAACTTTTACTTTGCTGCTTGGGATAAGGAAGCAGATCTCACTGGGGTACCTACACAGAGCTCCACATTATTCAGAGAAGACCTACTTTTCATTAACTTCTTGCTGTGGATTTTCATTACATTTTCAGTCCATGCAATGGTGTTGTTATTAGTTAAGTCAGTGTAAGTTAATGTATTGAACTAGGTTTCAAGTCTAATACTTTGCAGTTACATATCCTCCAGTGATATATAGAATATACGTTACGATCATATCAATATTTTTCTCTACTTTAACAACCCTACATGGCAGACATATCCTACATGCATATATTTAAAGATATTTAAAGAACTGGAAATGATGTTGACTACTCAAAGACACTGACTGCAAACAGCCTTTTGCAAGAAAGAATATTATATAAGCTTAAACAAAATCTCTGAAAAAATGTGAATTTTTAGGGGCAGATGACTGTCATGGGCATTTTATCATGGAGGACTTGATATAATTTCCCAGTAAATACTCTCATCCAAATTTTCCTGAGATATCCAAGACATCCTTATGGAACTGTTAGATACAAGACCAGTGTAATCCCTATAACTCTCTAGAAAGACATAGCTCTTGAAATTATAAGATATTTGATATACCAGAATATGCATAATCAATGCAAGCATTCTCATTGTATCATTGTAAAGGTAGGATATTAACATCTCTGTTCCTTAGATTGGTGTCCTCAGATCGATTTTCTGACAAAACAAAACTCCTGTGAAACCTTTACTAACACACATTAAAACTGAAATTTATTCTAGGTACCTACCTTTCATCTGTTTTTCCTAACTACTCTCTATATGTACAAGTCCAGAAGACAAAACTGTACTGCTGCTGCTTCTCACAATACCATTTGTTAGGATTTTTCTGTAGATAAGAAGGAGCTGTTGTATAGGATTAGCTAAATTGTCCAAAATGAGGCAGAAAACCTGTGCTGGATCTTGAAACAGCTTGCAGGTCAACACTGATTTTCTCCTCCTGTGTAGACAGAGAGAAAATTAAGTTTAATGAAAGGAAAACTATGGTAAAGCAGTGAAACGAATTTTGAAACCAAAATTTAGCTCCTGGGACTGATTCTAAGTATCAGTAGATACCCAACATTTCTCAGATCTATGCATGGTTGTATGGTAGGGTGTTTTAATGAACAGATTCACTTCGCAAAACACTGAGAGAGTTCCGGGGTGAAAGGCAGTCAGATATTGTAACAAGTGAAAGACTGATATTGCCAATTATGACAGCACGTAAAGCTTCCTAAATAATCCTTGGTGCTGCCTACACTTGGACAGACTGCAGACAGCTGTCTGGCACTGAGGCCAGCTGGCATGGTAAAGTCTGTATCCAAAATATTTAATTATCTACATCTCCAATGCAAAACTTCTTAAAGGAAAGTGTCCATGAGCAGTTCTACATCATGAACTAAGCCCTAAAACCTGGGAGGGCAATTCTGGACAGACAGGAGCCACACTAAACACTTAGCAATCAAGAAAACTGATTTCTAGTGCCCAAAAATGTTATTAACTGTTCAGTTTCCAGTATAGCTTTAGTTTTCCAAACCTGGAAAGGTGTTTGTTTCATTGTTTTGTTCTTTTTTTTTTTTTTTTTTTTTTAACAAAGGGTAATTTTTTCATATAAAAAATTTGGATTGGGCCTTTTTTTAATAAAAAAAAAAATTTAAATCAAATTTGTAATCACAAATTCTCATTTTATTAACAAAGAGTGGAAAAAAAAAGGAAAATAATTTTAAATGTATCAACAAAACATTATCTTATTATTCTAAGCAACTTCTTTTAAAATGAATTTCATTTCATATAAATATGAAAGACATTAATTTAAATGAAAAATTGTTTGCATTTGTGAAAATCTGATTATTTTGGTTTGATCTGATGGATTGTTGGCCTGATTTTTCTTCTGTACTGGGTGAAAAAATAGAGAGGGATCATCCCACAAAGACATGCTACAGCCTGAGCCCCCCAAATCCTTTCACCAAGTTCATTACACATAACAAAAAATAACTGATAAAAAATCAACTATAATCATTTTATGTTTAAATGAGGGGGAAATTAAGAACAAAGACAAGAAGGTAGGATTATCAGAAGAATCTATGTGATTTGGGAGTAAAAGTCTCATGTAAAGCCATGTTAGTTTATCTATCAAAGTGTCTTGCCCAGGGTTACTCGACAGACCAGTAGAATTTTAGGAAGACTCTGTGCATGTATAGCTTCATATTTTCTTTAATTTATCATTTCCCTGACCTATCATGTCCTGAAGTTCCCATACAGTAGCTTTGTTCTTATTCAGGGAAATTCCACTTTATTTAATGCTTCTGCATTAAATGGTTGCCACCCACTGCAAACACATCACAGGCCATGGCCTTCATACACCTGACCTGGCATTTACTCCTGCCCACAGATTTCTAGTGCAATCCATAAAGGACATTTGGCATTGCTCTGCCCTGCCAAATCCACCTCAGGGTTAAGCTTCATATGTTCTCTTTTGCATCAGTTCCTTTAAAGATGGTCCTTTCTTTAATGAGCTGTCAGAACTAAGCATTTCTCTGCAGTTCAATGGTGCTACGGTTTCCTTGAATTTATTCATGTTATTAATTGCTGAACAGCTAAGCACACCACAACATTTTCTTCATCTGCAAGCTGTGAGTTAACGAAAGGCAAGGTACATGGGAAGCTCAGAGTATCAAAGCCATCTTTAATGCAACCATTTAATGCAGAACACATAAAAGTGAGGATTTGTCATACCAGATTGAACCAATGACCCTTCAAGTTCTGCTGGCAACAGTCTGCTTCTGATCTTTAGGTAAAAGGCAAGGAAAGCCATAAAGATGTCCTAAATGTTGACTAGCCATATTAAGACATCATTTCTTTCATCCTTGCCCAAGGATATAAAAAATTTCATAAAGATGATTTTCCTTATATCCTTCTATTTTAACTCCTTTTATTTCATCAAGTGTGAGATACAGTTTTCAAGAAAATTTGGATTCCAGTTCACAAGAGAAGGCTCTTGTTCCAGTGAGCTTATTTCAGCTCTGCAAAATGCTATACATTCACTTGATTTTGAAGCAACTCATTTCTTTTCCACGTGTGTATCACATAAAGATTAGGGCTCCCTTAAACAAGAAATTCAACTTCCTTAATCTGAATTCTTTCCTTACTTAAAGGTTTTTCTATGAGAAGCACGAAGCTACGTGACTAATAAGTTAGAAAGGAGAAGTTAGGAAGAGCAATCCACACACTTGAACAAAATTCCGATGCTATGCCACTGTGTTCTGCACAGTTTCTGACTCCTTTTGTCCAATTAAAATTACTATATTTTTTTTTCTGGACCAAATTAATAGTTAGGAACAAAATAGTTAGTGATAAATGCTCAGCTTAAAAACAAAAACACTTTTAGCCATAGTTTTGGGAGTTTTCTTATCAGTTTAATTGTCTTCTTGAAAGATCAGTCTACAAATGTATGGCCAGATCTGCTCTTTGTGACTGAGAGTCTCTTATAAAGTTGAAGGAAGAACTCAACCACTGCCATCTATTGAGACAAAGGAACAAATTATTCAGTGGGACCAACAATTCTTAGTTCCTTTCAATGCTTGATTTTCTCTTAATGAAGCCAATAAACATCTCTTCTGTGCCCAACTGCAGGTTCTGGTGAAACCTGCAGAAACCTGCCTACTTTCAACTATGCCATTGCTCTTGAATCAAACCATCTGGAATTGTTGGCACCACATAGCTCAAGTTGATAAAGGCAAATTCTCTTACCCTCCCTAATAATGGATTACCATACACAAACTGCCCATTGGGAACGGTCCCTAGCACTTGCCAAAAGATGTAGAGTAGAAGCTTCCAGCGTGAAGCTTCCTTAACCATTCCTTAACCATTCATTATAATTTTCCTCTCCACCAAAAAAAGACAGAAATGAAATAGAATCCTTTAAAGTTGGCTTTCAATATGCAAGAAATTTCATTAAGTATTCCGATAATACCTTCCGTAAGAATCTTAACAACATTGCTACTACATGGTAATATTTTCAGAAGAAGGTAGATTTTTATATCAACTTTTGCTTATGTTTCAGGGAAAAAAGTAATAAAAGACCTTCTTTAAGCATATTTTATCTGCTTTTCCCTCTAAAGCTGCCAACTTTTGAGTAAAGAGAGTATTTTTACACAGTTTTACAGTGGACCTACCACCCTTTATTAGAATCAAACTGATGACATGCCTCCTTAGGGCTAAAGAAATGGAGCTAAGAGAAGTAAATATAATATTCAAGGTAATTTTTAATAAAACTGCAGGTAAAAAAAGTCTGATGCTTTCCTCAAATTTAGATGAGTCTTCCTTAATACTGAGAATAAATGCAACAATTTTTCAACCAAACTAATATTCCAACCAAACTAATTTTCCAAAGCAGAGAAGGTAGAACCAGTAGTTTCATAATAGGATATGTTTGCAAGCTTAAGGACGAATAAATAACCATTTTGTGTTCATGTAGAAGTCGATATGAAAAGAATGTAGATAGCATGAATAATCATGGTGGGTTGAAAAATTTCTTTTGAAACTGCATTGGAGTGAAAATCAGCTTTTCTGATGAGGTGAACATTTTCTGAAAGAGAATTTATTTTCCTCGTGCAAGTGGATCGAATGATGCAAAATATCTTTATTTTATTTTCTGTTAAAAAAAATACAAGCTTTTTTTTTTTCACCAAAGTTGGGACTGAATATATACAAAAGTATGTATATATTCAGTCTCTATTTATCAAAATCTCAAAAATATTGACTAGAATAGCTATAATTCCAACTGTTTACTTGCTTTAAGCCGTAGATACAGTTCTGCTCCCATTTTGTCTGGTTATTCACTGAGATGGAGGCCCTATGTTTGCCTTCATTCACAGAAGTCTAAATAAAATCATGGGGTTTCTACTCCAATAATAGCTAGAGTAAAAAAAATCAACAGTATTTTAATGATTCCAGGAATTAATATTCATCAGTTAGCTGAACATTCTTATTTTAGTAGTTACACATTATTTTCCCTTTTCCTTTTTCCTTTCATTGTAAATTACTTTAAAAGTCAAAATTAAAAATTTCTGCTAAAAAAAAAAAAACAACAAAAGAACCACAGACAAATCCTTAACAAAACAGACATCTCAATGTGGGTTGTACTTATACTTCTGGATCTCTCCACTTTCATTTCCTTTTTCTATAATACTAAGCTCGCAAAAATCAGTTCTTTTCTGAGAAAACCTTTAGGCTCAACAAAATAGATTTTTCCAGCCTACCCTTTTTCCCAATATTTTTCCAAAAATTTCCAAATCACTTTTTTTCATTGTCTTTCTCTGCAAATGCCCTACTCCCCTGTCATTATGATGTGGGTCAGTGCTCAGCTTTTCTCAGTACAGACACAAGGCCCATGGGAATGTACACATGTTTGAGCTCTTGCCTTTTAAGCTGCAAGTGGCACCACTAACCCCAGTAATACCGTTCAGAGTCATGTGCTGCAGTGCTCACTTCTTCTGGCCTTGTTCCCAATACTCCTCTTGCTGACAAAAGAGGAAAAATTTTGCCAATGACTTGACTTCGCTGGAAGCCAGCCCAAATGTGGCTTGTTCCTTAATGTTCACTATGTACAAGCCAGGTTAATAGAGTGAGACCATTTCCTTGGCTACCTTAATAATCAACCGTATGAACAAGAGATGCCTCCTGAAGGCCATTCAACTTGCTCCCTTACAGAGAAGCTTTGGGAGGGGTTGAGTATTGCCCTGGAGGCACCCATTTCTCCTCTGTGACTGCAAAGATCAACTAGTTTGGATCTTCTGGTCAGCTAACGTTGAAAGGATTAAGCCCTCATTACTTCTTTATTCTGGGATCATAGAATCATAGAATGGCCTGGGTTGAGAAGGATCATAACGATCATCTGGTTTCAACCCTCTGCTATGTGCAGGGTCACCAACCACCAGACCAGGCTGCCCAGAGCCACATCCAGCCTGAGACTGATTTGAGTTTGATCTGGAGGCTGGATATGTGCATGGAGCTCTCCCCAGTGATGGTCACCGTTGAAACGCAGATCAACACAGAGAGCACTTATGTATTAACCACTGTCACTTCAGATGCAGCTTTCCCCGAAGAAGAAGAGGAAATGCCAAAAGTGTCACACTAAATGCAATTACCATGGTCTGGGAAACATTCAGGACATGAGGTTTTTTTGTTTGTTTGTTTTCTTTTCTGACGAGCAGCGCTTATGCTTTCACATCTGCTTCCCCAGCAAAGTTGTATGCACTAAAAAAAGAAAAAAAAAAACCAAACACTCAAATGAGCAGATTCTGTAAAAAAGAGAGGATGTGACACTAAGGCAGAAGTTAAGTGACACCGGACTCCCTCTGTCTCGCACACAGGCACACACGGCGTCCCATCTGCTGGCTCCCGATAACTCATTTGCACCGGGCGCGATGAATGGCTTATTGCTGAGCAGTCAGAATCAGCTGCAGCACACGTGCCTCTTGCTCTCTCGTTCTTATTGTTCTTCCATGAACTCCAGTGGCCTCGAGCAGCAGGAGATGGGGACACATGTAACAGCTCTCACCCTCTGGCCCAGATACCAGCCTCCTTTTTTTTGTTAGACGACAAACACTTCCCAGGACTCTCATTCACGGCTACAGAGCTTTCTGTGCACTCGACCAATGCTTGCACAGAGCCTGCTTTCTGTCCCTTTTAGCAACGGCCCTGTTCAGGAGGATAAAACACTTGCAGGCTGTCCAGACTTTCAATGAATAAATCTTTAGCAAAGCTCCACCAGAAAAAAAAAAGTCCAGAAAATCCATCTTTGTATCAGAGATGCAACAGGGACTGAGCAGGCAATTTTTCCCAAGTACTGAGAAGTTACTCCCACACTTGGCTTATTTGTGCAGCCATTTGCATACATAACTCCCCATGAAGAAGAGGTATCCGCTCCCTTTGACCTTAGAAAATCAAATGCAGACAGGTCGCCACTTTAACTTATTTCTTTGGATACCAATCCACTAAAATACAGAACTGTGTAAAACACATGCATAATACACAAAACAGAACCAGTGCAAACCATCTGACTTTTTTTAACCCCTCGGGTTCTGCATTTTAATGGTACTGAGTTTAGTCCTCATTTCAGTTTGTTTTTGTGTCAGTGGAATGTGATCAACTAGTTTTTTATCTTCATTTCCAATGGGATCAGTAAGTAACTAGCTATTTACACAAACATATTACAGAGTAGAATGTGCCTTTAATATTTAAATTGCATATGTGCATCTGCCTCTGTGCATATATATTTATAACTAGACAGGTCTAGGTATATAGAGATACGTATATAACTACAGACATTGTTACATAAATACACATAAACAAAAATGTATATGCAGAATTTAAGGTAGCTGGGGAAAGATTATTCTCCTAATCATAGAGTCATAGAATCACCACAATTGGAGAAGACCCACAAGACCATCCAGTCCAACTGTCCACCAATCACCAATAGTTCTCAGTAAATCATGTCCCTCAACACAATGAATAAACATTCTTTGAATCATGTATGTTTACTAATATTTACTATCACTCATCTTATGGTGATATAATACTGCCTTCATTCAGATGTAAATGTCCTTAAGCAGCTCCAGAATTCTGAGGTAACAGGGAAGAGAGATGATTTTGGTGTCAGCATTAGTAATCTGTTTTCTTACCTGCATGAATTGTAGATTCACGCTAAGCATTTTTAATCATTTTGGGGATTTTCTTCTCCCCTGTTTGCCAAATCTGCAAACCAGTCCACCTGGAGCACATCTTAATCCAGCACTGATCAGTAGTTAGATACTCTTCAGAACATGATTCCTGCAACAAGAGCACCTTGAAGATGAATGAGCAATGGTAAACTGCTCCTACTGTGTGACTCTAAATATGTCATACTTTGCCTTTGCCTTATGATGCCTTTGGAAAGTCTTAAAAAAAAACCCAACAACTTTGTATTTCTTTAACACAAACTGATCAGGTTAGCCTCTTTATTTTGGATGACTCTGAAATCTTCAGACTTCAGCAGCAGAGGTTTCTCAAAAATGGTGTCTAAAATGTGAGCACTGCCCTACATCTCTGTGAAATGTAATTATCTAAAACTCAGCAGAAGAAGAGCAAAAGGAAACATTTTATCTCCAGATCGATTTTTGAAAAGAAAGGATACACAGCTGGGCTATATCTGCAGTACTAGATGAGAGAAATAAGGGTCTTATTTTACATGATATGCTTGGCCTGCACTTATGCAGATAAAATGCTTTTACCTCTTTCACTTGCACTCTTCCTCACTCTTCCCAGAAAAAGTCAAATTTACAAGACAACTTTGTCCATATTGGTTACATCCAGAAAGATGCTAAAGGGATGGAGCACCTCCCCTATGAAGAAATGTTGAGGTAGTTGGGCTTGCTCAGTCCGGAAAAGAGAAGGATGTCGGGAGACATTGTTGTGGCCTTCCAGGACTTGAAGAGAGCTTATAAGCGGGAGGGGGACTGACGTTTTACACAGATAGTTTTAGACTGGAAGAGAGGAGATTCAGAATAGATGTTAGCAGGAAATTCTTTACTCAGAGGATGATGAGGCCCAGAGCTGTGGATGCCCGGTCCCTGGAGGTGCTCAAGGCCATGGATGGGGCACTGGACAGCCTGAACTGGTGGGTGGAAACCCAGCCTACACCGGAGGGTTGGAACTGGATGATCTTTAAGCCTTCCCAACAAAAGCCATTCTATGGTTCTATGATTATGAATCTCTGACTCTATAATTCTTTGACTTGATGGTTCTATGATTCTGTGATATAGCCCCTTCACCATGCTATCCAACAAAGTCCTTAAAGCTGAATCACACCTCATACCTTGTCCATTGTTAATGAATCACTTAGAGTTGCCAATTAAAATCAGTAGTCAACACGTCAACTGCATTTACTTTTATTTAAGTTGTGCTAGTGCTACAGTAAGTAATTCTTCCTCCAAACAGCAAGGAAAAGGTCTGGCCTCACTTTTAGCTTGTTAATTCAGGAGTGTGGAGGGAAGAAACATTTAACCCTGTGGTTAGAACATTTGCAGTACAAAGGTCCAAGTGCCAGCCCTTGCTTCCAGCACTGTTTTGCTGTTACATTAAATAACTGTTTAATGCAAAATAGACTTCTTTGAAGAGTGACTGGGGCCCACACCCACCTCATATGACTGCTAAACCTGTGAGTCACGTTGCTTCTTGCTCTCATTCTTGCCTTCTCAGGGAACGGCTTGTACTTCTCGGCACAGAACCCTACATCAGCAAAATGGGTGAATAATTACCCCACCACTAAGTGGCTGACGTGCAAGCAGTTCAGGATATTCCTGGAAAATACATGCTTGAAATTTCCTCAAAATGATGAGTTGGATCCCTTCAGCTTTGCCTTTACTGGTAAGGAATACATAGGCAAGAAACAGACCATGCACACTAGCTGTAGGCCTTAGGCCTGACACCATTTTGGCCTGGAACAATTAGAACCATCCCAAACAACACTTGGGAATTATTCATGAGCTAAGTATTACTCCCAGGAGGCAAGCTGAAACCTTGAAAAACCACGTGGCATCATTGACAGAGGGATCAAGTGTACTGGCAGTGGGATCGAGTGCACCCTCAGCAAATTTTCAGGTGAAGTTGAGCTGTGTGATGCAGTTGACATGCTTGAGGGACAGGTTGCCATCCAGAGAGACCAAGGCAGGCTGGGCAGTGAGCCCAGGAGAACCTCATGAGGTTCAACAGAGCCTCAGTGCAGGAGAGATATAGGCCTGTTGGAGTATATCCAGAGGAGGGCCACAAAATGATCCCAGGGATGGAACACCTCTCCTGTGTGGACAGGCTGAGTAGTGGGGCTGTGCAGCCTGGAGGAGAGAAGGCTGCGGGAAGATCTGATAGCAGCCTTTCAGAATGACAGCTCTGTGATGGAACTTCTTTTCTACCCTGTGTAGTTAATATGAAGAAGTAACCTTTCTGTCCTTGTGCTTCAGCCATGGAATAGGGATAGTAGGACTTTTTCATCTAGAAAAATACTGTCACCTAGAAAAATAACATGGGCTCTGTTTCCAGTACATATGTGCTTTCTTGCAAATTTGTATTGCTAATAGAAAACCAGACCTCTTAAAAATAAGTAAGCAGCTTTCTATTTTTATCCTTATTCATTGCCATGAGGCCTCAATAGACCTAATACGGGTGGATGATGGTGAATTGATTGCTGAACTAAAACTGATGGTTGCCTAGGTGCACACAGCCTCATGACCTAATTCTGCTTCAGATTTGCAAGAGAGATGTGCTCCTAACTACTAATACGTATACTGTCTGCCTGGAGAAAGACTGATATCCCAAAGATGAAGCTACTCGGAAGAAAAACTGAGTGAGAGAGAGAATTTTGACACCCTCCACCACCACCATCCTGAAATAAATGATCTTTAGGCAGCTGTTAATGTTGTTATTAAACATGCCAAAATTAAACTTTCTCAAAGTCAAAAAATAAACTTGCTCGGGTGAAAATAACAAATGAACCCTTAGGTTATAGAAAAGAATGATTATTGGTAATATTTCAAGGCAAGATACAAGGTAGAGTCAATGGAGATCTGATAAATACATTAGCAGAGAGGACAAACAGATGGGAAATTGTATCACTACAGTACGTATGGACAATGGGCTAAGAATAATCACAAAAATAAACCTCTCATTGGAAATACTTGTTAATGAAGTTGCTATGTGGTGACTATCACCTACATAAAAACAGGAAGAGCACATAATCATCTTCAATTATACATTCATCTTTGACGGCTGTCTTAGAGAAAATAGAGCAGAACAGAAACGATATAAAGAGCAAAAATGAAGACTTTTATATATAATGTATATATATATATATTAAAAAGGAAAAAAATCAGGTGTGTTAAGAAAGTAAATTAAATGCTTATCTTTATGTATTGTATTTGAAGAAAAAAGAAGAACTGGGGATTTTCAATGAACTTTTAAGGGCAAAAATGGTTTATTAACAAAATAAGATATATTGTTCATAATTAATCCATGGCATTTGATATCCACTACAGCAAAATGTCCAGGAATATCTTAATACATACTCATCAGATGAGGTTGTTTGTTATAGAAAAGGTCAGAAACTTGAGATATATTCTAACATCATATGTATGAACAATACTTCTCTAAGTTTGTATTTATGACAGTCCAAACAGCTGTAATCTGTTTTATTCACCTGATAATTAGGTTATTAGAGTAAGATCTTAGTGTTGGACTACAACCATACAAATCTATTCTTGATTGTGCCATTCTCTTCTTTGTTTTTGACTCGTGTTTTATTTTAAAAAAAAAAAAAAAAAGCCATTTCTGCCTTGATCAATATGAAATCACATCTATAAAGTGCTGTGTGATGGTGTTCAAGATAGACCTGTGGCATCTCCTTCATTAAAGGCCCTTACGTACAAGTTGGAGGATCATCTCTGAGAAACAACATAGGTATAAGCTATGCTGCCCCAAGGCTGGGCCACAATAGAGGTGACCTTTTGAGGTCCTTTATAGCCTTAAGAATCTATGTTCCATTATTCTGATACAGCAGATTGCTGTGCCCCATTAAAACGAATACATTGATATAATATACATTTATGGAAGCCCCTGGAGAGCTCATTAGAGTGAGGTGAGACTGTGTTTTAACCCTCTTACATTTTTTCATTTTGTTTTCAGACACTGACCAAAAAATAACATATCAGCAAGGGCTAGAAGCACTAAGATAAACAAATATCTCATCCTTGTTGGAAATTAACCATGCTTCAGTCATCCACTTCAGGATCTCCTTCTGAAACATCTAATTCTGGCTACGCTTAGACTCTGGCCATTGGAGAAAGGAATCTGATTTGGCTGAGCAATATAAATGCTTCTAACAGAGATTCTAACCTCACTGGTAGAATTCAGAATTGGTTCTCCATTTGTATGAGATTCCGTATCTCCAGCACTGCCCTGCGTAGGTGAAAATGACACATAGATTAAGGAATGTGGGTCAAAAATAGAGATAACAGTCCAGACTGACCGGACACGCACTGAGGAAGGCTCATTGCTGCAGGCTGTAATGTTAAGAGGTTACTAGAGGAAGAAATATAAATTGACCATTTGCAGATTTGTCAGTCTACAGCCAAACTTGTAAGGAAAGGGCAGTGTCTCTTCATAACAGGAAAAGAAAGACTGTATGTCACCATTTTGGACAGGTAAAGGAAAAATCACTAAGAATTGCTGTCTAATTCAAAACTTCCTACACATGTACACAGGGGTGCAGGTATTTATTTCATTTCTCAGACCAAACTCACGTTGACTAACTGTGATCAGGTAGAGGTGTTACTTGTTTGATTCAGAATATTGCAACTAACAGATTGTTCATAACACTACACTTCTTAGTGACAGGTAAGGTCATATCCTCTGTCATCCTCAGACACGTCCAGCTGGTTATAAACATCTACTTTTCCTCCACATTTTTATTGATTCAAATGAATAAATGTTTACATTACAAAATACAGAATATCATGGCTTTTCCCTCACATGCTAACAGTTATTTTCCCAACTCACACTTTATCTTCTTTTGTATTTTACTTATTTCCCACCGTTCTGTAAGTTAAATCTGAATCAAATTGATTCTCTTCTGTTAGTGGTAGCTAGCCAGAGATATGTACATATTGGCAATGAAAGGCTAATTCTGGAAGTTTTACAAAGTTAATAAAGAAGGTTTCACCTTCTGCTTGTAGGCTTGCCCTTACTCTGCAATTGCAAGTTGATTGTAGTTATTTCAGGAGCCCATAATCTGGCATTCTGAAATCATTCCTTTTAGATCCTCATTTAAGCTGTGAAGTTCATTTGTCCTCCTGAGATCTCAGCAAACTGAAATGAAAACGTGGCTGATAAAGTAGCTTGCTCTTATAGCATTCCCCAGATCTGCTGTGATGAATAAAATGCTTATCTTCTCACATGGGTAGCTGTCATTCCTTGAAGGGAAAATAGAAACATCTTAAATCATTGGAAGATCATAGTTAAGAAAGAAAAGTGAATGGGATTATGAAAAAAAAGCTTTTTTTCTTTTTCTTTTTCTTTTTTTTTTAGGGGAAACTGAGTCATGAAATGCTCTTGGCATTCACTTTTAACGGTAGCTTGGAAGCAAACAGAAAAAAAGCATAGTCTTTTTAAGAAGTCTATTAAATATGTTCTTAAGACTATAAGAAGACTATTCTTAAGGAGTCTTCTTCTCCAGAACACCACTGATCTGTTCCTGCAGTTTCTGTCACAGAATCATAGAATGTCTTGGGTTGGAAGGGACCTCACGAATCATCAAGTTCCAACCCACCTGCCATGTTGTCTTTTACACCTAATCTATAATGCTGCTAAGGCTGTGAATGCAAAATCTCTATTTAACTCAGAGTAGAGCCATAATCTGACCCTCTAATATTATCTTTCACATTAGTCTTAGATACCAGATGAAGCTACATCCAAGCAGTTTGTTGGGAATAGTCTGTCATCTACGCTATCTCATGAATCACAGCTGGGAGTTTCTGAAGGGAGTATCAGCTCTCCTGGGCCAAAACAGTACCACCTCCTAGGTGCATGGTATGGTTCTGGCTAATTCACTGCTGTAGCTATAGTCACAGGGACTCAACCTGCAATTTAGCATTTTCTTCAACCTCAAGAAGATTTGCTGATGCCTTGATTGTCATATCATAAAGGGAAAATATTCATATTCTTGCTTCATCACTTTTATTCTCCATCTCTGTTGTTTAAAAAAAATAGACAATATATATTGTAATATGTATATATCACATATATATTTTTTATTTTATACATTTTATTTTATAAATCTTGAATTCAAATACATATGAAAGTTATAGTCTAGCCATAGAATATTGTCTCATAGTGCCCTTCTCTTGGTGGCTGTGCCAGGGGAGATTTAGGCTGAAAGTTAGGAAATGCTACTTTTCTGAAAGAGTGGTCAGGCAGTGGAATGGGCTGCCCAGGGAGGTGGTGGAGTCACCGACCCTGGAGGTGTTCAAGGAACGTTTGGATTTCGTGTTGAGGGACATGGCTTAGTGAGAACTATTGGTGATGGGTGGATGGTTGGACTGGATGATCTTGTAGGTCTTTTCCAACCTTGGTGTTTCTGTGATTCCGTGATTCTGTGAATTCTCATACCTTTGTAGGACACTGTATTTAAACATTAATAATTGCCAATGGTAACTCAAATATATGTTACCTGCCCTAATCTGTCCCTCCTGCCTCAGACTCTGCAACTTCTCCATTCTGTCCCCAGGGGTCATCTGCCACCAGTAGCTCTCAGCCTTTTAGCCCCACAGCTTCACTTCACCGAGACCTTTGGCATCACGGGATAATTCCTCAAAAACAAGCATGCCACGGTCTTCCACTTCTTCCTAGAATTTCTGTCCATCCTCTGCAGAGTACGTTGTCAGAAAATGTTGAAGCACCATTCCCAAACAGTTTCAAGTCATATAGCATATGAAATGTCTTATTGGTTACAAAGACTGGAAAAGGATTCAGGCTTAAAAAGCTAAAAATTAGCATTAACATCTATATTTATGTATAGGGGATATAGATGGGATAGAAAGCCAACTCTCAGCTGCTGGAGCCCTCTCAGCACCTTTGACTTCACCCTTTGATTAAAATATTCATGGAATCACAGAATATTTTGTGTGGAAAGGGCCCCACAAGGATCATAGAGACTAACTCCTTTGTTTTCCCAATGGCAGTATACTTGTGAAAGATGCACTCAGGACTTGGTAGAAAGGAAAGGAAGGTGCGTTGGGGAAAACCTGAATAAAAGGAGTCTGAGACAGGTGTATGCAATGCACATGGGGTTGAGCTGTGTTTAACATTGTGAAAAGAACTTTGAGTGCTTACAAGTGCTTCAGAGTTAATTCTGCTGAGTTTCTGATAGGAATCCTGGTAACAAAGAAGTGACTTGGCTGGAGAGCAAACTGCAATCAATTATGAATTCCTCAGCCACAAAATTCTCCTACTAATTAGCTGCCACCCATTATAAAAATAATAATAAACATATCTCTATACTTTTGGGAAGCAGTCCTAGTTTCACAAATAGCAACCCAAAGTCTTCAGCAACATCACTTAAATGCACCAACTAAGTACCAATTAAAAGATCAAGCCAAAAAATTAAAAAATTACAAAGCTTGAATTAGAAATGGAATGTAAGGATTGAAGAGCATTACACAGAACAGAAGGCAGCCAAATTTAGATGTCATGTGAAGTAACAGAAGAGAATATTCTAGGAGAAAAAAGGACTATCACAAGTATTCAAGTATTATCACATGAGTATTCTAGGAGAAAAAAGTGCTATCACAAGTAGAGAAACCAGGGGAAAAGAAGAACAAGAACTAGTCAAAGTAGGGATGTGGAGAAAGTGGAGAAGGAAAATCCAAGCAGCTGTACTGTGTTTCCAAATCCATGTTCCTTATTCCTTGGCAGAGTGATTTCTGATTTCTGATGCTGCAACAGTGTGCAAGAAAGAAGATTGGGAGATTCACTCCAGCTCATTACTAGCATATCTAGATACCTCCCCTATGTTCTTTCATGTTTCTTATTGTCATGGACCATTTTAGGCAAAATCTATACCATTCATTGAGTACAATTAAAAATATGTCATTTGATTAACGGAGAGTCAAACTTACCTTTTAAGCATTTCCCATCACTTTGGAATAAGAATTCATCAGCACTGTAATTTCTCTTGATAATATTATTCAGATCCCATTTTTGTTTTCTTATCAAAGCTATTTAAAATCATGAACTTCACTGTATGATAATTTACTTCGTAACAGTTTTATTTCTCCTTTAAGGTTTCTATTATTAATGAGAATGCATTTTTTATAGCGCAGAATGCTGACACCTTTACTTATAAAGACAGTAGGAAAGTGTCATTTGATCATCTAATGACCTCTGCTGGATGAATCTAATTGACTCGCAAACACATAATGTTTCACATTGCTTTTAACTTGTATTGATTGCATTACCACCGGGCTGTGAACAGTTTCCCCCTGCTGCAGAAATAGTCAGACTAAAAATAATCCTATTGCAAACCATAAAGCAACCCTCACAAGCCTCAAAATGTTTCAAGAGACAAAACTAATACAATAAATGCTTATCAGCTCTAACTTTGTACATTCCTTGTGGTCCCAAAGACTTTCTGTTGTGAATTTCATGAACACACAAAAGGGAGATACCTGTCTACATGTTTGGGACCGGTTCTCTCCCACATGCCCATCTCTAGTTGCATTTTTATCCTACAGAGTGAGAATCTGATTACATGACCACACTCTTCTGTTCAAAACAGTTGAATACCTACGCTTAAAAATACAGTCAAAATTTCACTGAAGTGTAATTGTGCTTTTCCTGCAAAGAAGGGTTGCTCTCCAGCTCCCCTGGAAGATGAAAGCTTCCAAAGCAAAGGGAAGGGTGGCTCACGTGTAGGCACTTGAGCTATAAATCTTCATATGAAATGGTGTTAGGAGGTGAAGTACGTGGTCCAGCAGTGAAATACTGAAATGAACAAGTTGTACCCTGCAAATTGGCATGCAGAATAAAACCCTGTTGGAAGATGAGCACTTGGAGTGAAGTTTTAGATGGTAAATGTTAGTGTGTATTAGTGCTCTGCTGAGAAGATGTCTTCAGGACCTTTTTCTCCCTCTCATTTTGTAGGGAACATAATGTGACCTCCCCTACAACAATGTATATCTAGAGAAATGTGGATTTACAGTGCTGTAACAGGGACAACGGCCTGACCCTCAGTTCTCTGGAGAGTTATATTCTGGCACAAGAGAGAGAGTAGGGTGAGCAGTGCCTACTCATTACACCATGAGATAGTGAGGAAACCTGTAAAAGATGTAAGCACATGACCACCTATCCCTACTCCACTATAGTGCAAAGAGCAAAGCAAGAAGAAATCCTTTCTAGAAGGGGTGAAAGGAGGAAGGGAAGGAGGGAGGGAGAGAGGGAGAGAGGAAAGAAGGAGGAAAGGAAGGAAGGAAGGAAAAGGAAAAATAAAAGTAAAAACAGCAATCCTGCTTTATATTTATACCAATATTCCTTTATTTCATTCAATCAGTATGGGTTCCTTGAAATTGCTGAAAAAATGCGTCACCAGCTTTATTGCGCTTTCAACTCTGAAAATATGCAATGTGAGGCTGCAGTCAGCTCCTCCAGTAGCCATGTTTTATCAATCTTTTTCACTTCTGTGCTTCTACCAAATCTGCTTTGTTACCTGGATATGGATTATGCCTACAAGGAGTGTTGTAAAGCTGCAAATGCTGACCAATACTGTGTAAGTTTGCTGCTGCTGGTGCATCCAAGAGGGCAACAGCACAGGTGGACTTGAAGACCTTCTGTGTCTTCTAGAGAGATTATTCACTTTATGCAGAGTACTTTTTATCAAAGACTGTACATGAGGCAATACTCCAAACCCCTATAAACTGGTCTAGGTGTCTGTTACTGAAGCTCTTACATGCAAGAAGCTTCAATTTCCACCTCAGTTTATTCCCCAGTATAAACTTTGAGTTATCTGACTGAACTGGAAAAACAATTCCTTTTGGTTTTCCTGCACTGCACACTTCCCTGTAGTCCTCATTTGTCATAGCCATTTTACATACCCAAATTCGTTCTAGTTATATCTGTCTGAAAACAGACGGACATCCTGAACAGAGCAAACTTTCCCTAATCTAAATTGCTTGTTCCCCCCCTTGCCTCTGTTCCTTGTTTTCAGTCCTGCACGCAATGCTGGCATCAGCATGAGACTCTTGGACAGAAAACAAAATCCTTTAACAATTCCACCAACCTAGAAGCCTCACTGGAGAGGAAATGGGGAACCTCTTCCCCTTCACTCTTACTACCAGCCACGGAATCAATGGAGGTCATTATATTCCTTGCCCAAGAAGTCAAGGGGTCAGGAAAGAGCAGCTTTGTTGGGAAGTTGCTCCAGCCCGATATTATGGATTTGAACAATGAAAACAGAACTGAATTGTGAGAACCCATGTGAGATTATTTAAGGCAAGATAAAGTCATTTTAATCATTGCTATTGCAAGTGGGCTTTGGATCATAAAGGGCACCTCTCTAGTCAGATCTCTGGATAGGATTAGCGTAGGGGAAGGAGGAGGGAGCAGAAATTGCACAGGCAGAGCTGCCAGAGCTACAGTGATGAATGCACTGCCAGAAGAGCAGATGGATCACCAGGTGATAACATTTGGGTCCTCAGAAAATCCCATCGCATCGGAGGGCAAGATTTAAGATGAGTTGTGGCTGACCAGGAAAACTTCAAACTTATCCTGGAGAAATGGCAGTACCTTGAGCAACAGCAGTCACTCTTGGGGCGTTAGAAGAGAAAGTCACTGTTCCTTCTTGTCCTTTTATCCTTTTAATTGCCTACCTTTATTTTCCAGGCTCAGAATCAGATATTCCCAAAGCAAGCAAACTGCTTCTCTCAGAGGTACTTCTCTGTCCTGGCACCACTCCTGGAGAGCTACATCACTTAGAAATGTATTATGTTTGTTTTCTTCTTTTTTTTTCCTTTTTTTTTTTTTTTTTGGTCCTTTTTTTTCCTTTTCCTTTCTTTATATCCCCGCTTTCATTAAAATTATAATCAACTGAAATTCTAACCGAGAAAAATTACTTCAGGAAAGAGCTAGAATTTTTGTTGTTGTAGTTACCATTTTAAAAGCCTCAGTACTGAACATATTAAACATTTTTGGGGGTTTTGCAAATTGCGGAGTGTGTTGGAAGCAAACTTCGCAGGAATAGTTCCATAGTTCCAGTTTGAGTCAATGGCATTTTACAATAATAATAAAAATGAAAAACATTTCCTCAATAATTCCCAGCTTCCTCTCATCGAGATTGCTTTAACATGCTTTCAAAGTCGGCGGGAAGTGTAGTGACCTTAGGACGAAACATTTGAGCTTGGTGGTGCTTAGGTTTTCCTCTTCATCTGGATAACAAACAGATGCACTCTAATATCCCTCTTTTAAGGCTGGTCGTGGCAATTGCAAAGAAAGACAGGAATGGATTTGTCCTGTGCCTCCTTCCATATCTGACCCCGGTGGCCTTCATTGCATTGGCCGTTCTGGTGCCCCTCTGTCTCCTTTCACTCCCATGTGAGTTGCCAGGTTTTGCTTTAAAATGTCCCAAAAAATCAAATTGTATGACCAGACCCAAGGCAGCAGGAAGGGCACAGTTTTCTCCTTAAACCCAACACAGCAACTTATGCATGTCTCATCTGAACTTTGGTGTGCGACCACCAAACTTGTGGCATATAGTCATAAAGGGGACTTTCTGTTTTCCATTATTGCCATTTAGTTGAAATGTGGGAATTTATTTATCCTCAGTAGCCCTGGTCTAATGCCAAAGACCCACATCTGTGTGAGCCTGGATAATTTTCAGACATCTAAGATCTTTTCTACGTGACTTAAGAGAAATTGGCCTGATTTGGTTAATCATAGAATCATAGAATGGTTGGGTTGGAAGGGACCTCAAGGATCATGAAGCTCCAACCTTCCCCAACCACATGCAGGGCCACCAACCTCCACATTTCATAGCAGCCCAGGCTGCCCAGGGCCCCATCCAACCTGGCCTTGAACACCTCCAGGGATGGACGGGGCATCCACAGCCTCTTTGGGCAGCTGTTCCAGCACTTCACCACTCTCATAGGAAAGAACTTATGGTTAAAATGGTTGCTATGCTCTATATGTGGCAAAGTGGGGGGAAATAATGAATTCTGGAGGTGTTTTCTCGGTGATATCATTCCACTACTCAGTTTCCTATGATGATCTGGAAATTCTGGATCAATTTGATTTCAAAGACATTCAGGCAACAAAAAATAGAATTTGGACATTGAAGTACTTTTGAAAATCTCATCAGATCTCTTATCTGTCTTTATCATCTCATTACCTTTAAAAATATTGTCCGTGCTGCCAGCTAGAGTTGGTATTTTGCATATTAGGCTCTGCTCTAGCACTGTGTAAAAGTTTAGGTGTTTTTTGTTGTAACAACAGGAAAAAAAAAATTTTGAAAGATATCAGTTGTCAATTTAATCTCAACCACAAAACAAGAAAACAATCACTGTTCTTTTGTTTCTTTGTTTCACTTTCTCAAATTCCTGTAATTATATACAATTACCTATTTCGCTGCAAATTGGTTCTCCAAGACACAGAATCTGATTTTTTTTTCTTAACTGTACAAAATATGCAATTTAAAAAAGTGAACAGTTTGAGTGCGGAGAAAAATGAGGCTACAGCTGTAGGATTTTGTTATGCTTTTAGTATCAAATCACAAAACCCATTACATTATTTATCCTACAGGCAGGCCTTGTGCTGCAAACATTGAATACAATTGCATACCCTCAGAAAAGAAATGTGTGCTTTTTAATTGCCCCTGATTTAAACAGCCCTTAATTTCATTAGTGTCATTATTTTTCTTTTCCATGGGAAATCAAAACAGTTTATTTTAAAGCGTGGATATAAACTGCTGATTTTTTAAATATCCTAAAGATGGTTCATTACACTATATATAGACATATACATATGCATATTCGTATATACGAGCACATATACATGAAACAAGAGTGCATAATTAATAAGACATGCTCACATGTGCAGATACAAAAAAGAAAATGTTTTCTTTCTTGTCACCGTATCATCCAAAGCTCAAAAAATAAGAGATGCATCATTCAAAACCTTTCTGCAAATAAATCCCAGTAAAGTTATACTTATGCCCTGTGCTTGAAATAACTTGAGTTTTTTATAAGCTGTAATTCAAACTATTGAGTCATAAAATTAATCTTTTTTTGTGTGCATGAGTGATTTTTGTTTGTTTGTTTTAATGCTTCATTTCTAGGTTTCTTCCATTGGAAAACTCTAAGTAAGCTGTAGGCAGGGAGGCTGGATGTATCTGGGACGTAGATGGGAGACTCTTTACAGGAGCATACATTTAATTCTCCTTAACTCCAACAAGATTGTTGTAGATTTAGCACAGGAAAAAAAGAATGCTTTGTGTAATGGCATTATACCACGATGCATATTCAAAACTCATAAACCTGAGCTGTTTTTGGGAGCAGCCAAGCCGTGAAATAAATCCTTTGTGGGTCCGCGTATGCCACCAATGTGTGGTTGGTGTGCCTAGCCCATAGCACGTGCACAGCGTGCATGTAGAGTGCTCCTTCACATTATCTCTGTACACGTATGCACAGACACAAACCATGAGAAAGATGATATGATGAAGAAGAAAAGTCATTGATAGCAGCTGTCGTTGATGACAACTGAAGCATTCAGCTGATCTACAAGGTTCCAAGGTTTGGTTCTGCACAAAGCTTTGGCCATGGCTTTCAGTGGAGTCAAAGCTAAAGAGTCCTATCAGTCTCTGGTTATAGAAGGCAGCTTGTCCCATTTTGTTGGGCCAATTCAGATCTTTCCTCTCCTTCGCAACAGATTTTGCTGCTTTGAGATCCTCGTTGTCAAAATGTCGAATGCCAGCACAGCTTGTGGAAGCCAAATAATTCCTGTTGGTTCTGCAGCGAGCAAAACGCCAAGTGCTGAGATAACAGTGGAGTATTTTGAATGCTCTGCCCTGATCTCATCTCACTTGGATAATCCGACACTCTCAGGATGTTTATTTTGTTTTCACATAACAGCGCATTTGTCCGGGATTCCAGGTAATACGGAGGAGATTAGGTTGGAGCAGAGAACTGAGATCAGTTCTTTGTCCTTTCAAAGGGTTAAAAAAAGAAGGAAAAAAAAAAGAGAGGAAGAGAAAAAAATAAAAGGTTAGTGTTTTCTGTCCATTAAAGAGAGTATTCTGCTCTGAAACCGAATTGGTCATGCATTCTTCCTGCGTTTCCTGGCAGAGGAGACTGACTGCAGCACCTGCCTTTCCAAGCCAGCCCTGCTCCCAGCCTGCTGGGCTGGCATTTATTACCTCCTTCACTCACGGGACGAAAGGAGCTTTGAGATGCCGATTTCCCTTAGTTAGCTCCATATGAAATTCCTCCTGGAGCATAGCTGGGAGTTGTTGTTCTTTTTTTTTTCTTTTCTTTTTTTTTTTTTTTTTTGCTGCAGGACAAAGCTGTGCTTGCTCTGAATGAAGAGTCTGGATACCAAACAGTTTTTTGGGGGAGGAAATGGACAATGCTCCATTTTATCCTTCCCCTCCAGCAAATGCCATCAAATTTTGTAAAAAGATTTATTATTTTTTTCAATTGCTGAGGACACGCTTTAAAACATTTTCTTCTAAAAATAAATGCCCACTAAAATAATTCTCCTCCCCATTTTCTTTTTAACATTTTAGACTACCTGTTTTTTGTGTTTCTTCCTCAGATTTACCTGCAGTTTTGATTTCTCCATTTGGTCATCAATGATGTGTAGCAAAATCTTGACAAAACAGTACAATGTCTTACACAGGAAAAGGTGTTTCCACTCAAATTGAGATTTATCTGCTACTCTTAAAAATGTAAAGAGAAAATGAGAAGATGGTCAGCACATTAAATTTCTGTCTGGGATGTTAACCAAGGTAATCCGTTCTGTATATCTACAGAAATCTGATGTTTTATCCTAATCAAATGTACCAACTGCTTCCAACTTGAAAATGAAGTGTTCTCTTTTCTGTGAATGGAATTGTTACAATCCGGCAAATGCATCCACATAATTCTAAGTTGTTTTTTTTTTTTTTTTTTTTTAAAAAAAAAAAAAAAGATTGTTTCTGAAATCATTTCTAGAACAAAACAAATTATCTGTGAGCGCTTAAGGTTGTCTCATTACTTTCACTGCCACACAGAAGGACTTTGTTGGGACTGAATCCATCTCCCACACACCTTTCCAATGAAGGGGTGATTCCATAGTCTGAATTGTCCCATAGAGAAAGATTAAATGGCTCCACCAGCAGCAGATGTCCCACTCTTTCCATGGCACTATTCCTTCAAGGACCGTTTTCAGAGAAGCGGGTAGTGTTGGGGGTTGCATGGTAGATGGGTTGTAAGGATATAAAATTCAGCCTGTCCATCCTTGGTGTGCCTGTGCCATGGGGGTACCTCTGCAGGCTGGGCAGGCAGAAAAGTGGGGATGGCTCTGAGCAGCAATCTCCATTCAGACGGAAAAAATCATGGCCACCAACAAAAACAATCTGTTTTGCCTGTCTCTACTCCTATAGAACTTGTGATTAAGGAAAACATACACCATTCCTTTTGTGGATGTCCCGTTCCTGGAGATATTGAAGGCCAGATTGGATGGGGCCGTGGGCAACCTGATGTAGTGCCTGATTTAATGGTCAGCATCCCTGCCTGCAGCAATGGGCTAGAACTAGATGATCTTTGAGATCCCTTCCAACCCAAGCCATTCTATGATTCTATGATTCTATGATCCCATGATAGGTATTGATGGCATATTTTCATTTTGCATTTTTTTTAATGTAGAAACAATGAAAGTTTGTAGAAAGTCCAGCTGTTTCATTTAAGCATATCTAACTTGTTTTGCTTCTTTATGGCTGAAAGAAGTATCAATGGGAAGAAAAAAAAAGTAAAATAAAACAATTTTGATAAATCTATACTTCTCGTAAAATATATGTGAAAATAAAATTATCATAGTATCATCCTATAAGTGTGATCAGTCAAGGCTAGCAAAACATTTTTGAGACCAGGATGAACAGATCTGGCAGAGAATCTGTGTCTCATTGGAAGAAGGCTGAAGGCTTTCAGCTGCTTGTTTACCAGGAGGATCAGGGGGACAGAAATCTGGCTGCAGGTGGATCCTATTAACCCTGCAATAACATATGTCAATAAGCAGCAATTCTGAGAATTTGGAGCGGTTACTCAGGGTCTCAGCTGTGTTTTTCCTTTTTGTTCTGAATTTGTGTGCCATGGCCTTATCTCCTGAGCAATGTAAGCACCTAAGGAGAGGCATTCTCTCTACATCCAGGTGCCACGTCTTCGTCTGCCATAAAACTGCCCATTCTCTAACAGGTTCAAATTAGAGCAAGAACAAAACAAAAATGTTAAATCGTTCATTTAAACTCCACAATAGGTCACTGAAGAGAAAAATGTAGTTGTCCCCCAGATTGGGCTTCTCCAAGGGTCACCCATGGTCTTTCATCTACCTGCATTTTCCTGCATTTGTTTTAGTGAGTGCATGCACCCCACCAGTGTTATTTAATTCTTGTGTGCCAGAGGGGCACTTTTTCTGATGAGATCCAGTTGTGTCCATTTTGGTGCTGCCAACACTGGGATAAATGAAAGGCACTGCTTGTAACTAAATCCTTTTTCCTGCGGGTAACCCATTCTCCACCTCCAGAATCATCCCCAGGAACTCCCTGGGCTGAAAGATTCTTAAATAACGGGGTCCTTGCTGCTCAGATTGATATCTACGAACAGATGTTAATTATAAGGAAAGCAATAGTTGAAACACAGATTGTACAGAAAATGTCTGTTCAGATTCAATCTGTGTTGCTTTTTATAATACTCAATGCTGTTTTCATTGAAACACTGGGTCTGTAGGAATACACTGTGAGGTTTTAAACAGAACACCCCTACCCCCTTGTGGCATAATGCCATTTCTGGAATGGAAATAAACCTGTATGAAAATTACATTCTCTGGTTATCAAAAGCACCTTAATCAGATGATGAAACAACCCTGGACAGCTATCTCCCTCCTTGCTTACACTGAGCTCTGGAGGACTCAGCCCAACAATTCATGCAGTGTTCTATCGTGAGCACTCAGTAAAGAAATCAAAGCAACCAAACCAATGTGAACAAAGCTGAAGAGCTGCTATTGTTGGCTTATGTCCATTTGCTTGTTTTCCTTTCTGTTGTGTTGTAAATGTCAGCCCTTGCCACTGAACCAGCTCGGCTTTTGCCCATGTATTATGCAGAAGATCATGGTGCATCATGTTTCCAGGGCATGGCATGTGGTGGAAAGTTGGTTTGGAAAAATTCAGATCAGTAATGCTGTCACATACAGCAAGGTCACAGCGAGAAGTAGAAGTCATCTCAAACAGATTTCAGCACAGATGCCAAAACTGGTCAGATTAGAATATTTCTTCTTATACGCAACAGCGATGTTATTTAACCCACTCCTCAGTGCAGCAGCACTATTACTCAAGTTAATGGGGCAAGCACGGTGCAGAAAATTACTATCAAACAAGAACAGGTATGACAAAATCTGACCAAAAATTTCCACTTTCAGTTATTCCTGAGCTACATTTATTTAAAAAAAAAATAAAAATCATGGAAGGAATGTTTTGTTTGTTCGTCTTACAGTTTAAAACCCGCTGGAGCTATTTTTTCTTGTATCCTTACAAAAAATGGTGAGGGCTGTTGTTAAGATGGAATGTACAAAAGTGACAACTATTTTAAGACACATTCTCTTTCCCAATTCACAGAGGTCAGTTTTGACTTTTAGAAAAGTATAAATGTATAAAAGTATAAAGAATCTGTGGATCTATTCTCCATTCTCTGAACTTTTGGAAAACTGTGAGCACTTGGGCACTCTTCTGCAATATTTTATTCCCAAAGGATTTGAGACCTGTCATTAACTTCTTTTTTCCTTTTATTTCCAGTAGTAACATGAAACTACAAGCAATATCAAATGGCAATTAGTCTTTGCGACTCCAGTTCCTTCCCAAATTTTCAGCTATGTGCGTTTGGTGCCTTTCAAAGTCTTTGAGTCCAACACGTCATGGAAGGTCAGCCATGTTTTATAAAAATAAATTGCTTAGCTCTCTGTTTGAAGATAAAAGACTGGGCACATTATTTCTGTGTGTGCTCAGGAACCAGAAGGCAAATAAAATGAACCCAGAATGTACTCCTTTATTAAGGATCATGTTTGCTAAACTAATCTCATGCTTTCTGAAGCCTGATTCATAAGAGCACTTGAGCTTCGAGATATTGCAGTCTACCTGCCATCCTCAAGGCCTTCTTTCAAGGAGGATGATCTTTGACTTTGTGCTGCATCATTTCATACAAGTAACAGCAGCTGCATATGTGATGCTTTGCCCGAGTGCACGTAGCTCAGAGGAATTGATATGAACAAGAACTTTGACTTCTTCATCTTTCTTTTTTTTAATATCCAGGAGTTAAGAATAAATGTAGGTCTCACTGAGAGTAGCAATGTCGTTCTATTCTCAGAGAATAAAGAAAATATCAAAACAGTGGCTGATATATTTTGGTTTTCTATCTTATTAATTAACTCATGACTGTCATTTTGGGGCAGTGGGGCCACTTTCAATTATGTAATTAAACCATTAACTAAACATTTTTTCCTTTCTTCATGAATTATCACGGACTGTCCAATTCTTTCAGCTAAAAAAGTAATCACTGAAATATGGATCAGAGAAGAAAAGACATTTTCTACTTAAGCCATGTTGGCATGCCAGGTTGCCCAGAGATGTGGTTGATGCCCCGTCCCTGGAAATTTTCAAGGCAAGGCTGGACCAGGCCCTGGGCAGCCTGATCTAGCTGTGGTGTCCCTGTTCATTGCAGGGACACAAGACGGTTTTATCCAACCCTACAGTGATTCCAGTAACCTTAGACTTGGCTTGGGCATCTCTCAAGAGCAGTTGTTCATGTCACAGTGTAATGCACTGTGTCCATCCTCCTGTGATTCTGCAGTAGGGAATTGTTAGTTTTGAATTAAAGAGGATGGCAAAAAAGAGAAAAGATACAGTAATGCAAGTGCTTTAAACGTTGCTTTTTTTTTTTTTTCCTTTCATGTATATAAAATTATTAGATGAAAATAACAGCTGGCAAGAACCAAATGCACACTCCCAAATGGGACACTGACAAATGACGACCTACCAAAGACTCTTCAAAGCACAAATTACCCTGTCCACAGAGCAAAAGTTCTCTTCTAAACTGTGTCAGTCATTGTTTTAAACCATGGATTTGCTCTCTTGACCCCACCTGGCACTCGGCTGCAGAGACTGAGAAGGCATGTTTGAGGTTTCTTTCACAAGGGAATTTCTGTAACATAAGAAAAGTGTATTTATCACATAGTCACCTCTCCAAGCTGACTTCACAGAATCACAGAATCATAGAATCATAGAATGGCCTGGGTTGAAAAGGCCCACAGTGACCATCCAGTTCCAACCCCCTGCCATGTGCAGGGTCTCCAACCAGCAGACCAGACTGCCCAGAGCCACATCCAGCCTGGCCTTGAATGCCTCCAGGGATGGGGCATCCACAGCCTCCTTGGGCAACCTGTTCCAGTACCTCACCACCCTCCGGGTGAAAAACTTCCTCCTAAAGTTCTCATAAAGACTTTCTTACGTTATGCTACTGTTCTACAAATTAATGAGGATGATGAGGCCCTGGCACTGCTGCTCATAGTTTGGGTGCCCCATCCTTGGAAGTGCCCAAGGCCAGTCTGGATGGGACCCTGTGAGTCTTTGATTCTGATTCTTTCCTTCTGTCCAGTTCTATGGTATGACTCATTGCACTTCAAAGCAGGAATCATTCTGACTTTTGCTGTTCCTGTGAAAAGACTTGTCTGGTACCTTTAAATTTATAAATCACTATAAGAAATTATTTTAAAGAGCAAGCATTAAACTTTACATTCAGTTTCTTAAAATCCTTGTCCTTGCCTATCTGATTCCTGAGTTTTTCAGTATGTTGATATTCCAAAACCTTTTTCAGTCTATTGAAGTAACTTGCATTTGTCTTGTTCTCGCAACTCAGAGTGTGAGCAGCCAAAAATAGAGAACCAGAGTCATCTGGTTGCAGCTCTGATGGTCATTTTTATTTCCTAAATGCTCAATTAGTGGTTAAGTTGAACAGCCAAACGTCTAGCTATGCTTTTTTTAAAATATTTAAGAAGCAGCGTAAATACAGAAGATAAATGCAACTACATTTGTTACTCATTTTTGGAAAGGGAAAAGGGTTAATTTCATGCAGTAATTTATTTGGATCTAGTTAACGTGTCTCTATGCACTGCACTATTAAACCGCTGCTTCAGAGTTGAGTGAATTGCACTGATGGATGAATTGATATTTTAAAATATTGGGTAAAAAAATTGTTCAGTTTCCTTTAGTATGAAAGATGAGATAGCCAAATGAGATATTTTCTTCTGCTGCTTTATTCAGGAGACTGGCTCAGTGATGAGGATGAGTGTGAATCAAATATTTCTAACACTGTTTGAGAACATGACTCCAATTGATTTGAAAAACCTCTCTAGGGGTAGTTTCTTAAATTAAACTTAATGATACTGTGCATCACTTAAGATCTATTAGATCCAAGAGACATGATAACATTTATTAAAATGATGGATTTCATGCTTTCTCTGTTTATAAAGTTTAAACATAATTTTTCCAATTAACCTGCCCCCTTCTTAGCAACGCAGAAGCATTTAATAATAAAGATAATGAGAAGTTCCTTTGATGTAGTCACAGGAATGTTCCCATCAGTTATTTTGACATGTAAATAGCACCTCCTGTTCCTCCTCATTCCCCATGTGACCTGCAGCCGTGCTGTCTGGGGCTGTAAAGTTGTCATATTTGTTGATTGAAACCCATTGGGTGGAAGAACCATGAGAAGAGACATGAAAAGATTTCAGGTTGTGATCCTGTCTCCTTGTTTGATGGGAGGGCTCAACTGCCACTCCATAAAAACAGTGTTACACTGGCAAATAACACATTTTATGTGTTAAATGTGTATAAATTGTTTGTGGCAACAACTTATCTTCACCATAAGTTGCATGAACAGGGCTCAATGTAATGGATCTCAGCTTCAGACACGATCTCAGACTCTGCCAAAGAACTAAAAACAGAGTGTGTTCAGATCACTTCTAGCAGAAGAGCTTTTGGCATTTCTCATGAGCGGCATGAAAACTTAACCACTGGAACCCAACCATTTGAAAGTTGCTTCTATAAACACCTCTCTGCATTCTGTGTGATGAAACCATTTTCTTCACTGTCTTAGTTTCAGGATCTCCTACCCAAGTGTTGGAGATAAGTCCATCCAAGCTATTGTGTTGGTAGTTCAGTAGTGAGAGGTAGGTAGGTAGGTAGGTAGGTAGGTAGGTAGGTAGGTAGGTAGGTAGGTAAATGAAGTCCTGAAAAGCTTTTCAGGGCATAAAACAAGTAATAGTTCACTAGTTTTCAACCACTGAGGCAGAGTAGTAAGAAAGAGTACATATGAAAAGCACTGTTCATAAAGCACTGTATATTAAAGTTCATATATGCATATGCAATATATAGAAGCAGAATAAATGCAAATATTGTCTCCAAACTAATGAGGTGGTGGGAATGAAGGAGTAGTTCTGGGAAGAGATGACGAAGGATAAGAGTGAATGGCCTCAAATTGCGCTGGAGAGGTTCAGGTTGGATATTAGGAAAAGCTTCTTCTCTGAAAGGGTGGTGATGCACTGGCATAGGCTGGCCAGGATGGCAGTGGAGTCCCTGTGGAGATGTGGCACTGAAGGACATAGTTTAGTGGGCAATTACTGGCAGTAGGCTGATGGTTGGACTAGATGATCTTAGTGGTCTTTCTCAACCTTAATGAGTCTGTGATTCTAAGAAAGAACAATGTGGATACTGAAAGGGGAGGCAGGGATGCCGAGAAAGCTTGTAAAGGAAGGAAGAAAGCTACAAGGTCTGGAGAAATGGGTACATGTAAAATACAATCTTTGCAGAATCTTATCTGTGTGTTCAAGCAAAGCTGTATCCAAAGAGTTTCTTATCTTGTTCAAACACAGAGGTAAGGATGGCAATGAAGAAAGAATGTCAAAGGGACAAGTTGAAAAAATTCAAATTGGAAGAATTGGAAAGGAGGACTGAATAAAAATAATAAGAAAACTCCATCATGTGTAAAGAGACAAGAAGAGTAAGACCATGTTACATCTACAAAGAAATCTTTGAAGAAATAAGCTTACAGAGGAAAGAATAAGCAGACAGGAAGAGAAAAATTGTTTAGGCGTGGTCAAAACTGAAAAAGAAAGAACGGCTTACAAACAAGAAAGCAAAGATTTTAGGTTAGAAATTAGGTTTCCAGAAACCAAAGAAATTAAACTCCAAAGCATCATTTCAGTACGACCACTATGACACAACTTATCTAGCCTGCTTGGAGAGTGGACTCGAAAACTTTATAATAAGCATCATATGATATGCTTACCTGTGATGAAGGATGACCTCACCCCGTAACCCTAGCAATCCATATCAACCCTGTGTTCTTCTTATTTACAGTTTTTCTGTCCTGACATGAAATTGCAGCTTGTGAATACATATCATTTTATCAAAAGAAACTAAATGCATAAGTCCAAGTTGCCCTTGAGTAGTTTTAGCTCGTGCAACTAACTTTAGGAGGGTCCAGCTCTTCTCTTGTGCTTGTGGAATTCTTGCTGACATCCTTAAGAGGCCCTTGTGTGGACAGATTGCTGAATATGAAGTGGAAATTAGGAGAATGGATCAGACAGGGGAATATAGCCCTCAGCAAATCTCTTTGCATCTTGCTGACCTTGGCAAACATACGGCTGTTTTTCTCAAGAAAGTTAAGATGATTTTTAGCCATCTTGAGAGAATAAGGCACAAAGATGGGCACACATCTTCAGAGACTTTCAATCTCTCCATTGCTTGTGCATGTTTATAGAACACTTTCATTTAATATTGCACAGAAAACAAAAAACAAACAAAAAAATGGATTATATTCTTGGCTCTAGATGTCCTCAAATGAGACATTTTGTGATGAAAATACTAGAAAGGCCAACTAGAGGCAAGGCTCTAACCTAGTAGGGAAGAACTGCTGGTACGTTTCAGAGAGCAGACTAAATCAGTGGAAATTGCTATTCAGAATCCTCCAAGAAATAGGAGAGGTGCTGTGGAGAGCTGACACACTTTTAAAGAAAACATGCCAAGAGCTCTAAAACAGTCTATTTGTACGGATAAAGGAAGAATTTCAGGTCTCTTTGGCTAGAAAAGGAACTTACTGATAAAATAAAATGCCAAAAGAGAGCATACAAGGAATGAAAACGAATGAAAGTAGCAAAGGAAGAGCAAAGAAGCTTTGCTTGAACTCTTGGGGATGAAACAATAAAAAGTCAAAGTCCATTTGGAACCATGACAAAGAATAAAAGCAGCAAAAAGGAAATACGTAGATGTGCCTGTAGCAGAAGGAAGTTCAGGGAAAATGCAAGTCCTGTCCACAGGACCAGATGAGTCATGTTTGAGGATACTGAAATTTTTAGGTGATGTGGCTGGAGGAGGTCTCTATCACTTATGAAAAATCATGGCTATCATAGGAGGTTGCTGGTGAATGAAAAAAAGCTAATTTTCCCATCTTCAAGATGGGCAGGAAAGAGGAGAACTATGAAACAGTCAGGCCTGTACTCTTTGGAAATGTCATGGAGCATTTCCAAATCATTTCCAAACACATTAGGGATAAGAAGGTTTTCAGAATAGTCAGCGGGGATCTACCAGGGGGAAATCCTATTTGAATGCTTTCATTACCTTCTCTAATGAAAATACATGTTTTATATTAGAGAGGAAGAGTAGAGGATATAATACAACACGTCCTAATAACTGCTTTTAATGCATTGTCCCACAGAATTCATATAAATTTAGAACTCTTTATTTAGAACTGTAGGCTGAACAAATAAACTATTGAAAGAGTCGAAATATGACTGAAATATCAGGCTCAAAGGATCAGCAATCAACATCTTTAGACAGTTGTCTCAAACAAAGTGGAGAAAGCTGAGGGTCATTGTAGTACTCAGATAGCTCAGTATATTCATCAGTGACCTGGCCCATAAGAAAGAGAAAACCCTGTAAACAAATTTACAGGTGATATTAAACTGGAAGGAGTGATTGACAAATCTCATGGCAGTGCTTCAACCCAGAGGAAACACAGAAAATTTAAATACTGAGTCAAAAGGAGCTTTGTTAAATTAAATAAGCAGAAGTATGAAGTGCTGTACCTGTGATGGACTGGCACCACTAAATTGATCCTAGCTGACGATAGGTAGAACAGTGAAGGCCATGGATTGCAGCTTGGAAGACTTAAATTGGGTGATAGTAAAACTCTTTTCACTAAGAGACCATGTAGCACTGGAAATGGGGCCCATGGAGGTAATGGAAGCACCATCCCTAGGGGATTTCAATACTTGGTTAAGCAAAGCCATGGCTAGCCTTGTCTAGCATCAGCAATAGCTTTCTTCAGGTGAGAGACTGGATCTCCAAGTATCCTTTCCAATCATCTTACTTTTTCGATGACTCTGTGCCATAATTTCCATGCTTCAAAAGCAGAGACGAAGATGCTGGCCTACCCTGGAATATAGTTTGATAGCAACTGATGGGACGAGACAAGTCAAAGGCATTGATATTCAAATAATCACCTGTATGTATAACTTTTTAATATGCATTATATGTATTTTTTTTCAATGTATATCATTTTTACTGAGATTATTTCAGGTTTAATTTTGGAAATCTGCTCATTAATGTTGAAAAACGTGATATTTTGACCATTTTAGCAATTTCAACCACAGAAATTTAAAATAAAAAATCCATTTAAAATGCCAAAATAAGAGCAATTTAGAGATAATCCTAGATTTTCTCTATAGTCACTAAAGAAAAAAAATTTCTGCTATGTTAATCAGACCTATTTTAGGCATTGTCTCTAAGCTGAGATGAATCACTCCTGCTGGTGCCAATTTCTTTATAGTAAAAGAGTCCAGGACAACCAGCTTCTGCAGAGAAGTCTGCACTGAGTTGCATGCAATTTAGCCCAAAAGAAGCATTCTGACTTTATTATATTTTATTTTTCCTTTCAGTTGTTTGATATCACAGTAGCAGGGATTTTAATGGGATATTATTCCCAACATTTTCATTCTTTCCATTTGAAAATTGGACATTATGCTGTTCCACAGGCATCCAAACATGCAACCACTGAGATCTGGAGATGCTTCAGGTAAGCACCATTCTCCTCTTACACACTGTAAGAACACATAAATATGAGGACAACCATGGTGGCCTTAGTTTGAGCAGGGATTCAATCCAGTGAACTCCAGAGGATGTTTCCAATCTAGATTATTCAACACTCTTTGAAACTGTGATTTTTTTTTTTTTTTCCTTCTGAAATTGTCTCCTTTTTTTTTTTCCCCCTCAGTGATTTATTCTTTAAGCTTCCACAATATCTCAAGGCAATGACTTCTGCAATGTGGTTATGCTTTATGAAAAAAAAAAAAAATAAACAAAAACAGCAAACAAACAAAGGAAAAACAAGTGCAACCTTCTGTCAATTTTAAGTCTGTTGTCTGATCATCCCATCAGGTTACTGCCTTCTGGACTCTCCCATGCACCGCCTCAAAAAATGACTTCAGTTACACAATATACATTAATGCAGTATTTAAAGGGGGGCTGTAAAAAAGAGAAGGACAGAGTCTGTTGTGACAGGACGTGGGAAATGGTTTCAAACTAAAAGAGGGGAAATTTAGGTTGGATATAAGGAAGGAGTTATTTATAATAAGGGCAGAGAGGCACTGGCACAGGTTGCACAGAGATGAGATGGATGCCCCATCCCTGCAGACAGCCAAGGTCAGGCTGGATGGGCTGTGAGCACTGATGGAGCTGTGGGTGTCCCTGCTCAGTGCAGGCAGTGGGACAGATGGCCTTCAAGGGCCCCTTCCAACTCAAACCATTCTACGATTCTAATGCTTCTGCTATTGACTGTTATAAAGAAAGTTAATTGCAAACAGTTGTTTGGTCCGACCCTAGTCCACCCCACCATGCCCCCTCAGTGCCACATCCCCACACTGAACACGTCCAGGGATGGTGACCCCACCACCTCCATGGGCAGCCCATTCCAATGCCTCACCACCTTTTCTGAGAAGAAATTCTCCCCAATTTGTTTATTTAATGGGAAAAAATAAAAATAAAAATAAAAATAAAAATGGGACCTATCAAAGGTCCTATCAGGTTTGCCTATCAGCTCTGGTTATTAGCTATAAAAATCCAGCACACTTCATTATGAGATTGCTTCCTGTGACAGCTTTCAAGCAGTTCAATATCGTTCCGATTTAAAAAAAAAAAAAAAAAAAAAAAAAAAATCAATTAAAAAGAATTAAAAAAAATTGTCTCATACAATCAAAAACGGAGGAAACAAATGCCTAATGAAGCTCTTATTACGTTAAGAAAAGTCTTCTGGAGAAGCAGAGAAGGGCAGAGCAGAGCGCTGTGCAGCATCCAGCTAGCGAGAAACCAAATTAGCACTAATTATATTACGGCTTGCTGTTGTGCAAGCAGTGTGACTTCACCAGAGGAACGAGGCAGCGGTGTCACTAGGTGGCACAGTTCTGACACATTTACAGATCATTACCCTGCCCTAATGTCATCTCGCAGGGCGCTGGGCTGGGGGAACGAGGGGGTCTCGGAGCATCACTCAGCTGTGTGTGATCTGTGAGTGTGTGAGCTGCTTGTCGGCTCCCGAAGGGTAAAGGATCCAAGCTGAGCTGTGTCAGCCGGCCTTGAAGTGAACAGCACGGAGCTGAGTGCTTTGCAGAAATGGTGTTTAAATCTCAACGCAGCTGCGAGACAAAAGGGGGAAAACAGGCATAAGGCGCTTGCTGTCTACGTGAGTCAACTGATTAAGGTGGCCCTGTTGGGTCATTAAGGCTTAAATGCATCCATTTCTATATGCAGTGATGTATAGAGAAAGGGTACACCGCTTGCATCCGTCTTTGACTCCCAAACCCATTTGTCAAAGTGAGCATTTCCATCAGCTGACAAACCACGAAGTGTGAGTGCCCACCCCTGACTCCATCACACCCACCTTGTCAGTGCTACCACATCCCCAAGTGCCAGTGCTGGACATGGAGTGCAGGAGGTGGCCACTTCAGAGCAGCTTCCAGTTTCCTGATATCTCTGCTTAAAAATAACCTGAATTCAGTTTCAGTCACTCATAATTATTTACATCCATTCACACTGAGCAATAAGAGCATACGTCTTACCCTCGTCCTTCATTTCTCATGGTTTGCCAGCCAGCCTTCCATACAGACGCTCTCAAGAGCCTCATTTTTTTCCACTTTTACAGCTTGAGAACAGTGTATTCATTACCAGAATTTTGTAATTATAACTTAAAGTTCAGAAAGGAGCAGGTAAAGGAAACAGAACATTAATGCAACTTTCCGGTCACAACACGTGGTTTGTCAACCTGTCAGTTGCAAGGAAGTGGATAGATTTCTCAAGATTTTATCAAAGTCTGATGAATGATTAATAGAAGAAATAGTGTGTCACGGATGTAAGAATTCTGAATTACAAATGGACATAAGCACACTAATAGAGAATATTAGAGGGGATAGTTTGCCCACTGTTTATCCATTGGACATGGCAAAAATGGTCTTATTTTAATAAAATTGATCTATTAATTAGCAAAAGACATCTTTGGCATATAGGTTTTTGCAAGGAAATGTCAACAGTTACCTTCAAGAACCTTTCTACAAAGCAAGGGGATATTTCTTCCAAGTATTGACGCAGTTGCAAATAGTTTTTATTTCCAGTAGCAAGGAAACCAATGTAGTGCTGTCAGCCAAAACTGCCAGCACAACAGAAACACTTTGTTTGTTTGTTTGTCTGTTTTTGTTTTGTTTATTGTTGATGAAAAAAAAAAAACAACTATGTATTTGTTAAATAACTTCCCAAAAATGGTTGATAGATTTTAAGGGGCTGATGGCTCTGAGCTGCCAACTTACTTTCAACGTCCATTAACAACTATTACTTTGCTCAGGGCTGTAGTCCAATTAACAGGAATTCATACTAAAGTTTTGCTATGTAGAGACTGTGCCTGTGGTCATGACATGGTATTGAACCTTTAACCTCTATACTGAAGGGCATGAATGGGTAGAATTCCATGTTTTGATTCCAAAGAGACAACAAGAAGTAGCAAATTTAGAAGTGTATACTCCCTATATGTTCGGTGAAGATGATCAGATGCCTCCAAAAGACCATCCAGAAAGCACATGTGCCACGTTTGCACCAGGTGAAGTCATGTCCTTCTGTAGGGTTTAGAGGCCAGTTCAAGGATGCACATCATTAACTTTCTCCTCAAAGTAGAGACATTAATTGGTTTCTCTTTGGGCCAGGAGAGCACCGTGGTCAACCACACCTTGATATCATTCAAACCACATTTCTTGTTGATGTGCTTCATCTCCAGGCTGTTGAGTAGTCTACCTACAGAATACAAATCATTCCATTTACCGAAACGAGACTGAGGTACAGTTACCTTACAGGTATCTTCTGTGTCTTCTAAAAAGAGGTCATCTGAGCTACATTAAAAGAACCATCCTTAAGAAGCAACCGCTTGCTGCCAGAAACAAGCAAGAAGAGTATGGACGACCATCTCAAATGCAGAAGTCTTCTCAAAAGTTAGATGTCATGACATTTTAGGAACGCCTTTAGATGTGTTACACTTATCGTGTTGTGCTTGATAGTCCTAAGACTGCAAAGAATGGGTGGGGCAGAGCTAAAGGATTGTCCCTACCAGCCTAGTGCTCCAACTGTGGCTGGATTGACTGGTGTTCATTGTGGGTGCCAGCCATAAATCACTCACACAGCCTTAAGCTGCTACACAGGTTCATTTCTCCAGTGCTGCTAATTCAGGGTTTGACAGTGAATGGGGAGGATCAGTTTTTGTTGTCGTTGCTGTTTTTACTTTTACCCTTGGGAGATCTGCAGCTATGTGAGAAAATCATGGCTCCAGAGCCAGGCTTGGAGATGGAAATTTCAAATTGAATCCCCAAACCCAAATCAAGAATATTTTTTAATTAGGTTTCATTATTATGATTTAAATGTGCAGTGTATGCACGTAACATATACTGCATAATATGCTTGTGTATATTATAATGTACATTATACCTGCTCCATGTGTGCATGTGTGTGTCTGCAATATTGGGCATAAAAGTTTATATAAATACATACGTAAATTTGAGGTCAGATCCGTCTTCTTCTTTTATGTTACGATTCTTCCAAGCACAACAGGGTTGCAAGCTGCTAGCACCTATTATCACAATACAAATTTTAAATACCAGTAAGGACTGAGTCTTTCATTGAGCCGAACAGGGCTAATACAGGAAACTAATTTTCACATTCTCTACTAAGATATCCAAATAAATTTTGGTTTATATTCTTTCTCTACACATAAAGGTTTCAATGATTTGTTTTAATTCAGCTTTCTCTTGCAGCAGGAAGCTTCTTCCCATTCTTTCCTACCTGTCTTTGAGGTTTTGCGTTTGTTTGTTTGCTTTTTTTCCCTCTCTTAATCAAAATTAGAAAGAGATTGTGTGTCTGGTAAAAAAAAAAAGGGGGGGGGGGGTTGGCTAAAAATACTTCCCCCAGCCAGGATATATTACAGCAAACTGCTTTTGCCTCTGGATGTTAGTGGAGTTTCCTTTGTTGTCTTCTTTGATTGTTTCATTTATATGGCAGGTTAGACAACAACAGACTCCTGTTATTGCCTTTTCTCAGCGGTGAATTTTTTTTTTTCATTTTTTTTCAGGCTCGGAGCCCCTGAGGACAGTCACTCCCCAACCACAGCTGGTGACAGGAGGAGGGTTTTGTGCGTTCGATACTTAGAGCTCAGAGCTGACTGGTGAGAAGATTAACAGCAATGCTATTAAGTGGGATACACAGTCTCCACTTTTAAATTGCCTAGGCCTTTAATAAAAGAAGGAGAGAGAGGGAAAGGGAGACAGAGAGAAGTCTTAACAGTATAACATTCTCTAATGTGTTCACAATCCATTTTGCCAGATGTTAAATTATTTCCTTTCCCTTCCCTCCTCTGTGCACCCATCCCACTTTCTCTACCTGATGCTCTGTCTCACCACTCAGAGAGGAGCCCTTGAGTTGAATTGCAAAGGTAGTCTGCTAGAAGTGAAGATTAGTGACCCAGGCTTCTGCTCCTCTGCACGCCTTCGTGAATCTAAATATCTCAGTCCCTGGGCTGTTTTAGAAAGTTCTTCCCTGAAACTTTGCATCATTAGCTGCTTTCTGGCCTCCCATCTTTCTTCTAGCTAATGCTGTCAGAGCAGGAAATGAGGACAACGCCATCTGTGTGATAAAAAAGTTGGAATCTGACGAGTTAAACTTTTTCATAGCATCACTGAAACACCAAGGGTGGAAAAGACGTCTAAGATCAACTCTAACCCTGACCCTAACCCCCAAACCCACTTTTATGAGGAAGTTTTTCACCCAGAGGATGGTGAGGCACTGGAACAGGTTGCCCAAGGAGGCTGTGGATGCCCCATCCCTGCAGGCATTCAAGGCCAGGCTGGATGTGGCTCTGGGCAGCCTGGGCTGCTGGTTGGTGACCTGCACATAGCAGGGGGTTGGAACTGGATGGTCACTGTGGGCCTTTTCAACCCAGGCCATTCTATTCTATGGTTCTATGATCATCCAGTCCAACCATCCACTTATCACCAATATTCCCCCTAAACCATGTTTCTTGGTACAATGTCTAATCCAAAAATACATAGAAAATCTTGGTTCCAAGGACTCAAACAAGAAAAGATTGGAACAGATGAATCTCTTACTATGCACAGAGCAGGGATGTGTGTCCCTAAAGAGCAGATTGAATAACGCATTTTTCTGAGTTGCACGCATATCTTTATGTATCTGCTACCTGGAAGGGTTATGCACACTTTCTGTGTAGTTCAGAGGCCTAGAATTCTGAAATGCTGGTATTCAAGGAAATTCAGGAGAGGAGAAGTTTTTTTCCTGCTATACCACATGCTTTCTGAATGATCTTAAAAGTTAAATAGTGCTGGATCCCTAGTTCCCACCTTGTTACAAGACATTTCTGTATTTTGAGCACTGCAATGCTGTTGCAAATCTCTATCTACACTGACACTAAATGGTTCCTGGGAATGATCCTGGTAACTAGATCTTGGTCAACTGTTCTGTTAATTGGTTGTATTTCCTACAGCTAGTTGTGACCCAAATAAGTGTTCAGGTGCAGCCTAGGGTTTAGCACAGACCCAGGACCATTCCTAGAGGGCAGTCTAGTGGTGAATCTCTACCATCTCAAGCACTAACTCTGTTGTCTATGAAATTAAAGCTTTAACAGCATGGATGCCTCTTGACTCCTGTAAGGTTGCATAGGTGAAGCTAGCAGTGCTGATGATACTCAGGTAAGATACATGAGATACATGCAGTAAGGCCTTAGGAATGATGATTCACTGGGCAGAGGCTGCTAAACACAAAAAGAAAGCAGCTAGGTGAGATGAAATTAAAAAAAAAGTCACATTTAAAATCACCTCTGCATGGCTGGACTGCATTAGGAGCAAGAACCAAGCTGTTGATTAGACTTAAATTGGCAACATCAACCCAGAAGTGGTATTTTGCTCATACTTTCCTTCCAACAACACTGTCCAGATTCGGATGTCCTGCTGTACTGTCCACAATTGGAACTGAATTTTTCAAGCTCTAAATAAACCTTGTTAAGAACAACGTGATCGATTGTATTTCAGATGCTCAGCATTGGAATTGCTGCCTCTGTGTATTGTATTGTCATTTAACATTTATTATTGATTAGGTCTTAACATAGCTACTGGCAACGATCCTGAGAATCTATTTGGCCACCATCAAAACAAATCTAGAAAATTTCAAAATGGCAACTAGGCATTTCACCTTCCACAAGGAAGGTCCTCTCTCTCTCTCTCCAATTTCTTATTGACATGTCTCTAACTGTTCTGTAAGATTTGCACTAATGGTTATTCCACAGCTTCCCCAGGCACTCCTTCCAAGTATTTCTTCTTTATGTACAAAAATATTTTGATAAATACATATGATTTGGCAGGGGAGAGAAGAATGGAGTTCACTACTTAATCTAGCTCTCCTTGCAACAATTTACTGCACAGTTTCTTGTGATTTCCCAATTCGATATAGAATAAATCAAATTACTCTTTCAGAATTACTGAATTGCTTACAAACTTTCCTACACAACAACCATATTTTTGAAAGAAACGTGTAGATTTTTTTGCTGTTAGTACATTCTGATTTCCTCCTCTTTGCTTTATTAATGACAGTTGGAAAATGGAAAGGGAGAACCCTATATTTTTAAATAGGCATTTGCCGAAAAAAGAAAAAAAAAAAAAAAAACAAGGGAAGAAAACATTTTGCACGAAGAGGAAATTTCAAAGGTGTTCAAAGAGGGATATGCCAACAGAATTCCATTCTTCTTTTCTCATTGGCTTTTCTACCAAATGTTCATTCATGCCCCAGCCAGCAAGTACTGATGCATATCTGATTTCAAAAAGCATGAAGATCTCATGTCTTAGAATCACAGAATCACAGAATGGCCTGGGTTGAAAAGGACCACAGTGCTCATTTAGTTTCTACCCCCTGCTATGTGCAGGGTCACCAGCCACTAGACCAGGCTGCCCAGAGCCACATCCAGCCTGGCCTTGAATGCCTCCAGGGATGGGGCATCCACAACCTCCAACTTGAAAGGGGTGAGTGTTAGGCTTGCAATAAAGAATATTCAAAAGTCTGAGCAGGATTAAAAATCTGAACAGTTACATCTTGGCATTCATTCAGGACATTTAGGCATTCATTCATTTCACCATCTTTACCTCCATTTAGTGAACACTTGTGTACCTCTGGGAAGTTAGTCCAGACTGTGAGCCCTATGCCCCTAGAGTTCTGCTTTGCCTAGTCTAAATACAAAATACAAGGCAGAACAAATAAACAAACAAATACATTTAATACTTCAGTAGCTGATGAGAAAGTACAAAGGATTCAGTCATTACATTCAATTCACACCCGATAACTGTGGTGCCCCATTGTTTTATTGGGAGAGCATCACTTAGCTCAAAGAGACTAGATAGGAGCCTCACAGGACATTTTATATGTCACAACTACAGCATGAAGAACTGCCTGTGAAGTCTTATCATAAATGGGTTGATTAAGAGATAATTCACTGATCTTATTTTCAGTATTTCCTAGGTTGTGTGCCAAGTGGTGACTTGTGCCTCTTTCTGCTCTCTTATGTGAAAGGAGTTTGGTATACAGTGTATGTGTTCTTGCATGCCTGTGTCAATTTAGAAAAGAAAGAAGAAAAGAGTAAAAGAGCATTTAATTTTAAAAGAAAACCTGTTTTCTCCCAAATCTAGTCCCACATTTCCTGCAGGAAGAATAAAAAATCTCTTTACTCAGCTGCTCCTGCAGGTAACAATGGCCAACACTAAGCAGATCATGGTTCAAGTCATGATCCAGGAGCACCACAGTTACCAAATTCTGTCCTGGGTCAGTGCAGCCCAAATTCTGTGTCATTGTTTGCATACTCAAGAGTCATTTTGTCTCAAGGTCATTCCCAAAGAAATGCTTCAGCAAATGGGGAAAGTTAAAAGGGATCACCTAAGTCCCTGAGTTTACTCCTCTGAATCTACAGACAGCCATATGGGGTGAATGGTGATCCAAGTTACAGCTTGTTAAATCCCTTAATGGACAACCTTGTAGTTCATTTAGAATCTGTGTCTTTGTATTGAAGAGACAAGGGAGGTTCCTAATTCTTTGTACTGAATAGATAAGGGAGGTTCCACCAGGCTTTATATTTGAATACTTAAGGAAGGTTCCACAAGACTTTGAACATATATAAACTGAAGACCTTTTTGTGCAAGGTATGTATGATTGGAGGAGGCTATTCCCACGCCTCCAGCACTGTTATAAAGAATGCCTACTTTCTAACACTCTAACTTGAATCTTGAGAGCTTCTTGATCAGCTGCTCTATGGTAACAGTGGGAAGCAAAATGAGTTACAAATCATTCTTCCCACTTATCAAATGCAAATCACTTCACAGGAAGCCTATGTGATATTTCGACTTTCTACAGAAAGATGGCAGGAGCCAAATCATGGCTGCCATCCTGCTGCATCAGGGCACTTTATAGCTGAGATTTCCAGTGGCAATGAGGCTGAAGGAAGGTTCTCCCAGGAAGAGAGATGTGTAAATGCATCTCTCAAAGAGATCAACACCTTCAGTGGCCCTATGAAGAGTTGAAGCTTAGATTTCCTCCAATGTTAACATCCTATAAAAGTTTAGGATGCGTGCAGGTACACTCCTATAGAGTTTTGGAATTCTGTGCTTGAGGGTAAAATTCACACAGACAGCTGTTTGCACTGCTGACATCACAAAAATAGATGGAAAGCATAGGATGTTCTGGGAGTTATCAAGGTGATCTTGTGCATGCCTCAAATTAATACCAAAGCATGAGTTGTGGTGCCCAGTGTTCAATCTCTTCTCTAAGCTCCCCTCAGGGGACGGCAGCCTAGGTGGGAAATGACAGAAGGTGACATGGCATGTAAATGGAGAGAAGAGCTGTGACACAGAACAGCATGGACATGAGCAGATCCTCTACCCTTGGACAGTCCATCGCCAGTGATTTATTGGAGCAGTGTTAATTCAGCACCTACATCCCAGTATCAGAGGGGTGGGAGACCCTTCTCTTAGCACAGGCGCAAAGACTGACAGAAAAGGGAAGATCTATTCAGATCTCTGAGGCAGTTTCTAGAACACATAGCTTCGTGGCCTAGATGCTTTCCAGCACAGCCTCCGAGTCTCAGCCTGAAGTTGCATCCTGGACCATAATAACACTGCAGTGAGTTTACTTCTCAAAAGTACCGTGCATTACTCGTGAAAAGAAGATGAACAGCATAGCTTATAAGACAAAGGGAGGGAAGGAAAGGAGTCTCCTGACGAAGTCACTTCTCAGAGGGCTTAGCACTATCTGATGAAGCCCAGCCTGCTTTAAATGACAAAAGTTGGGAGCTATCAGCCAGAAACACACTCCTCAGGCTGCCAGCCCCATTCAAACCTCTTTCCCCTTTCTCACTGCACAGCCTTTGTCCTCTTGCCAGAAGCCTGCCTGCAGGCAATATCCAGCTTTCTAATAAAGCAGCTCCTTTGTCAATGACAGTAATGATTATCTCCTACAGCTGCCCGTGGTGTTGCATTTTGTAACACAATTTGGCCGCCTTTGGCCCCGGTTAGTTCTATTTAACGTACTGCAGGGGGTTCACTGTTTGATCTCTAATTGATATAATTGACTGGGAATAATCAGGGCAGCTTTATAGATTTTTATTGATAGCTAATTTTCCTTCATCCATTGTTTAATTTGATAAGACTATAACCTAATTTATTGCCACTCTGATAGGGATCCATTACCCTTTTGACAAATGCTTCTGGGGCCCACTTGTCAGCAACTGATTTGAAAGAGCTGTTAAGCCTACAGAGCCCATCATTAGTTAATGGCAGTTTAGAAAGCTAATGGCATTATAAATTAAGATCAATAAGTACATGGAAATTACAGTTGTTCAGCAAGACACCACTATATTATTAAACAAACATAATCCTGTACCTTTGGTTAATGCACACACAGGGAGCATCCGAGTGAGTTTCAGAGCTAAATAGAGCCAGGTGATTAACAAAGGAGGAGTCCTTCTCCAGCGCTGGAATTGCCAGACTAATTCCTAAAGGATCTTTGCAAGAAAAGAAAGCAGGCAGCGCTGCTTCATTTTGCTGTATAAGCAACCCGAGGCCTCAAAACACCCTCACACAAAACAATACCCATCTCGCTTCCTCAGGTTTTGATCTGCTCCAACAACACTTTCAAATGTATAATACAAAGTCAGCGAAGGAGAGGCTCCTGGATTTATCCAAGGGATAAAGAAAAGCAAACACAGTATCTCTCGATAACTTCACGTAGATTCGTCTTAATTCCTCACAAGCCTTGATTGGCATTGAGTGATGTTTGATCACTTTAGGCCCACGCAGCCTGATGTGCACATTGGGATTTTTCCTGGGGAGGCACTCTGATCTCAGGAACGCAGCAAAGAACAGGATGTCAGAAAACCTGGAGTCGGATTTATCTTCACCACTGACTAGGGATAGAGCATTGACTTCTCCTACACCTTTTTTGCAAGCTCACTCTGTCATTTACCAAGAGTGGGAGTTAGGTGTTGGGGAGCAAGGCTATCCTGATGTGGATTTGGCACAGATAGGGTTCAGCCTCAACCACCTCTCTAGACCTTAATATAATATAAATAAGTAGATTTGAGGCAGTTGAGAAGAGAAGAGGTGGGATAGGTAAGATAAGAGGGAGAACCATAGCAAGACCAGCAATAACCTGAGATCTAGGTGACTTGCAGAAGACACATTACTTCCCACTGACAACCTCAGTGACTATGCCAAGTGCATTGTTCATTTATGTTAAGTACTGAATGCTCTGGAGGAATCGTGTTGCAGACTAGAGACACATAGCTGAAGTTGTCACATACTTAAACATTTCTCCTGCCCTTTGAGAACTATAGGCGTGTGAGTGCCTCTCAGATACCTGAGATTGGGTGGAATGCTTTTAGCATGGAAGTCAGCTCAACTAGAAGACATTCTCTATGTGGAGAGTCAGGGCTACATCAGCAGGTATTTTAGCGTTTGAGTCAATTGAACTGAAGCTTCCCAGGAGGAGGACCCACTTTTTACACAGTCTGATACTGATAGGACAAGGGGGAATGGCTTTAAACTAAAAGAGGAGAGATTTAGGTTCAAGGAGGAAATTCGTTGATGAGAAGGTGATGAAGTTCTGCTGCCCAGAAAGGCTGTGGTTCCCCGTCTCAGGAGGTGCTTAAGGCCAGGTTACATAGGATCCTGGGCATGCTGATCTGGTGAGGAGAAACCCTGCCCATGGAAAGGGGGTTGGAACAACGTGATCTTTAATGACCTCTCCAACCTAAGCCATTCTGTGATTCTATAAGAGGAGAAAGAGTTTCAATGGCACTCAGCCCAGTCCAAGATCCTTTCTTTGGATTTCTCTCTGAACCCAAGGCTAGTCTGAAGACTGATCAGGTGACAATTCAGATGTTACTGATACCTAACAGTGTTTGAAACTTGGAAGCAGTGACCATAATTGCAACTGCAGAGAAGCTCCAGCAGCAGTGGCTTGGTCTCATGATCAGCTGTGTGACTTTATTTTCTATTTAATTTAGTTCTCATTGAAAGCGTTGAGTATTTGTAAGCCTGAAATCACTTTTTAAGACAATCTAATTCTGAGGAAGGTCAGGTGTGGTTGGATCAACGCCATAATTTGCTTCAGAGCAGGAAAATAGGTTCCCATGCATCAGCTCGACTTCTGCCCTGATCACTGCCTCCCTTTCTGTCATCCCAACCTCATTCAGACATGACTGGTATTTAAATCTTAGTGATTCAGATACTAACTCCTGGCGTACTGAGCTCCTTCTGACTGCATAATTTCATTTTTAAGACAATAGAGATAAGACAAACTACTAAACTTGTCAACAGCTTGTCTGTATTGACTGATTTACAGATAATCAGCTTATTGGTTAGAAAGACTATTGGGAATTTAAGTTATTTCCTTAATGAAATAACAGCTCCTCAGTCAGAATTTATTTACAGTTGCCACACTCCTAGCAGTAGAGATGAAATATTATGGTTCTGTTTGTTCTGTGATTACTTTGCACAAGTTAATTTTGAGTTAAAGAGTTGACTGGGAATTTATTTCTTAGGTTGAGATTCAGCTTATATTGTCCAGGTATGTCAAAATTAAATATCTATGAGTAAGCTCTATCCAACTTTTTTGAGGCAAAAGGAGGTTGTAGACAATATCTATATTAGAATGCAGCATGCTCAAGCAGGACTAGACTTAAAGAGTGAATACTCCATGCTGCAGTCTCAATATCCTTGCTGTAGCCATTTCAGAGGGAATTCACTTTCACCTAGTTTGTTCCCATATACTTAACTCCTATTTGTAGTTTGAAAACATGAGGCATGATTCCAGAGATTATATTCTGATTAAATTTCATTTGAAAGGAAACTTGCTTTTGCACTCTGAGACCAAACCAACCAGTGAATTGTGATGGGCTGGTGTATCCTAAGAGGAGAGGAGCAAGAGAGAAACACCAGAAGGGTACTCCAAGTTCCCAGACAAAAACACTGAGGTATATTCTTCTCTCAGGCACTGCCAGATGGTGATCTGTTTCAAAATTACCCTATTAAAAAGTCTATTTCTCTGCACTGACTATAGAAAGAGCCCAGATAACTGGATCAGGTTTAACCATAGTTTTTTGACACCAGTATTATAGCAGATTAATGCCATTTTTAGTATGGAAACAGTGATGGGCCCAAATCCACTCCAGGATCTTATTGGCCAAAGTACCGTAAAAAACATGTAGTGAGATACAGATGTGCCATTGATTGTAAATGTGCAGGACAGATCTGGGATAGGTGAGGAATGGGGAGAAATGAAATACCAGCCACTCAATGCACATGAAACTGCTGTAAATATACAACGAGACCTCAGAATTTGAAAGCTGCTTTTGAAGCATGCTCTTTTTCAGATGTCCTGAACTGATGCATCTCCAGTGAATCAGAGATTTAAACACACCCAGTATCCAGCCATTGCTCCTGACCTGGCACTGCATGAATTAGCACATTGATTTGTTCCAGATGGACCTCCCAGGCACCAGCAGGTGAGCTTTCACTTCTGACTCTTACTGTCAATGCAAAGCTGTGGTGGCTGGGAAAGCAGATCTGATGGTCTGGAACTGGATAGGTCCACCAGTGACAGGGAGAGTGCAAGCCAAATTTCTGCTGTCTGACAACTGAGGAGCAAAGAAGACAAAATTCAGCATCAACACGTCTTGCTGCTGGTTTCCAGGGGTTTAAACTGGGTAATTTATAATACCACCAAGTAATACTGAAGAGTAGTTTTCATGTCAGTTCCTTCTGCATATTGCCCAGATCCCTTGCTGGGGATTTATAAGCAGCAAACTGAGTGGGGTGAAACTGGGGAATTAATCCCAGGCTTGTTCCGCTCTTACACCTTTGCAAATCAGGTGAAACTCTACATTTGAGCCCTCTCCAATGCTCCATATATGTCTGGAGTCTATTGAGGTTGGCATACCAGAATGCCTATGAAGCACCAATAGAAACATGAATACCGACCTCAGTTCTCACATCTTTTGAATCCACTGCACGTGTACCTTGAAAGCTTTGACTTAAAGAGGCATATGGTACAAAACTATTTTGAAAGCCATAAAAATTGAGCTGTCCTGTTATTTCCACATATCGTTTTCTTTGCCCGATCCCACTCGCTGTAGCTCTGTGACTCTGACACAAGCTTAGGAACTGTGTATTCCTGACCCACAAGATTTCATGCAAATAAGAAATTTATTCTCCTAAGGATCAATTTACACAAACTGTCTGTCTCAGAAAACTTTGAGGCAGTTTAGTTACTCACTTCCCTCAATCAGTGTCACAGCTCTAAAATGCAAAGCCAAGGAACCTCCACCCTCTTAGGATTCTCCTGGATGCAAGGCAACAAATCTGTCCTCTAGACAGCAAAATTATGGCTGTCTATTTATCCCCTAATGAAACAGAGCCAAGGCAACAGCCACAGGGAGAAGAAGGGCATGGTGGTGGAGGAAAGAACTAAACTGCCTGCTCACTCGAAATAAAGCAGGCGAGATTATGAGACTCGTGTGCAATTCTCCATGGTACCTAAAGTCTCTAGCGAAAAGGTAGAAATGAACTAATTTATTAGTAAAATCACATCAGGGGCAGTAATTTCATGTTAGTGAATTTACATGTAATAACATTAGATTTCCAGCCCTCCATATCAGCACACTGTGGCCCTCTTGGATGATGAATGAGCTGCCTAAAGAAAGATGATGGTTTGATTGTTTTCACAGTGAACGGATCAGCATTTTAATTTCTTGCCTCTGTGTTTATTGCTTATTTGGCCCCTTGCTCAGCTTGTAAAAACTTGGCTAAATGGAAATGAATAAATGTAATTACTGCGGGTGACAGTGGTAATCTGTGTGGGTTTTTCATATTGCCTTTGCCAACGTTAATCTAATCACTAGAGAATATGTGTCACTGCACAAATACACTGACAGAAAGCAGAGTCCTCCGTCAGTGCCAAAGCCAGGGAGGCTGGAAGGAGTTCCTGCCATTGGGTCTGTCAGTGGGGCAAGGCATTAGTGCACTGGCCTATAGAAGATGCTTATTGTCACCTTAAATACTACAGAGGCTGCCCAGGAGAGACAAGCGATGCAAACCAACTGCAGAACTGAATGAAAGTTTCCCCAAGCCACTGTATTATTTTCTTTCACATGTTCCCATGAGGCTTGACAGTGGCTGGGTGTGTTATGACCACGTCTCAGATGATTTCTGCTTTTCTGGCTTTGAGCTACACTGCATGTAAGCCAAACTTTTATCCCATGTAAGGGCAGCACATGCACCTGTGGGGCTATGAGGATGGGATGGACCCGCTGGGCTTTTCCACAGCAGTGGGTAAAAAAATGTACACCTTCATAACAGATATGATGCCTAAGGCTTTGTGCACATATACACACTTGCTAGGCACCGGAACTGTTTGCTCTGTATATATGCATTTTTGAGATATCATTTCTATGGTCTTAAAGCAGACCCGAGATTCAGAGGCATTAATTGATTTTCCAAGGATCATATGAGCAATGAGAGCTCCAGATTCAAAAACTTTTGTTTAAATACCCATACACCTGCATAGGTGTTCAGTTATAAAGGTGAATTGTATGTTGAATCTCACATTCCAGTCAGTGGAAATCATAGGTGGATTCAGCTGCCTTAATGTAGATATTTAGTGCTTTTTACAATGCACAAGGTGTATCTGCATGGACCGATCAGATCTGACAGAGAATTTATGGACACTTATGCCCTTCAGATGAGACAGCTACAGATATGGAACAACACCCTTCCCCAACACTTAGACAAAGAAGACCAGAGTGCTATTCAGCTTCCCAAATTAGACGTCTAGTTCATGAGAAGCCAAATTGTTCCCTCAACTCCATAGTTCAGGTCTCTGCTGACAGTGATGAGCACACAGACATGTCATCAATCCCATTATTATGACATCTCAGAAAACTTAAGGATCTCCAGTTGGCCTCTTGCTGACGATCCAAAAGAGTTCAGGGCTCCATAATTCCACTCCCACATGGGTATCTTGGATGTAGTGGGCCATCTCAGATAGTACCAGATACTTGTGTAACTGAACTGGTACTCCTAACATTTTGGATACCTTCACTTAGGCTTGTGTACCAGGAGCTGGAATGTGCTAATAAATCTAAAGTAGAATCAGTACACAAAACATGATGACCTGACCCCAGTCACAAACTCTGAGTTAGGTTGAAACTTTCTTCCTTTAGGAAGCTCCATATTTTATTCCTTTAGTCATTCATATATTTTATCGAAATTGAGAGGGGAAATAAGAAAGGCTGAAGAAGATTCCACAGAAACTCATACCTCAGTGGTAAGCCCTTAGTGAAGCCAACGTGGCTTGAGGGTTAAACAGGACAGCTCTGAGGATGAACTGATCACCTAAAAGTTAATTTCTCTGGCCAACTCACATCAGTTATATCTGCCATAGATGCATACGTGCTCTCAGTCATTTCTTATCCAAGCATCTCTTAGACTCCTGTTAAACCATTTGAGAATCTCTGGTTATCTGCCAGCTATAGGAAGCCAGTGAATGTCCTAACAGTGGCTGCTTTCATCTGCGGTCATTTTTGAATGCACTCAGCACTGTGTGTGCCCAGTACAGAAGCAGATAGCAGGAAGTGGACTCACATGGGAAGCAGAAAGACCCAAGTCTGTCTGCAGACATTTTACATGTGCTAGCCAGAGGATTTATGGGGATGAACAGAGAAGTATTGGTCATGTGAATGCGACCCCAAAACATCAGGAAGCATTAGGAAATCTCATGCTGTGCTTAATTCTTCCCTTTCCCATCATCACCAACACTGATAATGTTCTTAGTGTTGTCTGAGAGTTATATGAAAAACTTTGTCACATGGCCAGAGGGATCATAACTGGTAAAGACACAAAAAGAGAGAGAATGGTCGAACTTATCGCATGTGTGATATCAATCAAAATCTTGATTTTGAATCGGTTTCCAAAAGTTTGGTGAAGCATTTCTGGGTTTTAACGATACAAGGCTGCTAACAATAAATCTTCATCTCTTCCTTAGCATGAGATGAATAACACCAAATAAAAACTCATTCACTGGGACATCACCTGTGTTCTTCCTTTGGTGCAAGAAAGAACAGGGGCATAAAATTAATGTAATAATTCTTTGACATGCTTAATATCTACAGTTCCCTATCCCATCTCTGAATTGTACAGTTCCCTGAATTGTACACAATTGCACAAAAAACAAGTACTACTCTGTTTTGGTATCCGATCTGAGATATGGATATCCATACTAATAAATTAAGCATTGCTGGGACATGCTCTGCCCCAAGTTGTCAGTATGACCTTTGCAATTGAACTCTTGTAACTTTGAGAATAAGACAATTACAACCCAGCAGCTGCCTTCCATGCTTAAAATAGTCCGTTTTTTAATGTAATGATTGATTTGAAGAAGTGAGAAGAAAAGAAGACTCTGGAAAATTGTGATGGCATTGAAAGGCCACGTTACAAACACCGTGCAGGTAACTAGTGACTTGGAAGCTGCAACTTCCCCTTGAGTAAATAAAAAAGACATGAAAAATAAGTTCCTCTCACACTTTTTCATGCCATCAACCCTTACATTAACCAAGTTGAGAAGAGATTCTTGGACCCCAGGGCTGAGATGTCATTTTGGAAGGTTCATTATGAGCAAAGACTGAGAAAAAGTGGAGTGCCCACATCCAGGTTGTGGACAGAGGTCTCTGCATCTTCTGTCTTTTATGCATACTGCACTACAGCTTATGCAGAGTGCAAAAATAAAAAGCTCAACATTAATTAAAGGTAGGAATTTAAATTGCATTCAGACAGATATAATTCTAAAGGAGCTTTAGCTCTGTCTGGCTTCACCCAATGTTAACTTGAATGAAGCAAAACTGAATTAAAGCCCCTTTAATTCTGAATGAGGGAGTCCACACAGCATTTTAATTTAGTTGAACTAATCCACTTCAAAAATTAATTCAGATTAATTTTCCTCAGTATCCCTGAACAGATCTGTAAAAGCTGCCTGAGGGAGTTGGGAGCAATTTCCCTGTATGGGCAAATTGAATGAAATAGGCTCCAGTCCAAAGGCAACTCCACAATAGTGCCTTGTGTGAGCACAGTTATTCCAGAACTGAATAGAGAATCATTTCAGATTATCTGTTGTGCTTTGTGCCCTCATCCTACCTTCCTTCACAAGAATTTCCTTAATCCCAAAGACATGAGAATTGAACCATGAGATTGCCAAATCTCACACTAAATTCTCACCCTCAAAATTAAATGACAACATGAGTTAGTGATTTAGATTTTAATTATTTGTATAGGAAGCATTCCTCCCAAATGAAAATAAACACAATCTTTCTGCCTTCATCCTACTCAAAAGGACTTTGGATATCAATATCTCTGGGGCTTATTGGACCCCTACAAACTCAATCAGAAACTCAGTTCAGCTTCCACTGAACCAAATGTAGTGAAATAAGCATGCGTTTTTTAAAAAAAATGAGCAACTTCAGGAGATGGCATACTCTATTTTTATATGAGCACTGGGAGACGTTTTCTCCAAACTATTTCTATGTGGATTGTATCATTTTCTTTGTATGCATATTTGTAATTGAACACATATATTTATTTCAATTGCATTTCCTCTTGATTATTTATTTAATTAATTTCCAAGAGGCTACCAAAGGGAACCCTTGGAAAACTGCCTTTTTGCATCTCATTTTTTTTATAACAGAAAAAAAGATTTGGGCCTTTTTTTTTTTTTTTTTTTTTTGGTCTTGGGATGTAAAGAAATAGATTCTTTAAAAAAAAAATAATAAAAAAAAGCTACTTAAGCTTTAGGGGATAAATGTGACAATGGTTCTATAAACATCCTAAAGCGAGTGACAAATGATGTTCAGTATTTTGTACCAATGTGGTACTGCAACTTGTGAACTCATGATAGCATTCCCTCTGTGAGGCAACCCTCCTCAGAAAATCAATAACCATGCAGGAGCTCTTGCAGAAGGAACTGCAGGCACAAAACAGACACCTGTTCTGCCACTGGGAAACAGCTTTTGCCACTGAGCTTCACTGGAAATAATGATTTTAGTGAATTGGGTGAAGGTATTTCTTGTGTTTTTTGGTTACAATTTTGTTTTAGCATATGTGCGTCATATAAAGAAGTTGTATTTAAAGGATTACACATTTCAGATGTCTCTCACAATCTCGATGAGGTAAAGCACTTTATACTGTTTAGATCATATGGGGAGAGCAGTGTGAAAGAGAGGAGCTTGCTGCAGCAAATAAACTGATCTTAAAATGTGAATTTTTATCTGTTCTTTTCCTCCTTTGGACACCTAGCTGTTAAAGCAGAGGGTGGGAAAATGGCTCATTTTTGTTGAACGTCCTGTTGGTGGCAGCAGTTACAGAACATTTAGTAGATCAGCAAAAGTAAGAGTCTCTTCTGGGCAGGTAACGTGGCTTTTACTGGCAGACAGGTGGGCTCAGGTGACCATCTCACTAAAGGTGAAGATTTTGCTGCTACTTTGGCAGTTCAGATTACCCAAGGGGGGAAAAAATAAAAATAAATAAAAAAAACTCACTTGTAGAAAGGAAGCCTCTTTAAGTTAGGTGGGATTTTGATTACTAAAAATGAGGAAGTTCTTGAAAATGTTGTCCTGCCTTTGACAACAGTAGAACTTGGTGATTTTCCAAGATGCTGCTAAACTGATTCATGACTGATCAAAAGATAAAATTTCCTTTCAATGAAAATGATGCATTTTAGTGGAAAATTTTCATCCAGTCCATCCCATCACTTACAGTGAGAAGAAAAGCAATTTTGCCTTGAACTGGAGACCTTACCCACAAGTCACCACCCATGGATGTGTTTAAAAACCGTTTGGAAAGTTGGTGCTCAGGGATGTGAGTTAGCTGTGGGTTGCTAGAGGTAGGGTAGTATGGTTAGGTTGTGGTGGGACTTGATGATCTTGAAGGCCTTTTCTAACCTGAGCAATTCTATGATTCTATGATCCCACAAGGAGAAGAGATTAGGTGAAATGGCAAAAAGGAAGATTTATGCATTAGTGTTCATGTAGCGTAAGACAGCAGGTCTGGCAAAGCCACCTGTGGAGTTGGCATATCTGAATAAAAAAAACTGAGATGGAGAGTTTTTGAGAATCTTTTTTCAAGAGTAGTTTAGCTGAGGTGCACACATACACACCAGAAGCCAACCAACCAACCAACCAACCAAATCCTGACACCTAAAAACTAACAACCAAACAAAAAAGAAGTTATGGGATGGAGGACACCATCTGGTTGTTCTATCACAAAAACTGATACATGTGCTGTTGGTAAATCAAGTGTGACCAAATGGGAAATAGCTCATTGTTCTGGTCTTAGAGCTGGCACTGCAGAAGAAATCCACTCTTCAGGACTAGCTAGACGCTGGGCTTGTAAGATGCATCTTTCCCTTCTTTCTGATTCCTAAAGGGAGAAGAGACAATTACTAGTTTATCAATAGAATGACAAAGAGGAACTTTAACAGAATTCTTTGTAATAAATAAAGTAATTCAGTGCTCGGTATTCTCTTCTTAGTTCAGTCTCCGCATCATTTCTATACGATCAATGTCAGGTCATGGGCTAGGCTGATAACCTGGTTTATTTACTCACATCATAGAATCACAGAATCACAGAATGGTTGGATCGGAAGGGATCTCAAGGATGATGAAGCTCCAATCCCCCTGCCACATGCAGGGCCACCAACCTTCACATTTCATAGCAGCCCAGGCTGCCCAGGGCCCCATCCAACCTGGCCTTGAACACCTCCAGGGATGGACGGGGCATCCACAGCCTCTCTGGGCAGCTGTTCCAGCACCTCACCACTCTCATAGGAAAGAACTTCCCCCTGACATCCAACCTAAAGCTTCCCTCCCTCAACTTAAAATCATTTCCCCTTGTCCCATGTAGGGTATATGTGTACCTCAGCTGACAAGTTCTAGATCACCATGGATCCCATCTCATCCTTTTACAAGGCTGGATATTTGGGAAAGTGACACCAGGCCCATCTCCTCTCATATATTATGTGACAGAAGATGATGTGTGCTCTTTCTTGCAGTCCCAAGGTATCGCAATTCTACTTCTGACAGAGATGGTGTCAATGCAAAGATGGAGCAAATTTGGATTTGATCATCTATAACATGGAAATAACAATTTGACTGAATTTAAACACTTCATGATCTGTATCAACTTCTACTAATTTAGAGTCAGATATTTCTCAATTTCCCTGAGATTTATTTATAAATTTCTTTATAGAGATTTATAAATCTCTTTATAATCTCTTATAAAGCCCTTTATAAAATGAGATCAATAGTCTAGTTGCAATTTTTTTCTGGAGTAAAGGAATATTTCAGCAATATCTTCTCCTGAGGTCTGGTGCTTTCCTGTCCAGTATTGGAGGCACCAATGGGAGTATGGATGAAGTTTGGTGGAACAAAAAGGGAATCTCGTACTTCTGACACAATTATGAGATAGTCTTCTACGCTCTATTATTTGTTGGGAGTGGGTCCTGTTATCTGATTGCATTACTGAGAAATTTCATTTTTTGAAAAGATTATTAATGCTGTTTTCTGCCTTGTGAGGTTGAGTTTGTACACTGAGGTCAGTAAGACAGCAAGGGAGAACGGGGGAGTAATTTGTACCTGTGAGTTACAAATTCCCTTGCACAGCAAGCATTTAGTACAAGCTGTGTAAACTCACTTTTCTCAAACAAATGTTTCAGAAAGCAAAGAGTTTCCAACATTTTCAGGAGTCCCCGAGCTCCCATTGCTAGCTCTCAAGCTGGATTGACACCCATCAAGGCAGCAGTAAAGTTTCTTGGAAGAAAATGAAAAGAGAGGAAAACAAAACAGACAAACCTCAAAGTTCCCAAGAGAATGGATAGAAATAAACGCAGTCGATGTGGAAATCAGTGCTGATTCCTGCCATCAGATTCTCACTTGGTTTGACCTCAGCAATTGCACTGAAATGTATCAGAGGTCAGAGAGTTGGGAAAAAAAAAAAAAGTAGAACAAGTGATGTGTTGTACAGCAAGGACAATTGAAGGGTTTTTAAGCAGCATCACACCTTGACATTGTTAATATAAACCACCTTCTAGTAGTTTTACTTAGGTACTATTTGTCTAAGCAATAGTAGTGGAACTTCTTTCACTGTACAAAGACATTAGGAAAACTGAAGTTTAAGGAAGCATCCATGCCTTTCACTCAGTGACTTCTGCTATATGCTGTTGAGCTACCAGATATTTATGGTTCCAGATCACACATCCTTACACAACTGTGATAGAACAAGCGATTTCAAATATAAGTATCTACAGTCAGCTAGTTCCCAAAAACAGTGATAAATCCCATAGAGATCTGTCATCTGTGATTGACATCTGTCTCAGGAGAGGAAGCTCAGAACTGGAAGTAATTAACTGTGTCTACTATCTGAAAACCAGAAAGCCTGGAGAACTAGCCCAGGTAATCATAGGCTCATAGAATCATAGAATCATATGATGGCCTGGGTTGAAAAGGACCACAACGATCATCTAGTTTCAACCCCTCTGCCACAGGAAGGGTCGCCAACCATTAGAAGTAAGTGGCTAAAGCTTTGATTTCTAAAAATTAGTGAGATCATCCTAGGCCTAAATTCAAATCCAAATCCAACTTGAATCTCAATCAGTTTTAGTTTCTCATGAAACAAATTAATGTAATTCCATTTATGAAATTCCTGTGGATAATAGGTAATGCTTTATGTTATCAGAAGTAGTAAAAAATGCTTTGTGTGCTGTATATGAAAACGTAATTGAGTTGTTTTCTGCAGAGATTTAATCCACAGCTCTTCAGAAGGAGGAGCCATTATTTTACTATAAGGTGCTATTCTTGTTTTTGTTTTTTTTGGTCTCTCCTCCCTCACCACACAGTTTGTATGGCGTAATTAACAGATGTCATCATCCTCTAGAGAATTCAGATTTCTCTCCCTTTCATCTTTAACTTCATGCTGCATCTCCTACAACATTTGCTGATGTTGGACAGCCATTTCCCACTTCCTTGCTTTTCCAGGAGGGGATCTTGTGGCGCACTCGAGGATATAGCTAGCCCTGTAATTTTAAGGGAAGAGAGGAAGGAATACCTAACTTAATCCTGAAAGGCAGCATATATGTGTGCAAAGCAAAATACTTCCATTTTCAAGTTCTGCTAAAAAATCCAAAGGTCAGAAAATAATCTGTCCGTCTTTACCAAAAACACATCTGAAAGTCTTACTTGCCAACGTGTGGGTCAAACCACATAAGCATTCCTGTGTCTTAAACAAGCAGCTAAATGGATGAACTGAGAAGAGGAGCATCATCTGTCCCATTAGCCGTCAGATGCTTATTGCCCTAGGCGAAGACAACATATTGGGGGACTTCGTTATATTTTCTTTCTCGCTTGGCTAGTTCTGTTTGAGTCAGTGGTTCAGACTAATTACTAGAAAATAAATAATAAAATATGTAAGAGCCTCAGCAGGAGCGAGTCTCTTTGCACACGGAAAGAACCGGTTCAGATCTCCGCGAACTCACACAGAGCCAGCAAATCCTGCAACAAAGTTGACAACAAGAACAATAAAAATGTGTTTAATTTTGTTCCAATTTCAGTCACTTCCTCAGTGTCTGGACATCCTGGCAGGATCCACCTTCAGTTTCAAAGCACAGAGGATATGGTTTGTCTGCTGCCTTGGGCTTCGTTTCTTGTTTTTCCACAAGTGGTTGAACATTGCTTTGAAGGCAAAAGAAGAACTGTGGATATTTAGACCTAAATTATCCCCACTGAAGTCAGTGATGGCATTAATCTTTTAGTTTTAGTTTATTGTTCAACCCAAATTTTCTCCTCCAGCATCTCTCTGCAGCTGCTGGAAAGAAACAGACACTTTCTGAGAGCAATTCATCCAACCTGTCTTTGATATATATTTTAAAAAGAGATCAGTCATCCTCTTCAAGTACGCTTACTTCTCTTTATGGGCTTTAGAAGCAATGTTGGAGATTAAAATTCTAATCTGAACGCCACCAATTTTTGTCCTTAAATGTCTAGAATCTAAGGAGGACAATGTTTTCAGGTAAGATTTTAATGCTTAAGGCCTCAAATTCTTTCCCTTATACTCCATTCTAAATTAAGATTGTCACTGGAATATCTAAGTGAAGATTATACTTATTGCAGAAAAAAAATCAGTGGGAAGTATAAGCACCTAAGAAGAACATAGTACAAGTGTGGGCAATCTAATGCACTTTAGAATCACATGAGTGCAGGAGCAAATGCAAATGTTTCCTTCTCTGCTTTGACTCAGAAGGATGTTGGGGTACAGCAACAGTCAGACACAGATGGCTGATGTGCAGAAACCTTTCTGTGGGCAGATGCATCCACCTGATATTACTGTTTATGACTTAATAGCATATTTCTTTGAAGCTCCTCATGGTTCTTGAGAAACGTGAATTCAGATTGGCTTCTGTCCTCCACAAAAAACTTCTACTTCTACTTCTACTTCTACTTCTACTTCTACTTCTACTTCTACTTCTACTTCTACTTCTACTTCTACTTCTACTTCTACTTCTACTTCTACTTTTCTACTTCTACTTCTTCTAACATAGCTACCCTAGTTGACCTGTATAGGAAATGCCATTGAGAAGGATGCATCAGTACAGTATCTTCTGAGATACTGTTGTAAGAGCTCCTGAAAATGTCTTGTAAATCTCTCAGAGCAATGTCTCTCTGTTCCAATACTTCTATAATAAATTATTATATAATACTTCTGTAATAAATAGGCAACTGAACAGGCAAACAACATTGATAGAACTTTTTGGAAAAGTTAGCAGTGAAATTACAGGAAATGTCATAAATAGGAACTTTGGGAAATTCGCACTGGGACATATTCATTTGATGTGTAAAAAAAAAAATTGTGTATTTCTTGGACAAAATAGGACACATTTAGGACAAAATACAGTTAAACATTGGTTCAGAAAAATAATGGATAAACTAATGATACTTTTATTTTCCCTGACAATGTCGGGCTACATTCATTTGGCATTTTTATTGATGTTGCTATACTGGTGGACATTCACCATTGCTGAAATAATGCAAGTAACTCCACGGCAGAATCTTATGCTGCTTCCCACTTATACTTGATTTCTAAAGTAGTTTATATTGCCCAGAACTTTGGCTCCAGAGACCACCTCTAAATTAAAAACTAAATGATTATAATGGCTTATACCAGTTTCAAGTACTAAATCCAGTAGACGTAGGCAATATGCCAAGGCTTGCAAATTTGTAGATCTTTCCCAAATGTAGGTGTAGCCCAGGCCTTGATTTTACCAACACAAAAGCATCAGTATTAAGGATAATAAGCTATCCAGAGGGACCTAGACAGGATGAGCAGTGGGCCCAGGAGAACCTCATGACGTTCAACGAATCCAAGTGCAAGGTCTTGTACCTGGGTCATGGCAACATCCAGAATGACACTGTGGTTGGTGATAGGCCAGTTTATTGATCATTTGGTTTGGTTTGTGGGTTGTTTTTTTTTCTTTTTCCCATTCAAGTAAACACATTTTTTCAGAAATGCAATTTCTGAAATCAGTAAATATTAGCTTTCATTTCAACACCAAGAAATGTGAGCATTAAAAAAGCTGCAAACTGTGTTTCCAGTCCCGTGAAAAATTTGCAATACAACCTGGATGTCTTGAGAAATATCTTGGGACAAAAGACCCAAAAAACACGCAAACAAGTCACTCTTGGATTTGCCCTATAGTCTATTAATTTGTCATCCAAAACTAATGTCTTATATGAATTAGCACTGAACTGTTACTGAAACTTAATAGATTTCAGATAGTGACATCATGGCTCAGGAACTGTGCAGGCATCAGTCTACCCATAAGAAGTGTTGCGTAATTACCTTTGTACTCCTTCCTTTGCTTTGCTGCCTTTCTTTCTTCATCCACTTTCATTTAAAAAGCTCTTTTCATCTTAACTCAAAAGTTTTCTTGCCTTTACTCTTGCATTCTCCTTTCCCCATCTCCCTGTTTCATGTGGAAGAAAGTGAGCTTAGCTGCCTATCAGTGCTAACCCACAAGATGACATTTAGAGTTTCTAAAAATGTTTCGAAGAAGTCACATGAAACTGCAAAAAATATATATATCCTCAGTGACATTTTAAGTTAATTTCATCATTTCTTAGTCTCATTTGTATTGCCCGGAATAAAAATTATTTCATATTTAGTGGATTAAAGACTAACAAATGTTGCCTTTGCTGAAGACTGCTTCGTAACAGAGAATTGAATTTTATTGTATTTTTATTTCCATTGAAATGCATCTTCCATTAGAAAAAAATAAAAAAGAAAAAGAAAAGCTTCTTTAATGTGTGTAAAATTATTAACCCTTTATTTTCTTAAAGATTATTTTTAAAAACAATCAATGCAAGTAAGGGATAGAGAGAGGGAAACACATAAGTTGACCTCCATATTTACCTAATTCAATGTTGAAAGTAAATTATTCCACTTTCAGCAGCTTTTTAATTATCTCACTTGAGGACTACGATGCAGCAGTCATTCTGATCTGTATTCATGTGAATGGATTTCCACACATGAGAAATCAATGCAATGAAAATGGGGATGATCATAAAACTCACAGCCTTTTGTGCTTGACCAGAATTCTGTTGTGTGAAGCCATACAGCCTTCATACGCACAAAAAAAAGGCAGTGTTTAATTTGCAAATCTTTTAATTTTTTTTTTTTTTTATACTTACAATATCAGAAAGGGACAAGGAAGTGGCACGAGACAATGAGGAAGTTTGGGATTCCGTGGTTGTTTCTCTACTAGCAAACTCAACTTCAGGTGTTTGACTGGTGTCCCATGTCGTCAGCCCGTGTTCTGGTTATAATCACTCAGAAAGGTGCTGTCAGACAGCAATTTAGCCCAGGCGAGATCTGAGCCACTCTCTGGAGGAGCCTATTTCTTTCCACTGATTACAGAGGGAGCCTAGGGCAACTGTGCATCTAACACAGGAGCAGCAGTTAAGCTAAATGAATGAAGACCACGATATCCTGCATACCAGTAAGGTGCAGTGTTGGAGGGCTTAGCCCTGCCACTGTCATCAGAATCAATTACATTCCTGAATAAATCAATTAAAAAACTGTTTAATCCCAACAGAATGAGAGAAAAAGGTCTTTTGTGAGGAGACTGGAATCTATTTATTTATTTATTTATTTTTTTCCAAAGGAAAATCATGGCTGGACTCCAAAATATTTTCTGACTGATTTGTTTTTCCTCACATTTTCTTCTAGCACATTTGTCTATTTGTTTAGTGAATGTGGTGCTGGTGAGAGATGTTGGATTGATGCCTTGGGGAGAATGAAGTCTTTTATTTGTCCGCAGGCATGCCAAGCCCATGGTCCATAGCAATGTACCTTCCCCTGACCTGAAAGGACCACCTTTAAGGGTGAGAAATGTAGTTTAGTTTCAGTGCCTTTTTAAACTTGCCCTTTCCTCTGGATCTACCAGCAAGGGACAGAGGGTCATTAGCACTTATTTTTATAGACAAGGGCACACTGTCAAGAGTTTCTTTTCATATCCAAAGCTTGCTCGTAAATCCTGCTGGCCTTGAAATCTCACAATAGTAGGCTTTTTTTGTATGGCAACTGCTGGCTTGGCTAGCACTGCTGTTCCTTTCCATGGCTTTTCTGAGCCTATTTCAATTCAGGAAGTAATATATAACAGGAAAATAAAATAAAGCATAATAAAATCAGATAAAATATTAATAAGAAGAACTTTAACATTCATTCCACACCTCTCTCTCTCTCTCAGTTCCTTATACAATTCACTGAAGACCTCAATCAAAAAATGATTGTATGCTATAGCTTGTTTTTATCCAAACTCTTTACTCTTTATTTTTCTCCACACTTAAAGGTCTCGAAGGTGATTAGCTCAAGTTACCCACTTCTGAACGTTTCCCTTCATCCTCTGTATCACTTCTGGCAGTGAAAACCTCGTGTGACACACCTGACCTTAAACAGATCATTTTTCAGGCAAAGATTAATATTTGATGACGCCCCATGTTTCCCTCCAAGGGCTTGAAGAAACTTGCTCATGGGAGAGAAGGGGTGTAGAAAGAGAAAAAGATAGTAAGGAAGATAAAGGAACAATCATCTCAAAATATCTTTCATGAATTTTAGAAAAAAATAATTCTTTGGTGCTGGTTAAAGGTGGTTGAAGTGTACAATGCTGCATTACTTTGAAGTACCTATAGGTTAAAATGCTTTTCTAAAAGTAGTTCCCGTGTTCTGCATTGTAACCTGGCTTGAAAAAGAGCTGTGAGAGAGTTCCCATCTCAGCTGAAGGACAAACTCTCAACACTGGGCAGCAAGTCATGAATGGATCCCAAATCTCAAGCTCGTTATGAGCTCACCATGATTGCCATGGCTCTTTTGCAGTACTTTGGCTGAGGAGCTTCTGATTTGCAGCATGTGTTTGCTCCAGCATTTTTCAAATGAACCAGTCCAAGGGTCTGGACATCTGGAGCTCCGAGGGTAGATCTATTCCAAATCATATCTGTTATGTCTTCTTATTAAAAACACAAAATCAGAGCTGCCATGCCTTCCCCTCTTAATGTACTTCTTTATTGGGTCTGACAGTATCCCCCATTTTAATATTTGAGCAATATAAAGGGATAGAGGTGCTGCAAAAATGCCAATTATCACTCATTAACAATCTAGAGCATCCTCCCCAAATTGCCAGGGCATGCCCTCCCTCCATCTCTTCTCTTCCCAATCCATAAATAAAAAATAAACTAAAAAATCAGGAGATCTGTTGCAGGAGATCGTCCTTGCTGCTCTCACTGCTATTTCTCCTCCCTCCCTCTACCCAACCAGGAGTGAAAAACCAAAGGATGGCTAAGAGTAATTTGCCTGGAAATACAACATTTAAGATGTTCTGGTGCCAGCACTGTGTTTTTAATATCCACCCCTCCGACCTTGCAGTCATTAAAACTTAGGGCCCCCTTTTTATTTATTTATTTATTAGCATCCAGCCCACCTCTCTGCTCGGCAGCATTTCCCCACCTTCCCCATTTCAGCAGCGCCTGACCCCATTTCAGTCAATTTTCCATATCCTGCCTGTCTTGCATCCGCCGAGGGAACACACTGATGCTGTGTTTATGCTAATTTTATGCTCTCTGAGTTGTGTCTGTTATTCAAAGCAGTTGAAGCAGTTATTGCCAGTAATCTTATTTCTGCGAGAGCCCCCAGGGCAGAGCAAGCCTCGGAGCCGGTCCTGCAGACCGCGTCAGAGCCATCACAGCCTGCTGGTAAATGGCAGCTCTTTCCTGCAGAATCTGATATCAGTTACTTCGCAAACACAGTAATAAAATGAAACAAATCAGATTTTCAAGTAAATAAACCAGACTTCAATGGCAACAACAATGGTCAGGACAACAGGATTTTAATAAGCGATGCCATACAGAGGGAAATATTGGAGTGATGCATCCTTTCTTGCTCTCCCTCCGCTCTGCCCCAAAAATAGCTGGCTGAGAGCTGAAAGCAAAAGAAAACAAAACAAAAGCCATATACAGAATGGAGTCTGCTGTCCTGGTTGGTGAAAAAGGGCACTCAGGGATGTTACGTATGGAAATCTCCCTGCAAAGGTGTTCCTAAAGAACCAGGGTGTTGAGCTATTGCATTGAACGACAGAAGACAAGGAATATCATACATTGTTATTGCTGTTTTTCTAACTCATTACATCCGTGGGAAATCACACAAGAACGTCCTCATTAAGGAACAGGATGATGATACCAACCAAGAAAACAGTGTTGACCTTCTGCTCAGAAAAGCTGAGTGTGATCCACCCATGGTTTTGCCACTATTTTCTGAGGCACCTGGAGCATGTAATGTAAAGGTAGGACTGGAAGTGCCCATCAGCTTTTCAGTACAGCTCTAAAACAAACTCATCTACCTCCTCCATGCCAACCTAAGAGCTAATATTCAGATGATATAAAAGATGTTTTATTCTAGAACAACACTTAGAGAAAAACTTGAAATTCTGCGTTTTCAGATAGTCTTGCCTTGAAAAGTATTTAAAATTTTGTCAGAAAGCCAGCAGTTGGAAAAAAAAGCCATTGAGTCCCAGCCAATTTTTTCTGTTGCCAAAAATGCAAACTATTTTTCTCATAAGTAACATTTTCCTATAGAAAAACTCCAATTTAAGAAACATTTTTCAACAAGAAGACATTTTGAATGGAACATTTTCATGTTTTTCTACTGCCATCAACAGCACTCAGCTTTTATTGTGATGCTTAAGGCCATGTTTTCAGCATACTGTGCTCTTTAGAAACTTGCCCAGTTACGCTGAGTCCTTTATAGCAGCAGGAGCTCCAATATATAAATTTATACATGCATATGTACGTATCTGTTGAAATAAATAAAATACAAACTCTTGGATATAGTTAGTCTATAGTTTTTCGTCTGTTGAGGGTGAGTAATAACGCTTCCATTTCACTGCACTTCAGTAACTTCTAAGCTCCTCTGGCAGCCATTTGTTTTGTACCTTGAACATCCTGCACAGTGAAATTTTACCTTGATATTACTTTTCTCATTAGTATAGACCTGACAGAAGGATTTCAAACTTTACTTTTTCCTTTGAAATCAGATAAATCCAATGGTAGAAGCCAGATCACCAACAACCATCTCCTGTATCAACCTTGGTGATATCCACAACGGTAAATTCAATATGTTGTGATCATTCATTGCCCCCGAATCTGATTCTCACTGTCCAGCCATATCCATAATAAGAGGGAGTTCTCATTTCCAAACATTGTAGTGCCACACAAAATGCATTTTGGAAATGATTGCAGGTCCAGGAATCATTGCTAGCTCTCTTGAGACAAAACAATTTAGTGCTATCAACAGTTTCAAGGCTAGGGAAAGATTCCTGATATTATTTCATTATTTTGTAATATTTTTGGTCCTCTTCTCGGATCCAAAGATAACAAGAATCTGTGAGGACATTTTTGCTGGTTTTGACTATATTTGGATGGATCTGTGATGGTGATAATGGGCTTCAGTATTCTTCAGTCATTCCAGTACGAGCCAGAATAGAAAGGAGAGGAGTTACTCAAATTGGTGACACGGATTTTTACTTTTCTTCTGTAAATCACAGTTGCACATTAACCTTATCAAAATTTCACTCCCTGAAGTTTTTTAGTCCTTGAGGTGTACTTTTTCAACTTGTCCAGATTACAGACTTAGGACTTTTCTAAACAGACTGAAAATGTTCAAAAGTCATGGACTAAATATCTAATCCAAGTGAAGTCTATGAGAGCCTTCTCTTCATGACCCGAGTCAGGATTTCACCACTCCCCTGTGTGCAGCAATTTTCATGTATGTTTACATATTAAAGCTAACCCGATGGACTCAATCAATGCTGTTATCTCTAACATACTTGAAGAAGTTGTCTCGACTTCAATAAGAGCAGAATAATGTCCCTTAATGAAAATCTTCTCATTTACATTAGTCCTCTTTATCGATCATTCTGAAGGAAAGAGTTAACTTGGAACAAGTATTTATGCCTGTGGTCCTTCATGCAATATTAGTTTTATATTTTGTCAGTAAATTTTATTAATAATGGAATGCAAAAAAAAAAAAAAAAATCCTTGTGAATTTTCCAGCTTTGTTTTTTATTCTTTGCTTGCTTAATAAAATCTCTCTATTTAAGTACAACTACCAACACAAATAATATCTAGGCTGGTCTTTGGTAGCATTTTGATAGGACAAGGGGAAATCATACTAAAAGAGGGCAGATTTAGATTGGATATAAGGAAGGAGTTTTTTACACTAAGGGAGGTGAGGCACTGGCACAGGTGGCACAGAGAGGCGGTGGTGCCCCATCCCTGCAGACAGCCAAGGTCAGGCTGGATGGGCTGTGAGCACTGATGGAGCTGTGGGTGTCCCTGTTCATTGAAGAGGGGCTGGACCAGATGGCATTTAATGGTCACTTCCAACTCAAATGATTATACGATTTTCCAGTATCCTTTGATGGAAAACTACTTTTAAATACAAACGAAATTTCACTAGGTATGTGATATCCAAAGAAACTCAGAAACAGCACTGTTTCTTTGTTTTACACATGTAGAAGCATTTCAGGCTAGGAAGATGTATGTGTATTGATCATCTGATTCAGTAGACTGCAGCTTCCAGGAGCGTAGGTTTCTTCTAACAATTCAAGCATTGGGGTCTTTTTGTGAAGCACTGGAGAAGATGAGGTTCCTCTCACAGCCATCTGATCAGCAGTAGTAACACAGGTATTATTTCTGGACACACGGCCCCCCAGCTGAGGCCAAGGGACACATCTCCACAGATCTGGAACAAATTATACATACATACATACATACATACATACATATATATATGTATATATATATCACGTATGATATCTCAAACACTTAGAAAGAGGAAAATAGTAGGTGCAGGGATTTAGTCACCATAAACAAAAAGAAAAGGGGGAATTAATTTTTTTTTTTTTTTTCTGTATGCCACAGATAGCTCATTTACCAAAAATTCAATAGGAAAAGCTTCAGACACAAAGCTCAGGAAAGAAATTCTGGAAAAGTGCTCCAACAAGGAGGGTAGAATCATAGAATCATAGAATGGTTTGAGTTGGAAGGGACGCTTAAAGGCCATCTGTCCCACTCCCTGCACTGCACAGGGACACCCACAGCTCCATCAGTGCTCACAGCCCATCCAGCCTGACCTTGGCTGTCTGCAGGGATGGGGCACCATCACATCTTTGGGCAGCCTGAATAGAATAGAGGGTCTCAATGAACCTGAGTTAGTTAAGCTGAAGCCAACATCTGTCAAGACAGTCTGTAAGCCATCAGAACATTCATTATTTTTTTCCCTGGCAGAAAAACGTTTTTTGAATCTATCAGTTATTTCTCCTTAGAGGTAATGATATGCTGTGTAACATAGTGACAGGCCAGCCAGCTTCATTACTTCACAAAATTAATCTCTTTAGAGCACAAGTTTCTTGTCCCAGAGATATTTAGGCCAATTTTCTTCAAAACACTTTTGTCTTCCATCCATTGTGCATGTCCTAGCATAACCTAAGCTCTCACCACTGGAATAAAGTAGTGGAATTGTCCCACCCTTGCAATTATTATTCCATTAAAAAACAAAAAAAGTGGAGTAAGAAATGCCCAGGCCCAAATATTTTATCTCATACAGTCTTATGATGAATGTTCCCTTATATGACAATTCTTTCCACTATATGGGCCTCAACAGGAATGCTGAAATCAACTCTTCACCTGATTTTTGAACTCAGAGAATTTCATATCCTCATTCAGCAACAAGTCAAAACAAAACAAAACAAAACAAAAAAAGGCAAAAGAAAAACTACCAAATCTCATAGATAACGTTTGTTAATGGTAAGAAATGTTAATAAATACCTTACAAACACTCAAAAATTTGCTTTCTATTGAATTTAATGAAGGTACACCTCTTCCTTCACATTCTTCTATTCTAAACACTGTTTCTTCCCCTAGACTGAGGGCTGTGTTAGGTTATTTCCAAATCCTGCTTTTCTTGTTTCTCTTAATTTGCCTGGAGGTGCAGTGATTTGAGTGAATGGGAGCATCGAATTCCTAAAAAGAAATAACATCACTTATTTCTCTCTGCTGCAGCAGCATATATGCACATACACACATCATCACGTATGCACATATGCACATGGGCACTGTTTTAAATCCCAAATATTGTGTTGAAGAATTTCTCCCTCATATATAGGCTTGGGAAGAATTTAGTGCTAAATAAATGCTGCCTCAAACCAGGCAAGATAAAACATAAATCATTGCATTAAAAACCTCTAACAAGTCTATCTGCTTTTTGAAATGACTGGGAGATGAAAGAGAGGAGTCTCATTTAAGAAGGCCCAGCGGAACAGTTCTGCATTTATATAGCTGTTATCAAAAGCAATTCATTTGGAGATCAAATAGACTGACAGATAGGACAAGCAGGGAATCACTACTGCCTTCAGGCAGCCAAAAGCAAGGATGGTTTTCCAGTACCATCACTAATATTGGGTCTAGTCAATACTCGTGCCTATTATGGCTCACAGTAACAGCCAGCTGAATGTTAATGCTCACTTCTCACACCGCCATTCGGTGCTGATTTGTAGCTGGGGCAGGAAACGGTGGGTGTCTCTTTCTCTAACTTTTTGCTTGTCGTTCTCTTGTAGGAGCACCTCTTCTTGCAATTGTTGTCTGATTAGTATTTCCTTTGTAGAAGGGCCATGCCACTGAAGACAAAAGCAAGAGAAGACAATGGGCTTCCCAGCGTCATGTTTGCCATGTGCTGGCTTCCTCGCGTGCTGAAGTGCTGCGTACTTAGAGGAAGAGCTAAATGATGCTTTCTCCCTTTAAAATACAAAAGAAAAGCCATGCATCAGCCCACGGCTGCCTGCAGTCTCTCCAGTCCAACTATTCTTCATATTTATAAGGAAAAACTATTTTTTCCCCTCCAAAAACACTTCCCACTACTGGTAAGTGTAAGCATAAGGTCTTATTCTGATCTTAGGTGTCTAAAGTATATTTACAGTTCTGTGTTGTTCCAAATTGTAATCCTTGGATTTGAGATCAGATAGTTCAGAAATTACTTGTCTTTGCTCAGTTTGCAGCAAATCTCCTTGAAAGGAAACTACAGCCCATGCTACATCACAGTTATGGCTTCCCAAGGATCCCGTGAGATGTCTCAATGGCCTTGAGACATGAATATTATTATTTTATTTTTTCATTGTGAGGTCTGCCTTATGGCAACAGCGATGTTTTTATTACATCACACTAAGAATGTATGTTGCATGCCTTGGGGTGCAGTGTGGGAGGAATTTAAGATGCTGCAGGATATAAAGCCTGCTCAGGATGCTGATAGCAGATTCTTCCCAACCTAATGTGGCCATAATCATATCACAGGCATTATATGATATATCTGAATAAGGGACTCGGGAACCACATGGACTAGTATTCTTATTGCTTACAGAAATCTACGCTTTATGAGAAACATTTGCCTCAAAAAAGTGGGATCAGCATTGAGTAAAATAAGCCAGAACCAGTAGAAATGCATGAATTTGGACAACGTTGTGACAACAAATACAGCATATGGGGGTGATGCTTACAAACCACATTTTTTTCTATATCTTACGATGTGTATTGTTTTGTTTTCTTTAACTTTGTGTTATTTGACATGGCTGGATACACCACATTGCGGAGAGGACTGGAGACTGATTTGAGTGGTAATTTCATGGATACCATAGGAGGTGAAGAGAAGAGGAGAAGATGGCTGAGCTTGATAACTTTTGCAGGACAAAAGTGTACTGGGAGTTGTGGAAGAAAGAGAAGGCCAAGGAATAAAAATAGAGAGAAAAGGTGGGGTGGAAAATACGTGAAGAAATGTGGAAAAGGTAAAAATAGTATACCAACCAGCACCTAGGGCTTGATATTAAAAATTATATATACATTCCTTACAGGCATAGAACCACCACTAAAAGTCTGGCTTTTCTGTCCTACTGGTAGTGTGGGGTCACCTTTTCTTCAGTGCAGAACTATAAACTGAGTAGAGCAACTCAGACTGGAAGGGGATGGGCAGAGTGCAGAGGGTAGACATGAAGGAATGACCATTCTCTGCTTCCAGTGAAAGGACAGTGAGGTATAAAATGAAGAGCTCAAACATAAGGTTTGCAATAGCAAAAAATGACATTTCTGTGCAGAATACCTCATAGAATCATATTGTAGAATCATAGATCATGAAGCTCCAACACTGTTGCAGGCAGGGCCTCCAACTTTCACATTTCATAGCAGCCCAGGCTTCCCAGGGCCCCATCCAACCTGGCCTTGAACACCTCCAGGGATGGACGGGGCATCCACAGCCTCTCTGGGCAGCTGTTCCAGCACCTCGCCACTCTCTCTGTAAAGAACTTCCCCCTTCCTTTACATCAGTAAACTTGAATTTGTGGCCATACGATTGCAAGTTGACACTAAAACTTACATGGTTAAAAAAAGTAGTCAGACAAAAAATTTGCAAGAAGTCATCAAGGAGCACTAGGCAGAAATCTGCTTCCTCTGTGGTACAGGTCACAGGAAAGTGGAAAACATGCCTGGGAATTACTAGTTTACTCTTCTGGTTCTTCTGTTACTCCCTTGTCTCTCTGACTGCTATATGGGCTGAATGGGCTTTGATGTGGCCCAGACAAACTATTCCTATGTCCATACCATAAGACCTCTTTTCCAGTCCTGTAATCAGACTGTTCTGGTGGGAGTTTTCCTGCGGAACTCTTGATCTGCTGACCTGAGAACTTATTCATGGGTCAAAAAAAAGCCACTGTCAGTGAAACAAAGCCATTGCCCTTCCTGTGCAGGCAGCTCCATCACGTAGCTCAATGTTGGGATGCCAAACAAAATGAGATGAAATACTAATTATGGTAAGGCTTTGTAAAAAAAAAAAAAAAAAGGCTATCTGCCCCCGTGAGAGTCCAAGCCTCCAAGCAAGTCTCATGTGGAACAAAAGTAAGTTGTCAGATTTGAATAATTTCCCTGCAATGTAGATAAATCCTCCTATTCCTACGTCTTCCCCCTACCTCTTGCCTCCCCCTTCTCTTCAGTTTTGCAAACAAGAAAAGAAACACTAGGAGCTATTTCACTGGATAACCATGCAAATGAAACAGGAGATTTAAATGTCTTAGCAAGGAGATCAGAGACACAGTTGGAAACAGCTGTGAGGGGCATTGGAATGATTATAAGGGAATAGGATGGGTGCATTATTTGGCTTGGTGGCTTCATTAATGATATTTGGCATCAGATGCTCAGCTAGAGTAAATCAGAAGAGTTCCTTTGTGACTCCTACTGCCTCTGAGGATTCCCTTCTTTGTCCTGAATATGAATTTCTGTATTATTCTATTTTATTTTTCTCCATTTTGTTGGTCTCCAGGCAGCATCTTGGGAGAAGGATTTTAAGCTGTGAGATGATGTTTTGTCCGATGCATTCCATCTCTCTGGTCTGTTATACTGAAGATTTTGAGGTCTTATCAGAGTCAAAATATCAAGGTTTGATTCACCTTTCCCACCTATAAATGAAATACAGGGGCTTTATACAATGCCAAACAAAAAATCTCAGGTTCTTCCCATCTAAAAGAGCTGTTGGAAATGTATCAACTGTATCTATTTGTCCACAAGACAATTTTAAATGACTGTAAAATTCTATAGGAACCATCAGCTATGAATTTCACATGCTTTCTGAACTGCTTCCTGAAATCAAAACAAGATAGCTGTTCTTCACTGTTATTTTTTAGATTTTTTTTTTTTCTTACAGAAGATATGGAAATATTGTTCTCTCATCAAAGCTCAAGGCTCTTTATTGTGTTTATTGTTTTTAAATTAGAGGAATCTTGAGCAAAAACTAGAAGATTCCTACTGAGAGCAGTTCTCATTTGATGGACATATATTTTGTATAGGTCATACTGTCCCCTGGTACCATTTGAATCAATACCATTCAGCCCTTATTTACTTTCCTACTTACGTACTTACTTATTTACATTTACAGGAGATGGGACAAAATAAGCAATTATTTGAGACATTCTACCTGACAACAGTCCAAATTTTCAGGCGTTTCTCTTGGTGGATGTGTGTCTGAAGATGGAAAGTTTAACAAAGACAGACAAGTCGCTTCCGTGCATTCAGCCAGCAGACATACAAACTTCATACTCCATCAGACAAAATAATGAAAATAATCACACCTGCACTCAGCACATGGATATTACTGGGAAAATTCCTACCAATAACCACAGCTTCCAATTCCTTTCATAAAAGGTGTTCTCACCTTTCAAGCCAAGGGCACAAGTCCCAAGCAATATACAGTCCTTGGTTTCCCCCTGCCCACCTCCTTGCTCTATTTGCCAGATTTCCTTCCTGAGTGATTCCCTGAGTTGTAGCACTATATGTACAGAGTAGGTCCCTGTAGGGTTATAGAATCATGGAATGTTTTGAGTTGGAAGGGATCTTTAAGACCATCTAGTTCCAACCTCCTGCTATAAGGAACACCTCTCACTAGACCAGATGGCTCAACACCCCATCCAGCCTGGGTCAGTCCTACTTCTTTTCTCAGCAATAGTAATATTCTGCCACAATGCCCTTCATTCCAATCAAGTACCTTACATAAAAAGAAAAGGCCAGATAAGAAGAAACACTTCAGATTCCAGATTGTTTGTTTGTTTTGGGAAGAACTGAAACAATAAATTTCTGATTGGATGAAAAGCTGTTTAACATGGAGGGAAATAATTTGTCTGTGAACTGTTGGAAAAAAGTCAGTGTGCTCCAAAAAATTTTGATATATAGGCAAGCACTGACAGCTTGAGACATATGATTTTCAAAGAAAAAAAAATTAAAGCAAATGTGCATATACATTAATAATACTGGATATCAGAGGAACCTTAGAAATGAAATGCACATAGCATCACAAAGCTTTCTCTACTGGAAGATGTAAGTAATGTGGATGACAGGCAGGAAGACTGAACTGATGGTTAACTCTCTGGGAGCCAAGATGGCTATTTTATTTTTATTTTTATTTTTTCTGCCCTCTTTTTGTGTGCATATAAACAAACTGATGCCCTTAGTCTCCACTTGCGCTACTAACTCAAAGCCATGGTGCAAAACGTTATTTATATCTGGAGACCCAAGTTGAAGGAGCATCACTGGAAGAGTCAATGTGATTATAAAACAAATGGCACAAAGCCCTGACCTGAAGAATAAGCACAGGGAGGCATGTAGAATGCAATTCTTAGCATGATAGTGGCATCAGAAGGTCTTCGTGGGTTGGGAGTCATGTTGGTGTGAACTGAAGCACTGCGAGGTGCAAAGGATTTCTTCTATATGGTGACATAAAGGCAAAATGGTCGTTGTGAATATCTTGATCTGTCATCTTACAAATGGGAACCAGCAAGCCTTTGTAATGTACCATGGCCTATTGTGTGTAAAGAAAATGTCCACATTTTGAGCCCTCAGAGCTTTCATTTCTCAAAACGGTGTTCACTAGATGACTGCAGGCTGGAGCCGTGAATCCATTTTGCCTTATTTACATGAATTTTCCACAGAGTCCTTCAGAAGGTATCATACTTAGCACTTCCCAAAGGAAATTACGTGTATAAAATTCATGAGAAACAGTGCTTTCTCTAGAGCATTGGTAGACATCTCTCTATTATGCAATCCAGGAATATTATAAACCAATAAATAAACCTAAAGATGAAGGATATTTGCCTCACTGATCCTCAGAGGCGTGGGGAGCGAATGTATAGTGCTTTTGAAGGATAGTCTTAGTTTTCTGTTCTCTCTGAAACTTCCATGGTGGTTAAGATCAGAGTAGCACTAACGTAGCCTCTGCAGCAAGCGTAATTCAAGAATACGATTCCAGTAATATTAGGCAATATTACTGAGACTTATGTATCATATAGGATGTATAGATTGGAAAGACTCACTTGCATTAAGCCATTGAATTCCTTCTCTTCTCAATTTTTGGTTCATCTCCTAAGTCACAGAAAGGTCAGAGATCACCTGAAAAGTGAGCATATATCTGAGCTCAGGTTTTCCAGTCTTCTCATTGCAAATGCTCAGTGCAGAATATGTAGTACTTATAAACTTAACAAAAATGTAAGGAACTCAAAGTTGCATGTGTAGATTTAATTAACTCTCTTTTGCCTCACACTATGTAGGTCCACCACTGTTGGTACTCCATAGATTTGACAAGGAACTAAACTAAGCACATCTTCCCATCCCTGCAGACAGCCAAGGTCAGGCTGGATGGGCTCTGAGCACTGATGGAGCTGTGGGTGTCCCTGTTCAGTGCAGGGAGTGGGACAGATGGCCTTGAAGGGTTCCTTCCAACTGAAACCATCCTATGGTTCTATGATGAAATGGCTTTGGAAGGGGGCTTTGTAGCCAAAACTTCCCAATATTCAGCACAAACATAAACTGAAAATTAATCACATTTATCCTTTAAATTTCATCTAAACTTGGACATCCAGAGAATGAACCGTGGGCTTGGATGGTCTCTGGAATCAGACCAAAAGAGGCTGTTGTTACATCCATTATTTACCATTTTTTAGATTCACAGAATCAATAGAATCAATAATAGAATGGCTTGGGTTGGAAAAACTTGATGTGTCACATATCATAATAGAAACAGTATCAGAGGATTAAAATCACTTTTTTAATATCCTCTTGTGGTGTTTTTGTTTGTTTGTTTTGTTTGTTTGTTTGTTTTGCCATTCCCTGAGTCTCTGTCTCATTAGCCAGTTGGCTGATTAGCAGCTTTTAGATTACTTTTGGGTTTATAGGTGAAACATCACTAAAATATCATCTGAACAAAAACTGATCCCTTTGTGACCAGACTAAAAACAGAGAAGCTCAGCAGTGACTTCTGGGACAGACTGACCAGGGATATGGTGGAGTCACCATCCATGAAGGAGTTCAAGAAGAAGCTGTGGCACTGAGGACATGGTCAGTGGGCATGGTGGGGATGGGTTGGGATTGGACTGGATGATCTCAGTGTTTTTTTTTCAACCTTAGTGGTTCTATGGCTCTATGACTCTGTAAACATATTTTGAGCCTATCAGACGACTTTTCATCCATCATCTACTATTCCTCTAGGTTTGCAATGTAAAACATCATCATGCAGTAAGTCAGATGTCCCACAGTTTCCCATTGTTTTAGTAGTGTTATCTGTATTAAGTGAACACGTAACCTCAGCAGAAAAAAAACCCTACCAATGTAATTTGACAGAATCTATTTTCCACACACGTATGTTGAGAGGCATTCACTAGTTGTACCTCTCTTTCTGAGGATGGGGGATTTCTCTCTATGAAGGAAGAAAGTTTTCCACACTCCATACACCTGCAGCTCCAAATTCAAACGCCAATTGTCAATTCTTCTCCTGGAGCCGACTGCAGTCTGAAATGGCCCTGAAGTTATTTTATGCTTTGCTCCCTCCAAATCAAGACTGTCCTGTCTAGAAATCCAAGGAGGCCTTTCTCAGTCTCTATATAAATAATTCTTTCATACCGCCAACATTATTAGTCATAGTGTGCAATCGGTTCTGTATTAGAATAGTAAAGAAGCCCACTGGCGGTGTGAAATGACTGATCTCCGGTGTGGATGTATCTGGAGCACTGAGTCCCAACACCCACCTACCTTGAGGCACGGGAGAATTTAAGTTGGTGAGGCGGAGGAGGGATTGGTGATATTAGGGAAGCTGACAATTTGTGTGACGTGACAGCTCTGCTGCACAGACTGCACTTTTTCCTCCTTTAACCCTCAGCACCTTGCAAGTAAAACCAGTGTGGGTACGTTTATTATTTCTATTTCTGTATTTCTATTATGACTAAAATCACTACTCTTACTATTTTGTTTCAAGGATGGTTCCAGTGGCAATTGGGATGCCAGGATCGAACCACGCTTGGAAAATAATTATTTAGCAACAGCGTCGGTGCAGAGGACCCTGCAGCCCAAGTGGGCAGACTGGACTGCAGTATGGAGAAGCTGTATTAGCATTCTCATTTTGCTCATGAGGAGCTGAAGGGCAGAGACTTTAAATGAGTGGCCTAAGGTTGCAGAGGGGAATTGGTGGCAGGATGCAGACTTGAGCCGAGGACAGCTTTCCTCTCCAAAACAGGCTTAGATAACAAAAATGGTGTAGAGAATTTGTCCGAGGACAGATAGCCAAGGGAAATGGGTGCTTTTAATGGTGTTTTTTTTTCCCACTTGTTCCTGCTGCAAACTTTAGTGTGTTACTTAACTCTTCCCTGCTTCATGCATTCTGTCCCTGATTCATGGACCAGAGCACAGCTTCTCCTTCAAGACGGGTTGGAAAAACAGTGATTAGGGCTAGTGAGAGCCTACTATTTCCCTTTGAAGGAAAACTTTGAATTTAAAAAAGAATATAACAAGATAATTTTCCTTTAATTACAAATACTTTTCTTCAGAATTACTACAATTTTCTCCACTGCACAGACTTTTAGCTTCCTTGAATACATGTGCTGTGGGCAACTCTCGGACCTGCAAACTGAGAACATTGACTGACCTCATAATTAACACCTACTCGTATTGTATTTGTGCACTACACAGCCCTTTTTCCCATCAAAAATTGATCTTACAATGTGTTAGGAGCTGCTCAGTGAGGAGCGTGTGCTCTATCTAGGGATGCCAGGCTGGATGTGGCTCTGGGCAGCCTGGTCTTGTGGATGGCAACCCTGCACATAGCAGGGGGGTTGAAACTAGATGAGCATTGTGGTCCTTTTCAGCCCAGCCCATTCTATGATTCTTTAGGAAGACCACAAACAGATTCAACTGAAATGCCTGCTTGAGAAGATGAGAAGCCAGCATCTCATCTCAGCTATTCATGTAACCCCCACAGAGAGACAACCACTTCCAGAGGGTGATTCAGCCTATCCCGTGATGGCTGTATACGGGAAGTGAAGTGAAGTACCCTCTGGAGAGCATATCTGTCTCTATTGACTATATATGAAGAAGAACAAGATTAGAATAAACACTTTACTAGTAATAATTAGCAGCATGGAGTTCAGATGAAAATTAGGTCTTGGCTTTGGTCCTTCACCAAGTGCCTCAGACAGCAGCGATCCAGTGCTTCCACCACCACACACGCAGGCAAAGCACCAATTAATCACTGACTTTGATAAAACTATTCTGCAGTGTCACCTCCTGAAGGTACAGGGAGAGGAGGAGAATGAGTCATGTGTCCAGGCTTTATCTCACATCTATATTCTCTCCATCCTAATTTCCACCTCTACACAGCTTTATTAAATATAGATGTTTCCATACTGTCACCAACTGCAAAAAAATATTTACATTCAGTAACTCAAATCAACCTCGATTTTGCTCTTCAGAAAGAAGAATTAAAAGATTCTCTCAGTGAAAATTTAACCTCTTACCACACTCCACAAGTCTCACTCTTAAAGACACAGAGGCATTAGGACCCACAACTTCTGATCCTGTTCATTTGGGAACAGTGACTCAGTCTTCGGTTCATCATATAATCTACCATACAGTTTTAGATTAAACAAGTGGATGCTGTACCATCTTTGGACATGCTACTAAGCCCAGTGGTGGACACGAAGATAAAGATTCCCAGTGGGCAAGACTGAAATCGAGTCACAATTTATGCTTCAGCTCATCGTCATTGCTGGGTCTGAAAACAAGAAGAAAGCACAAGGCGTAACAGAATGAAATACAGCATCTTTCTCCCTGCAACACACATCTTTTCTCAGGGATTAAAATAGGGTTTGCATTTTAAATTTTCATTTACTAAACAGAAAAATATTTTACTAGGAGGGAATGGTATTAAGGAGAAATGATTCTCTCTGTGCCCTCAGGCCTGGCGAAGACAGGATTTGATTTGCTGTGTTAGGCTGGAATCTGGATTGATACACAGAGATGAGAAGGTGTTTAATAAAATTTACATTTCATTTTCTCACTTGACACCAGTCTCCTGTCACTCACCGAATGAAGGGAATACGACAAATAACTTTTGTCAGCACCTAGACACGGAGAGACAGTCAAGGGAGTGGGGGGAGAGGAGGGGTGGGTTATTTTTAACAGTGCTCCCTTTGATGGCTGCAAGACTTGGCATGTCTTGGGCACTGGCTTCATGTGTAATGTACTTTGCAAGGCAGAGGTGCAGCAGGAGTGAAGGTATGAATTAATTCAACCACACCTAACCCGTCGCTAGGGATGGACAAGTGACCTCCAGGGAAATGAATGAGGTAACCCACACCCACCCCAGCAGAGCATTTTGGCACATGCTCCGAGCTCAGCTCACATCTCATTTCTCTGACCAATGGCCCTGCGTGCATAGGGATTCACTGCATAAATCCAGAGGCAAAGAGCTCTTCTTCAAGAGGACTAAGTATATATTCTCCTCTTCTGCTCCTGTGGGGAACCCCTTATCTGTTCCTTCCTTCCCATGGGACTCTGACTTGAAGGAATAGGCTGGACATCTAGAAAAGCAAGATGGATGAGCATTTCTCCCCATTATTCACGCAACAAAACTTGGGAAATACACGGCAGTACTTTTAAAACAAAAGCCAAAATAATTTCTTTTTTACCCATAGGATACAAATAATTAAACGCTGTATTTTCATAAAACATTCAGGGAAAATGGGTCCATCCAAAATGCCATTTGGGGCAACCACCAGTCCCAGAAGTCTATTCTTGCTTAAGGTCAAATCCAAGGAATGTTCACATCATATTTCCTTTTCGGTCATATTTTTCCCCACATAACCAACACCAGCAGCCTCAGCATAAGTGTCTGGTCTGATCCAACATGGAAATTAAATAATTCCAAGGTTTATGAAGTTGCAATCCTCTGTCATGGCCTTTGTTCATAACTGCAAATGGAGCCAAGCTCATCAGCAATACAAACTTTTTCTCATTTATCTTATATTGTGAGAGAAAAAGCTTTGAACTGAAGCATGTAAGACAAACCTGACAGGATGTAATAGGGGCATATTAGAATAAAGCTATTTTCAGTGAGAGTGAAGAGAAAGGATCAAAAGATCAGACATTTTTTTCACACCATCCTCCATTTTGTTATGACTTCTGTGAGCTATATTTTTCACCTTGAGCATAAAATTAAGGATAAATTGAGTAGTTATATATATATATGCATATATATACATGCATATTTATATGTATATTTATGTATAGTATGCATATAGATATAATGTGTGTATGTATGCATTTATATGTACCACCAATTTTGCAGTGTTGTGTTTTCAATTTTTCTTTCCTATTCCTTTTCTACTTTTTGCTGGTCTCAATGTAAAATACAATAATGATAATTAAAAAAAAAAAAAGTAAAAAAGATAAAGAAAGCAAAAGTAGAGGGTAGACACCCCACTGATCATCCCTCCTCCAAAAGACATTTCAACCTCCATTACTAAATGCTTTATTTCACTCCTTTTACATACCAGAGAACTCACCATGCCAGGTCACTTTGCCAGTGAATTAGAAATACTGGAGTGATCCTGCAGCCTATCTGGGTCTCCCCATCGTCTTTTTACTGTTTTGTTTTCATAATAAATGGTCACTCAACTTTTCCCACATTTTTGGTCAGGCTCTTCCTGTCTGTACAAAGCTGGTATCACTTCAACTCTTGGCATATGCATAATGGTTGCAAAAAATTAAACTGAAAAATTCTGTAAGTCTGTATAATCAGTGAGTGCCTACCATTATATAGGTCCCTTCCAAGTCAGAATATTCTATGATTCTATGATTAGCTTTAGAGTGCTGCATCAGACAGCACTGCTGATAATGTTTTCTTTTACAGTTCCTAGTCCACTGGAGGATATTTTGTTTGTGTAATTCCACTCTCAATAAGGCTTTTTGCTGCAGAATCATCACTTTTTGAGGGAAGATTCACCTCCTTTCCTTGTCATTGTTACCTCTCATGTTATAGAAATAACTGCCATAATAAGTAGTTATAGCATATAGAGATGATGAAAGGGTTTATAATCCCATTGCTGTTATTTGGTTTCTCTCTCTCTCTCTCTTTTTTTTTTTAATTTTGTCTTAGGCACACAATTCCTTCAACCCAGTCTGTAATTAATTTCACTACATCACCAGTTATCTCCGCTCCCTAACCAGCCTTGTCATTTTAATTTTTCACAGACTTTCTCTTTTCTATCCATGTGCCTGTTCCTGTATCTTCATGAAGTCTCATCAACTCTGGCCCAAAGCCTTAGGCAAATTTGTCTGTAATGCACTCCTCTGCTTCAGACATAAGAGGAAAAAATACCACTTCCATAAAAGGGAAAAAAAATAAAAATAAAAATAAAACAAAGAATAATTTTGACAATAGCATTGTCTAGGAAGTCAGGAAATCCTGGAGAGCAAGGTTAAAAATAAGGCACCTTTTCAGCTACACTCTTATGTATAACAGTACAGTCTGAGTGGCATTGGACATGATGGGATTACAGAAAAAGGTGTCAAGCAGAGCGAGTGGAAACCCAAAACCCAGCAAATTCAATGAAATATTTGCTGTTAGCTGCAGCAGAGCCAAACTTTCCCAATTTCACTGACATTTAACATGACTGTCAAGAAAGAGTTCGGGTCTTGGAGGTCAAAGCCTCACCAGTCCTTCTCTAGCAGATTCCATCCCTTGCACTTTGCCTCAATGCAGGCCACATTAGAGCATATGTCTTCACCACAGCACGCCATTAGTCTGCTTCAAAAAGCTGAGACTGAGACAAAATCCTCCTGTCTTTTCACACCAGAAGATGGACGACGACAACTTAAAACAGGGAGCTCCTTTCATCTGAATCCCCTGCAGCTGGGCCAGAAGGCTTTCAGAATCTCAGGCCTATCAAGGCTCCCTGTTCCCTCATGGATAACCCACATGTCACGCTGTGGTTTCTCATCTGTCTCCTTCCACCACTTCCCTACCCCATTCCACCTTCACCACGTTTTTCAGACTGCCTTCATATCAAGGGATATTTGGGCATTCAACCTTATCCATAAACAGCCATCATACAGAGGTGGAAACTGCTGTTGGCCCAGTCTTAGGAAAAAGATTAAGGACAACTCCAGAATGTCAACATTAAGGGTCTTGGGCAAAATCACCAAAAGCACTGATCAGACTCTTCAGCAGGGTCTATTGTGATAGGACATGGGAAATGGTTTCAATCTAAAAGAGGGGAGATTTAGACTTGATATAGGGAAGAAGATAATAATAATTATGGCAACGAGGCACTGGCCTGAGCAGTAGTGGATGCCGTGTCCTGGAGACACCCAAGGTCAGCCTGGATGGAGCTCTGAGCACTGATGGAGCTACGGGTGTCCCTGCTCACTGCAGGGAGTAGAAAACAGATGACCTTTAAGGGTCCCTTCAACTCAAATAATTCTGTGATTCTACATTGCTGGGGCAGCTCAGCAATGTCTGTGCAGCTAGCCATGTGTTCCCTGTAAGTCTGTTTTGCCTTTGCCTGTCCAGATGGTAAAGTTCTCAAAACAAGTCTGCTTCTGCCTCAGACACAGAGAAGCAGGATTCAATTTCAACCAGGTATTTTTGCTATTAGTCTAAGAGCAGCTATTTATAGAAAAGATACAACCTCCTTTATAAGCGTGCTTTTCAACCACTATTTAACATCATATTTCTTTCATGATCACCATGATGATTTCCTTCCCACACACACGACTGTTCAAATTTCTTATTTATTCAGGGCTCACTTTGTGTTTGCACTGAATTCTCATCACATTCTCTTCACTTTTTCCCCACTTGTTTCCCATGCTCCACCACTCACTCAATTAATGCACAGTGGTGCAGGAAACTGAGATCAACCATACTGCAATTAAATGTTATTTACCCCTGCTTACTCCATTAGAGGTCTAGACATGCAAGACATTACTTATTCTGCAAACAAAGTTTTGATAAATGCTAGGATTATGAATTAAAGGATTAATCAAAGCCCTTAACTCTTTCCAATATGTCCTCTTTTTCCCCCAAAGAAGGCTCCGCTGTATAGTTTCTGCATATCATTTATATTCAATATTATCTGGATATCATTTGCATAAATTCTGACATTTCTACTGATATGTTATTTGCTTTCACTCTGCTTGGATGTGATAGAGTCATCTAGCAGGAGTCGAACTACCTGAGGAGTGCAGGGTTCAGGTGTTGGAGGAACTGTATTTCTGCAGAGAGGAAAAGATCTTCTACCATGTGAAAGTAAAGCTGGGTGTCAGCTGTGGAGGAAAGGAAGGACCTTTAACTCATGTCACCAAGCCTGGACATTACTGCAAGGTGAACCTTATTTGGACTGTTAACCATGAGGGACCTACCATGTTGATACACATAAGAGAATATTTTGATCTCTGCAGAAGAAGTTAGAAGAAACTCCTGGTCCTCCTCCATGGAAGAGGTCAGAACGGCTGATATATTGCATGGAACATAAGGCCCTCATCCTCAGCAGTCTTGAGCCAGAGAAGCTCCAGCACAAACAGCCAGGTGCCTGGCTCAGCCTGGAATTCCTCTGATTTTACCTCAAAATGATTCTTATAAACTCAATATAGCACAGCGCCCTATACTCATGGATCAACCTGTGATGATCTGATATGGAGAACATTGCTTTAATATAGCAGCTCTCTTCCAGCAGAGACATCAGAAAGACACCATAATCATTTATGGGTCGAAAAGATCCCAAAATACAACTAAAGTGAGAGTTGTCTGAATGGAACTGAAATAAAAGTTGGCAGACAAGTCAGATATTATTTGCAGTTTAATTGGTTCAATTATTGCCTCTTTGATCAGAATGAAAGAGCAACAGAGGTTCTTTTCCAGCAGCACAGACACTATGCACCCTTTCAGCTCAGGCCTTCTTGAATTCTCACACTGTAACAGAAGGACAAGAGAGAAAGGTATTATTTGTTCTTTTGTCACTTATATCTGTCAGGTTGAGGTTCATCTAACCAATGTACATGTCATGTACATCCTGATATGAACTACTCATGGGTAGATTGGAGATGCTTTTAGAGTCAAACAACTCATCCAAAAAAGGAAATCTAAATGAAATCAAAAAGATCTCACATTACAAAGCCATGATTTCAAGAGGATCAGTGCCTTGAGTATAGGATTTACTTCTATTAGTGGGAAGTGTGGGTGGGATCATATATGTGCATCAGTCCTCATGGCTGTGCTGGCACTGATGGACAAAAAGAGGATAAGGATCAGGGATCAAGCACTGCTCTGCTGTTGCCAGGCTGATCCAGTTAGAACTTACCCACAAAACGCCCAGAAAAATCACAGTTTGGGAGCTTGTACAGATGAAGAGCATCCTCAATAAATGAGGAAGTTTTTCCATTTTGGCTGAACCAATGGGTAGTAGGGTCTGATAACTGCAGCTGAGCGTTCTCTATGTCTCCAAAGACATAATCTGTTTTCTCATTAACCTTCTACATCCTGTTCACATTTTAAGCATCAGGCAGGTCCATATCTTCACCCTCCAACTCAGACTCAAGGTACATGTACTTTACAACAAGGGAATGTGAATTTTTGCACACACTGGGGCTCCCTTTAGGTTAATGATCTAGAATAAGACTTTCATCCCCAGAGAACTGAGTAGCTCACCAAGCAGTACCTGCATCTTAGTTCTATACATTTGAAGCCTGGTTTATTCTTCAAATCAAGGTTTCAAGGTATTCTTCAAATCAAGAATCTCACCTTCTTCCTAAATAAGTATTTTTCTTACAGAGAAGTATACATTTTTTCTCATGCTATCAGGGCATATTGTAACCAAGAAGTTTATGGTACAGAGAGAGTATAATAAAGTTCCTCATCTTCCAGCTCAGTAAACCAAAGCACAGAGGAATTCTCAGAGCAGCTGAAGCACATCAGTATTATTATTATCACTCATAAACAGTTCTGTTCATAACAAGTCAGTGATTTAAAGGTGTTAGAAAATAATGGTATGGTGGAGAGATAACACAAAACACAAACCACTGCAATTTCAAAAAAAAACCCAAACAAAACAAATATTCTTAAGCACAGATTTAAATAGGGAAACATGGAAGTCACAGTGAAACTGAACAGTTGCTTATTTGTTTTTTCCTCAGAAAAAGGAGAAGATTTATGCACATACTGAAATTCTTTGAGAGGGAAGATCAGAAGAAATTCTTATATATGCATATGTATGGGTAAACACTCCAATCAATATTGCTCTAGCTACTAAGACTACATCAGTGTGAGCACATTAATGTGAGGTTGTGGGTGTGGAAACTCCCCCACCTGCAGTGCTGAATTGCTTGGTAATCTCTGAATGCCTTTGGCCTGACCCAGCTAGCACTCCTCCAAACAAGTCTTAAAGACTGAGTTTCAGGGTATCAGAAGCCAAGGACTATTCTCAACAGGTTATTTGTCTGCATCTAGTTTTTATGGAAGCTAAGAGAGCTTCGAGGTCCCTTCAAACCCAAGCCACTCTACAATTCAATGATTCAATGATTCTATGGCTCTATGATTAGTAGCCTAGACATAGCCATGGTCCCCCAGTTGGCAGTGGAGCAATTTCACAGGTTCATTTGTACATCCACAACATAACACTCCAGCTTTTTGTGCCAGTATGTGCACTCCTCCAACCACAGAGACAAAACAAAACAGTTTCACAGTGACCTCAAGAAAGGCAAAGCTTGCTTGGCCATTGCTCCACTGCCTGACATGACTTCTGATATCCCTCTGCTGCCGCTCCCATAGCAATCTGCTCTCTGACCTCCTCCTGAGGGCTGCACATTGCATCCAAATTCCCTCTTTCCACATTCACACAGCCATCAGGAGTCTGTGGGACATCCTTCTGGGCCGAGCACCCCAGGATAGATGCCTGTTGGAGCTCCATAGAGTCCCCAGGAGTTGTTCCTCCACAAGGCTGTTGGTGATTGCCACCTTTCCCAGCTGAAGAGAAGATATCTCTGTTACTTGTCTTTCTCTGTAGGGCATTTGCCTTTCTCACTGGCGTGGCTTCACACAGCTGTGGGCTCAGCTCCTTCCCTTGTCCCATCTCATGTCTCACTGCTCCAGTCTCTTCCACTTCTGTAAAAGCAAAAAGCGTTTGTGCTCCACAGTAATTCTTAAACCCTAATTTCATATTCCTGATCCTCCCGTTCTTTTACTGCATGTTAAAGGCATTATTAAAAACAAGCAAACAAACAGAGGTCATTCTGGGGAGCAATCATTTCAAGTGGCCACAAATTTCATGCTGTCAAAAGTAAGTTTTCAAACCCAATACCCATATGTTGCTTCCACAAATAAAGCAACCATAGAGTTGCATAAAGCAACCATAGAGCTCTTTGTTCTTATCGACACACAAACACCTCCTGCAACATTTTCTAATGATTATAAAATATTATGATAAAGGATCAGTAATAAAATGTATAGAATACAGATCATTAATTAGCTATTTTTGTAGTGCTTATTTTTTATACTGCTAATACTGAAAATAATTGTAATATTACACAATCCATCCAATTTCTATGAATAAAGCTATAGGAGATCTTTTCATTTTCAACATTGCCCTACGCAGGGCAGAGCCTGCAACCTGCAATGCTATTTACAAAGCAACATGGCAAAAAATGGAGGAAAAGCAAAATGCATACTATGCATTTTTCATGTGGAAATACAAAATATCCACATCCTAATAATGCAAACAGTTATCAAACTGCGGAGACTGAATCAGTTGTAGAGTTGCAGCAAATGCTTCTGAGTTGATACCGAGAGACCGGCAGTCTGCTTCATCTGGATGCTTTGTTTAATTTCTTCCAATCCTCCTCCTTCCTCACAAAAATATGATGAAACCAAACCTTTCCTACTCATTCCCAGTCTATAACTAGCTCTGGTGCACCTCCTGCATGTGTCGGTGGACAATGCTGACATTTGCTGTCCACTCATCAGCAAGTGGTCCCAGAAAACGCTGAGTTATCACTCCTTATTTTTCTGGTCTGACCCTGAAGTTTATCCTTAGCAGTGCAGTTTTTATCCCTATGGTTTTTCAAGCCTTCTCTCTTTTCTATTAATTCCTTGTTTTGAGTCTCTATTGACTGGCATCATATTCCTGTCTTAATTTGTTCCCTAAAATTTCCGTTACTTCATGTTCTTAATTGCCTAAGGAATTAAGGAGCGCTGCTTTTGTGTGTGTGTGTGTGTGTGTGTGTTCTTCTAGCTTTCAGTTTCACAGCTGTGTCTTTTGGAAATCCACTGGAAAGTTCTTGGTAAATTTTCAATAGTCACACATGTTTCTGCGCATAACAGTTTTCTTTCTCACTATTGTCTTAATAAGAAGTTGCTGGCTCATTAAAGTACAAATTACATGCATCACTAGCTTCAACTTTCTTCTTTCTACACACAAGCAAGTTGTTGATCCCATATCAAAGCTTCATGTTATTTGGTGGTATGTATTCCTCCTCTCTTCATCTTCAAAGGTGCCATTTTCAGCTGTGGAAATAGGACTTATCAAAGAAGTTTGGGTGATCGGAGGAGGCTAAAAGCTTTCTGGATATGAGCAGTTTCGAGGTTGAAACACTGCCTTGAGATTTATAGGACACAGCAATGGAAAATAACCCTTAGAGGCTGGGATATATTGCAGTACCAGACAGTAAAGCTAAAATGGAAGATATTCAGTGTCTCTACGAGTAGCTTGAAGTGAAATTCCAATTGAATTTAAATACATCAGGAAAAAAATGGCAAACTGGTAGAAAGGAAGAAGGAGGAATTGATCTGAGCAACATAGGAACAAGGGATGTGGATCATGTTTGCAGAGTGGGGGACCCTCTTCAGGAAAATGAAGTGATTTCTGGCAATGGTGGAATAGGAATTAAGTACAGTAACCAAAAGGATTCGTGGGATCTTTTGGTGGTAGAGGAGGAGTGAACAGTGTTAGGGAAGTCATTTTATTTTTGCAGTAATACAAACCAGATATCAAAACCAGATCTGAATAAATCGGAGCATTCAAAAGAATCAGTTCAAATTGCCAGGATTCAAAGGGCTACAGTTTTAATCTAGCACTCAAGTATTTCCACTGCCAGAAAGCAAACAAACACAGAAACAAAACAAAACAAGAAGTCTGCATCATACTAAAGGGATATCCAATATAAGAAGTGAACCACAGAAACTGTAGAATCATAGAATCATAGACTCGTAGAATTAGAAGTTGGACTCCATGAACTTTATTAGGGTCTCGTCCAACATGGGATAATCTATGACAGAACTGCGGAATAATGGAATCATGTAATAGTTTGCATTGGAAGGGACATCTGACGATCACCTAATCCACGCCAGCTGCCATGGGCAGGGACACCTCTCACTAGCCCACATTGCTCAAAGCCCTGTCCAACCTGACTTTGACCACTTCTAACACTGGACATAGGTTAGGCCCTAAAACTGTAAAATTAAGCTCCAAAAATGCAAACTGGTGTAAGATAAAACTTGTCAGTGATGAAGGTGACAAACCACCAGCACAGGCTACAGAAAGGAGCAATATGCTCCTCCACCTCCAGGTGCCCTCCTGCTAGCTGTACATTAGTCAGTCAAAAGTTATTTAATTCAAGACTGAGATCATTATGTGAAGCTGAAGGGACTTGTTATTATGCCAAGGTCAGACACTGTGATACCTTGATCCCTTCTCCCCTGAAATACTGAATATCTATGCTTACAGCTTTCTTCCTCATCCCCTTCCTCAGCTACTTGTTCTGAGTCAACAACCAGGACCTGCACTTCCTTTGGTCTTTGCACTGCACAAGCACCTATCAAACAGAAAAACCCTGCCTCACAAGACTTCCTGTGGTGATTAATAATTAAGATTCTGAAAACTTCCTTGTATTAGAAAACTGGGATCTCTTATGGGGGGAACTTTCTGTAGAGCAAAAAGTAAACAAAACGACTGTAGCTTTGATTTCCTCTCTCTCCAAAACCAACATCACTTTAAATAAGGGGAAATCAAACATTAGACATTTCCAAGTCATATGTATTAAATTCACTTAAGATATTGTTATCCTTGTTTAGATTTGAACATATCGGGGAATCTTTTTGTCTCACAACTATTCCTAAAAGACTTTAAGTGGCTGGATTGCCTTTTTCTGACACAAAAAAAATGCTGCCATGAATTATTTACATGACGGCTCCAATCAACGTTGTACCTGTCAGCCTCCCCAGCCAAAATGAAAGTTCACTATGTAAAGGTGCCAAGGGAGAATGGCAGCCTCCCACTGCGAGTTTATAGACAGAACTAAGTCAGCACGCATTATGTGTCAGAGCCAACATCAGACAGAATCAGATCCTTTGATCTCAGACCTCCACAGGAAGCTTAGATCTCAGACAAATTAGATAAAAAATGAATTTATAGCAGATATGTGTCCTAAGGCACACAGCTGAATGCTGTGTTTTGGAAGAGTACAGCAAATATCAAAACACATAAACTGCAGAATTTCCTCTCTCCCTCTACTTCTCCCTTTGTTTTTGTGATGGATGCTAATTAAGAGGAGATAAAACTCCAGCTTGCTTCTTCCTGCCTCTTATGTAATCCACACACTTGGGGAAGGAGGGGAAAAAAGAAATTCCCCACACTGAGTAAATGGGTGGTTCATCAGGGTTATCCGAACCCCCTCAGATGTGCACAGTTGGAAGATGAGACCAGAAAACTCCACCACAAAACAACCTCTGTAGGAACATTCCATACTTGCAGAGAGGGAAGCCAGCACTTTATGCTGCCAACTACACGCCCTGAGGCTGTCTGCTTCTCAGTGACCTCAGAAGAAGTTTTGTTTGATCAGCAGAAGATGAAAAGACAGGTCTTGGGGAGGTGTGTGGAAGAGGGCTGCTTATGGCAGAGACATAGGGAATTAAGGGGATACAAAATGGTGGACATTGAGTCATTTGGGGTGCTGGCTGGTTGGATGGGGCTCTGGACAGCCTGCTTTAGGTGGTGGAAACCATACTTGTGGCAGGGGGTTGGAACTAGGTGATCTGTAAAATCCCTTCCAACCCAAGCCATCCTATGATTCTATGAGACAAAGAGATAAAACACCAAGTAGACTAACACCACAGAGAACACAGAGAAGAGGTAACGAAGTGATAGACCTTCTGAGAAGAACAGAGCCCACTGACCCAACACAAGCCTATAGTTTGTTAAGAGACCTAAACCAGCCCTTTTGATGTCCTACTCCTTATAAGTCTGAATTATCCTCAAACTTCAGTCTCACCTCCTGCTACAGGCACACCGTTCTCATTCTGTCTTCGATCGTAGCAGTGCTGGACATGAGGTGCATGAGGATGTGCTTGCTTTTGAGATGCCTTGGTACTGGCCTGTGGTACACCAGTCCTCTTAGTCCTTGTTTCTGGAACGAAGCACATAGTCATGTCAGTCTCAATGCACACTCAGCACAGCAGCAGTTATTATTTCGAGCAACAAAATATTGCTAGTGAATTTGCAGATAATCCACAAGTGTTCTTTCTGCCCAAAAGCAGAGAGAATTGTTTTATGATCATATCATCTTGTGTTTTGCCATTTAGAATCCCACCTGTTTTCTTCAGGTAAAGTCTTTCTTCATGTTGTCACAATATTCAATAACACTAGAAATTCAGATTTTAGGTGCAGCTGGTGCTCACGATGCAATTTAGAAGAAAAACTCTTTGGCTTGCATTTGCAAAGCTACTTGGAAGAAAAAAAGTTAGTGAAATTAGGGAGAAGGTTTTGAAACAAACGGGTAACAGGTCTAAAATGCTTTATTATCTGAGAGGTGTATTGACTCCTTCCCTGTGCATTACTGGTACATTTTGCTAGGTCACAACCTCTGTAAGCATGCTTGGAAGGCCAAATTAATGGTAACTTCCAACATACCCAGAATTTTAAGATGACTATTTCGAGAGTAAGCCACTGAACAGCAGCAGTCATGTGCTCTTTATCTTCAGTTCTTCTCTTGCCCGAAAAATTTTATGCTGTCTGTACTGAGAAAGTCTGATGCCTTTGCTTTAAGACCAATGCTGAAAAACAGCAGTCTTAAGGCAAATTAGTAAAAGTGTGGATTTGCTTAGGGGAAGAGTCTAGAGAAGCTGCAGCCTTCCCATTTCCACTTTGACACATGTGATATAGATAACATGGTATGGGATATGAGCATGTCTGAGCCACTGCCTCTGAGCAATATGAAGATGTCACAGGTCCTTGGTCAGCACCATGGTTTTGCATTAACATCACCATAGCAATATTTTGTTGTGTCATAATTTATCAGGAAAACATAGCATCATTTTTTTTGTTTCCCAAAACTTTATCTGCATTACTGAAATCTAATTTTCATTGTGTCTCATACTCAGCCATCTGCTACAGGTACAAAAAATATATAGCTCTGAATTATGAATAATAATGCTAATTAATGAGCTTCACAGAGCTTTCATTAAGTGCCACTGTTCACCTGAACAATTTGACAGAAGAAGGGGAAGGGGAAAGGGAAGGGGAAGGGGAAGGTGAGGGAAGGGGAAGGGTAAGGGAAAGGGGTAGGGGAAAGGACTATGTAACTAGACAAACCCATTCTGGGTTTTATCCAAAGCCAGAAGATGTTAGAAATAAGAAACCAATCAGGCTATACTTGTGTAAAAGTCACGTACAGCCTTAAACAGTTTGCCCAGTTTGTATTACCATTGCTCCTAAATCATGCTGCAGCCAGTCTGGAGATCTGTTAAATGAAAAAGGGAGTCTGCAAATATAAATTTTAATAGACATTTCCAACTTACTGTTGTTTTTGCTCTTCTTGAACCAGCAGAGCACAAGAGTGACGACAAATGCAGATGCTATTGCACTCATTAAGACAACAAGAATCAAGCTGGCCTTCTCTCCAGCGGGCACAGGGAAGATGGTAAACGGCTGAGATAGCACAGTGAATTTAGCTCCTGAGAATTCAAAGCAGTCAGAATGTGTTGGAAAAGTGAGGACACTAGTTTCACAACTAAAACACCAACTTACAGCCTTCCAACAATTATAATGCTCTAAAAAATGCATGCAGAAACAGCCCCAAAGTCCACTCTTCCACACATCCAACATTAACCAACAATATTGAATCAGGAATGAGTATTGGAACAAACCAAATATGTAACAACATTTCTTCAATAGCTGTCAAGCATTCAGTTCTTCCTGAAGCAGAGGGAGTCCCTTTGTATTTAACTGTCCTTAATGTTTCTTCCATTAATTTGTCTAGCAGGCTACCAAAACCCAGAAAATACGTTCAGAAAATGCTTGTCTGTGAGACAAAACAGATCAGGACCAGTCAGGAAATGTGCATATTCTATCTAGCAAGACTGAGAAGCTGGTTGCAATGAGAAAGGTGCTGATTCATGTGCAGTTTTTGCAAGTAATAAGTCACTTATTTGAATGTGAATGACAGGGAATCCAGAAACATTGACTAGCATTTAGTTTAAATCCATGAAAGCACACCATACTGACAAGTCAACAGGAGTCACAGACTCACAGAATCACAGAATGGTTTGGGTTGGAAGGGGCCTTTAAGATCCTCTATTTCCAAGCCCCTGCTAGAGGCAGGGACCCCTCCCACTAAACCAGGTTGCTGAAAACTCCATCCAGCCTAGAGCTGCATATTTGCATTTCATTGTAAATACTTTAAAGCACACAAACTTTGGGTAATGTTCTTCACTCAGAGATCCCAGTTTTCTCCAAATGAGATCAGAATCAAACCAGGCTCCGCTCATCTGCGGTCAAGAATTCATTGGGTCTCCACATCTGAGCTACAAAGTCTGGAATATGACTAACACTGCTCACTTCCAACATCAGAAATACAAAAGGGTTTCGATCCCCCGTATCTTTGCTTTTTCCAGTACTTTCAGTGGTACTTACTGATACTTGATCTAAGGCCTAAGAAATCGATGCAAAAACTTCAGTTGTGAAGGTGCCTGGCACATTCAGATCTGGGTTGAGTCCCCCAAGAATCATCCTCCCAAAGTCTGGACGTAGCATGGGCCTTGGGCCACTTATTATTAGTCCAAACCCCACTTAACAATGTCAACATGCATATACTTCTTTTACTTCCAGTTCCAATTCTAATAAAAATGAAAAACCTTTTTTCATCAATTCATTAAAAAATGTGAAGCGCTGTCAGGTGGAGGTTTCTGGATGTGGATAACTAGCTGTAAGTACTTTTATATGAAACTGATTTGTTTGTATCACTATTGTCCACCCAAACAAAGTAGAGCTTCATCAGAACAGTGTGGGAAGGAGGTTTTAGCTGGGAAAAATTTGCCTGCAGATATAGGCATGTATGAACTTCAGCTTAGAGGAGAGAAATAACCTCACAGGTATTGAAGACACTACACAGACGAGTTCTTAAAGGTTGCATTTCACACTGATAGTTTTCAAGTAGGCTGCTGTTGTTTTAAATGGAAAGTGGGTGGATTGAGCCCACTGGGACCTATATCACATAAATAAATGTTACTGCAAAACAAGGAGCAGGACCATGCAGCACTGCTATGAACAGACCACTCTCCCCACGAACCGCCATTAAAGCAATTGAGATTACTGTATTCAACAGCAGCAGCATCTTCTTAGTTGTCTCCAAACTGAAGGAGCCTGAATCACTTATGCCAGAAATCCACTCATTAAAATTTATCACAAATGCCTCCTGTTTGTTTAATGTTTGTTTGTTTATCTCAAACAATAAGCAAATATCTTCAGGAAGAGTTCGGTAGTATTAAAAGTCTTTTTATTGACTACAGCATGGCTCCCAATTACAAATGAGCCAAGGGGTTATTTGCTGTGTACTTCTACAGTGCATATTAAGCGTTCAATGCTCTGATTTGCACAGGTCATATCTACATGGATGCACTAGCTGTCTTTATTCACAGCTTTAAACATCTCATTGCAACACTGACTAGCTTGCTGTTTCATAAGAGATCTGCATTTGACCTCTGTTCAGAGGAAAGAAGACTTTGTGACTTTTGTGTAGTAGCTTTTAAAACACATTTCTTTAAGCCACACTTCCCAATAAAGAGTCAGATCCTGTGAGGTGCTGATTTTCCATCTGCTCTCCCTGAAGTGAAGGCAGTGGGAGCTGTTGGTGTTCAGCTACATCCACCCTCACACAAACATATGTTCCCCCTCTAGAGGCTCACCTCTAGTATTTCCTGCACCATCATTTTCCCTTTGCAAAGACATAGGGAACATTTGATGTTGAGCAGTCACTTGTGATTACCAGGAGCAAAGGTTTCTCATTAAACATAAAACAATAATAATTTTAAAAAATATTTAGGTTTAAATCCAGGGTAGGAAAGGATTTCTTGGGTTATAAATCATGCTATTGTATGTGCTGTGTTATACATTAATATCTACAAGTGTATCAAGCTCCACCCGAAAGCAATTGATCTTCTGCTCACAGTATTTTTTATCTACTGAGATACAGCGTTCAGAAAAGAAAAAAAAAAAGAAAAAAAAAGCACTCTAAATCTCTAAGTGTAAGTAATATTCTAACTTTTTAGCTCAGATATTTTTCATTAGCCCCTTTCACCTGGTCACGTCACCTGTCTGATATATCTGCCCTCTCTGTCTTTTCCAGTTTAACCAAGCCACACTATCTTGGAGTCTTCTCATTAAAAAAATGCTCTTTCTTCCCTTCATTCTTCACGCCTACTCCATTTTGAGAGGATTTCTGGATATGGGTGAAGAAAATGATCTCCAGTCCTTCAAAGGAGTACTCATCAGGGCTTTGTGCACCTCTTGGAACTACTTCTGTCCTTCCCTCCTATGCTTCTTTCTACCTGACAGGCATCAGGTTATATTTATATACACATACATAATAGTAGAAGAGAAACTTTACCCGTGGTCTTGCAACTCTCTTTATAAACTCAGTGTTTTGGTCACGTTTACCAAATCAAACAAGATGCCAAAAGTGGATCTTACCTGGTGGCGATGTGACAGTGAACACGAGGTTCCAGTTGGTGCCTGAGCTGGAGACAGCCAGATTGGAAAAGCTTGCACATCCACCTATGACCTGTACTTCAGTGAGCCCTGCAGAACAATTTAAAAAACGAATTGCCATCAGCAGCTTCTGGATAAGCATGACTCAAGTACTTCAAAAAAAAAAAAGGAGCAACAGAATCTTTAGCAGGGTCTGCCCCATCCCTGCAGACAGCCAAGGTCAGGCTGGATGGAGCTCTGAGCACTGATGGAGCTGTGGGTGTCTCTGTCCAGGCAGGGGGGTGTCAGTAGGACCTCCTGTCCCACTGATAAAGCATTCTGAACTTTCTCCAACCCTGCCAGAAGCTTTGAAAGGGATTTGGCCATGAAGAATGCCTATGGTGATGACCCTGTGATCACACATGAGAGATTTTCAGTTGCAAAACTAGCATGGGGAGCATGAAAATGAAACCTAGGAGAGACATTCACCGTCACTTTACCTCTTGTTCTAAGCTGTAAAGGAATATTTTCTGATCCAGCCTTCACATGTGCTACAGTTTCTATTTTTGTAGTCTCATTTTAAAATTTGTAATTTACTTTGCAACTGGATCTCTATTTTATTGTGTGTATTTTTGAGTACTGGCCAAGTATTGGCCCTTGAGCAATGTTGACCGGGTCTGGGCTTCATTCAGACTCTTGGAGTGAAAAGGCTAAAATCTGAAAGACTGACAAATTCCAAAATGTTAGTTCAGGTGGGGGTGAGAAGTCAGAAATTCCTTCGGATGCTGGAGTTGATCCAGTGATCACAAACACAGACTTTCTCCTGCTTGGAGACAACACGTAGTCACCACTTGCTTTACGAAGCAGGTGGTTTGACATTTTATTGCAGTTGAGAAATATAGGTGAAGGTGCATTAAGACTGAATGTGAGGAGCATGTTTATATTCTTCCATCCAAATACCCTGAGTAGCGAAGAAAGTGGGAAAGCAGAAAACTTTGTGAGACACTTTATAATCAGACATCCATGGCAATGCTCAGCAGGTGGGGACAGGGCTTTTGACTGCAAGAATTTAACTCATAACAACATATATCTTACAGCATCTAACCTCCTCTGTTCCCGTAGCTCTCCATGGCTTGGGATGAGCTCATCCCAGCTTGGATTTTCCTGCTGTACTTTTATTAATGATCTAATGACATAAGTTTGTGAAATGTCAAGGATATTAGCTATCAATATATGGAATCATCTTTACATTCCAGCTGTATGTAAAGACTTGTATGGAGATGTCCAGTATTCCTTCACTGCCTTGCTTCTCAAATGCACTCACACAATTTTAGAAAGCACAAAGAAAACAAATGGTATTTATGTCACACATGCCTACAAACAGGAGATTGACCTAAAGAGGTAGCCTGTATTTGTGACTGTAGCATTATGCTCTCCACCCTGACCTGTACCTTCAAGAGTAAAGGAAGAAGGCAAGATCTTTTGTCTCTATTAGACATGTAAGTTAGCTCTAAAGCATCTCTACTGGTGAACTGCAAGGTAATCCCAGGGGAACAATTTCTCCAGTCTGCCACTATCCATGTGGCCAAGAAGGCCAATGGCATGCTGGCTTGGATCAGCAATAGTGCAGCCAGCAGGAGAACGAGGTGTTTGCTCCCCTGTACTCAGCTCTGGTGAGGCTGCACCTCAAGTGCTGTGTTCAGGTTTGGGCCCCTCACTACAAGAAAGATATTGAGGCACTGGAACTTGTCCAGAGAAGGGCAACGGAGCTGTGAGGGATCTGGAGCACAAGTGTTATGGGAAGTGGCTGAAGGAGCTGGGATGGGTCAGTCTGGAGCAGAGGGGGCTCACAGGAGACCTCATCACTCCCTGCAGTGCCATGAAAGGAGGTTGTGATGAGGTGGGGGTTGGCCTCTGCTTCCGGGTAACAGAGATAGGATGAGAAGTGACAGCCTCATGTTGTGCCAGGGGAGGCTCAGGTTGGATGTTAGGAAACACTTCTCAGAGCAGTGATGCAGTAGCACAGCTGCCCAGGGAGGTGGTGGGGTCACCATCCCCAAGGGTGATGCAGAAAAGGATAGATGTGGCACTGAGAGACAGTTAGTGGGCATGGTGAGGGTGGGCTGGGGTTGCAGTTGACGATTTAGAGATCTTTCCCAACCTTAATGACTCTATGATTCTATAATTCTACACTGCATTCAAAGAGCCAACTGAGATTTCTTCTTGCTATGCTGACTTCTGAACCATGGCCAGCAACTGCTAGAGAGGGGGTTTCGAGCAGAAGCATGCTACATGCTACATATGACCTTCTTTATGCTAGTATGTGTCTTGACTACCACAATTTCTCTCATCTCTGATACCATACCACCACTGTTACAGAGGGTCTTGTCAGCTGCATCCAAACACTTGACAACTGCCATTTCTTGTCTGCACTGAAGCCTGGAGTACTGCACCATACTCCTCAACATAGAGTATCTGCTTTCAGGCACATATGCTTCAAAGCTCAGAATATTATATATATATATATGTGAGTCTTCACAAAGATCTCTCAGGCAAGCTGGTATTTAACGCAGAAGCAAGCTAATTTGGTGCTAAACTACTTTCCATGAGGCAGTTTGGCTGCTGTCAGATGAAGCAGCCTCCTTGTGCTAGACAGGATCCATTTCGATTAAATGCTGCTTTCATATGCTTCAAAAGACGAGTACAATAAGGACGTTTGTCAAAGGAAAAACTGCAGCAAACTGTTACATGCAGAACATCTGTACTGTGCAGTTCATTCTTTGCTGGAGTTTATTGACTATTAATTTGATGCATGTATCTTTTAAAGAATGTGAATTGCATTTCTCTGCAGTGACTTCTCTTTCTTTTTTATTTCTTTCTTTCGTGTTGTCTTGCATTTCTTCTCTTTTCCTTTCTTCCTTCCTTCCTTCCTTCCTTCCTTCCTTCCTTCCTTCCTTCCTTCCTTCCTTCCTTCACTGTAGGCCAGTAGCTAACTCAACATTCAGACTTGTATTACTCTAGATTCCCTAAGAAGGTGTGAAAAGCATCAGAAAAGACTAAAGGATTTTCCATCCTGAAAACCCAGAACTTTGACAAGGTAGGAAAGCTATTTCTAATTAACAAAAACATGAACTGGGCCTAAAGGGTTAGAACTCTGATCTATGGCATGAGAAACACTTATCTTCTCCAAAAGTTAATTTTAAAATCAAAGTTAACACATATATGGCCTTATTATTACAAGCAATTCCTTACTGATATTAGGAAGATTCAGTATTCAGCATGCACAGCGTTTGCTTACATTTAAAGGTTTTAGCAATTAACATTATGACGCTTTATAATCGATTTCATTTCCATTTTCTAGTTTACAAGCATACGATCATCCACAGGTTTTCGGCTCAGCATTATACTTAAACAAGGATCTATATCTGAGCGTGTTCATAGTCTCAATAACCTCAAGGGAAATACTCACATGCTTAGAGTTAATCATGAGTTCAGGTCTTTTGATAAATGAGGACCAGAAGGGAAACATTTAAATCCCTCATGAAAAACATTTTCACATTGAAGTATGCTAATTAAAAACAATAGGCAGTTGTTTCTGTCTGTACTTGGCCTGAACATTTTCTAGGACAAACAGATTGTCGTTGACTCTGAGGAAATTACCCTAATTAACATTAGCTGAAAATCAGGTATTGGGATTTCTAATTCTCCATTTGTTCATTTTTTGATCTAAGTTACATCTTTACAAGATGAACTATTGGATTCACTCCCTTTAAGTTGCCATAGTACAAAAACACTTTGTATAAAGACACAACCTGGAAGTCCACACAACCTCTTCCAATTCAACATTCTGGTTTTTTTTTTATCATTGAGGCTAAATTTCAAACCCAATCCTTTTCTGGGAGGATTTCACCATAAATTCTTCAGCGTCACATCCCATAATTGCTTTGCTATAATTCCCGCCATAAGAAAACACGTCCAAACCTCTTAGCACAGCCTCAGAGGAGCCCTTGAGATGAGCTGAAATAACCCAGGGTTCTGAGGGAGGCCCCACTGTGTCAACTCTTCGACCCTGGGAAGAAAAACAAAACAGAAGAATTAAGCTAAGTAGATAACTTTGACATAATCATGGCTTCTAAGTTCATTCTAATTGTAGAAATCTCCTTCTATAGGAGCTGCAGGCTGAGCAGCGTATTGCAGAGCCCAAAGCATGAGTATGTGTAGAGGACTGAAGACAAACAGAAAGAAGCTGGAAGTCTCATGCCTAACAGTTGTAAAACAAGTTCTCATGTTGAATGGATATCCAGAGCCAGCTTTTGTAAAATAATAGCAATTTACCAACAACAAAGGACTCATTGGGCCTAGTCTACTACTTCCAAGACTTGTGTTGGTACCTCTGGCATGGCTGTGCTGCATCACATGAATGGCCAAGCACATTCTAGATATGTTGACCTCCACACAGCACTGCTCTGCATTGTCCAGGCTTGCTTGGCCAGACCAGGAGGCACTGTTAGACACTCTCTGTGATCACAGAATCATTGAATCGCTAGAGTTGGAAGAGATCATGAAGGAGATCAACCACCCTTCAATGGACAGGGACACCTACAGCTCCATTAGATGCTCAGAGCCCCCATCCAGCTGAGAATGTCAGTCTTCATAATTGTTTTGAAGGTCTTTCATTCCTCAAAGATATCCTCTAAGCACCAGGACCACGTCAGAAAACTGCACACAACTGATTCTACAACACAGATCTAACACTCACAGGAAAAAGCTGAAAAAGACATCTCACAATAGCAGTGATGCTTATTTATGCTATCCTTTGTCATATGTATTTATTTGTACAGCTATTGTAAGCTGTACTTCGATCAGTCTCATAGCTTCTGGATTGCTTGAAATGTTAAGATCATACAGTACGAATAAAAATGTCCACTCACAAAGGGGCAAATCCTACCTTCTTATCCAGGAAAACGATTTGTGGCTGTACAGGAAGCTGCTTTTCGATTTCTCCATCCGAAGGCTGCACATGAACAGAGATGCTATAGGGCCTCACATACAAACAAGTTCCTAGGTGCTGTCTGCTTCCATTTTGTTTCACATGCAAAAGTAAACAAACAAAGAAATAAATAAATCAGAAAATTGCTGCTATTTATACCCAAAGCTAATCCCAGAGGTAATTAACAGGGCTCTGTTACTTTCTGTTCACAGAACTTTCTACTATGCTGTCTGCATAGAAAAGTTCATAGACCAGGTTGTTCAAAGTCCCATTCAAAGTCAGGCTGGATGGGGCTGTGAGCAACGTGATCTAGAGGGAAATGTCCCTGCCTATAGCAGGGGGTTGGAACTGGATGATCTTAAGGATCCCTTCCAAACCAAACCATTCTGTGACTCTATGATTCAATACTCCATGTCTGTTGTGAGTAGTACTAAAAAATTACTGATTATGGTGGCACTTTGATTCATCGGATGAGAGCAGCATGCATGGAACTGTGAAACAAGCATCATTTTGAAGAGACATCAATACCAAATTAATAAATGATCTCTTTGTTCCTATCATCAGTTTCCAGATGGAAAATGGAGAAATGTAAAAAATAAATGGCTCTTCTTTTGCAGTAGACAAGGAAATTATGAATTGAGAACTGTAATAATACCATGGCCCCCAAACTCTCTCTTGCATTGCACTGAGAATGATGGAGGCTGCAAATACTTCCTGTCCAGCAGAACCACTTCCAGAAAGTATCTTTGACCTCCTCTAAAAACAAAATTTCAGTTCTTCTACACAAGCACAGCACTTACAGTGCTTTAATGCATTTCTGCATCCCATAATTCCTGCACTACTTTTCATTATCTGTGAAGTCTGTGTACCTATATACAGCAGTATACACACACCCCATTGAAAGACATCAGTTTTTCAAGACTTGAAATTTAAATTAGAGAATCCCATGAGAGGGCTTTTGCATTTGAATACAGAATCAACATTTTATTCTCAGCCTATATCATCTCATTCCTTCTCTCAGGTGCTTTGTGTCATTTAGTATCTCTTTTACATATATATGTGTATATGTACGTATACTTCTAATCTGCAATTGCTGTGAAGCGACTGGGGGCTTCATATTGTCTGAAATGAAAGGAAGAAAGGCATTCATTCATCTCTAGAGCTTGCTTAAAGGTGTTTACAAACAGAAGATATATGGAATATCAGTTTCTTTAGGTTTAACTCAGGGTTTGATTTTTGAGGGGGGTGTTACTGTGCATTACAAAACAGAAACTGCTTATGTTGCAGCTGAAGAAAAGTACTGGCCTGAAAAATGGACACTGGAAGACCAACTAAAATCACAGATTCACCAAGGCTGGAAAAGACCTCCAAGTTCATCCAGTCCAACCATCCACCTACCACTAATATTTTCCCACTAAACAGTTCCCTTAGCAGCAGTTCCGTATGGCTCCTGAACATCTCCAGGAATCACCATTCACTCCACCACCACCCTGAGCAGCCCTTTACAGTGCATTATCACTGAATATTTTCTAATATCTAAGATATTCATATCTAAGATAACTAATATCTATGACATTTTTCCTAATATCCATCCTGAACCTCCTCTGGAGCAACTTGAGGCCATTCCCTCTCATCCAAGCTGTTAAAGCTTTAATGACACCTGAAGTCTCAAGAGTTGACTCAAGGATTTTAAAAAAAACATTTGGCTTGGCTCTTTTTCTTCTTTTTTTTGAGTGTGGGAAATTCAGAAGGGCAATGATACATAGGAAATCCATGTCAAAGGCACCAAGGCATTCATCTGTGCTCTTTTCTACCTCCTTCATTAATGAGCATTCAGCACTTTAACTTAAACCCACTTCAGGCACAACACACGAAGTCACTCCTGATATGGTGGAGCTCAGCAATCTCTGTGAGTTCTCTGATTCCAACTGAGTCCAGATAAGTTCAAGTGAATCTTGACATGGCTTCTTAAGAAAGAAAAAAAAACAAAACAAAACAAAAAACAAACAAAAACAAACAAACAAAAAATTATGTTTCTCTCCCCAGTTTCTTTAAAACTGCCAAAAAGCAGGAAAAAGGTTGGAATGAGATGTCTCAACTCCACACTCTAGGTCCTACATGGGAAAATGGTGTTTGTGTTGCATGTAAAGGAAGCCTGCTGCAAAATCTGTTTATAGGAAGTAGAAATTCCTACTCCCCAAACAGAGCAAATGGAAAAAGAAAGGAAAAAAGAAAAGAAAAAAAGAAAGGAAGGAAGAAAGGAAGGAAGAAATTAAGAAAGAAAGAAAGAAGAAGGGAAGGGAAGGGAAGGGAAGGGAAGGGAAGGGAAGGGAAGGGAAGGGAAGGGAAGGGAAGGGAAGGGAAGGGAAGGGAAGGAAGGGAAGGGAAGGGAAGGGAAGGGAAGGGAGGGAAGGGAAGGGAAGGGAAGGGAAGGGAAGGGAAGGGAAGGGAAGGGAAGGGAAGGGAAGATGCAAAAAGAACCCAATCATAACAATGACAAAAAAAAGGCACAAAAGTAACACACAGACATGGGTAAGAACTGATGCTTGTTTGCAGGTGATGTGAATCCAGCTTGCATAGCACAGAGATGGCATTTGTATTCCACATGGCCTATGTTTTTCCTGCTGTGAGGGAGCCCCTGCCTCGGGGTGCAGCCCTGTGTGCAGCAAGTCGCTCTCCTATGTTTGGGTATTGGTGTGGAAGACCAGAGCATCCAGCTGCTTCCCTGCTGATTTCTGCTGCTAGGAAAATAGGTTTTCTTGGCACAGCTCTGCCTCTGGGAAATGGGAAATTGCTGTGCCTCAGAAGGGCTGGAGCAAGGAAATCTGCATTCCTCATGATGGACATGAAGAGCATGCTGTTTTGTCACCACCCTGAAGTCTCACACTGGTAAGGAGCAAGCTGGTCTGAAATTCCCTGCTGACAGCACTTGACAGCAAGCAGCTCAGCTGCTCAGTGCCTTGCAGCTCTCCTAAAGGTGGCAAGCAAGCAGGCACTGCTCATGACCACGGGGTCAGGCTCCCAAGCCTTCCACCATCAGGGCTGAGGTCTAATGAAAATGATGAGGCTCTGCAAGAAAGCAAGTGTCTGCTCTTTGGAATCACAGAATCATTTGGGTGGGTAAAGATCTCTGTGATCACCAAGTCCAATTGTTCAGTAGCAAGACAGTTAGAGGTTTTAGAAATTAGAGCATCTACTGCAGGTATCAAGGCATGACAGACTGACAGCCCATCACAGACTCTGGTCCTGGCCCAATAACAAAGCCTAAGACAACTCCCAGATGGTTTAGAAGCTAGCCAGAGACTCTTCTCCCCAGGCAGTTTAGTTGGGGCCACTCTGAAATGATTTGTGAAAGGATTTAATTTTAGGGACATGGACTGATCCATATAATCTGAACTTGTTGACAGAGCATGGTCCTTTGCATATTTAATTTACTCGTAAACACAGACAATTTAATTAAACTATTGTCTGGATATGCCTGCAGTACTAGTAGCATGGCATCAGTATACATCTTTGAAAGTGGAAGCAGTTTGGGAAGAATTTTTGGTACTGATAACATCAAGATGCATCACTTGGTAAAGCCAAGAGGTTTTTATTTTGCTCCTGAAAGGAGGTGGCAGGGCCAAGGAAGATGCTGCTATAGTGAAAAGACACACAATCTGAGGACTTCTATACAGCAAAGTAGGTGCAGATTCACTGGAATGGCTGTGAGTAGTTTTGCCTTTTGGAGAAGTGTCCTCTGTTGTCATATGGTGATGAGGTTGGCCATACACGAGGTGCCTGTGCCCCTTCTGCTGGATGTTTCTGCAGGTGCCCATGATTTCCCATGTTATGGACAAAAACAGAAGCAACAGTGAAAAGCAGGTTTCAGCTTTCCCTAGTAAACAAGTAAATAAAGTTATACTGATCATGTTTATCTATCACAATGGGGCTGTTGGGCAGAAAAGGACTCATGGTTGCTGATGTCTCTCTTGTTACACGTAGGCTGAGCCAGTAAGCTAAATTCAAAAACCTGAGCCCCTAAATGCATGTGGAGACATAGCAACGGGGCCTGGCTTGGTGATGAACTGGGGTAAGAAACAAGGAACTGAGCTATGCTCTGTGGGCAAGGCTGGACAAGAAGAATATGCTTCCTTATCTAATCATTTGGAGGGCGTTCATTTCTTGAAGCAAAGATGCCTTCATTAGAAGCTGGATATTTTGAAGCAGTTGAAAACATCAGATAAGTTGATTAGACTGAACAAGTTCTGAAAAAAGTGGCCAAGGAGCATCCAGACATGTCTCACACATTAGGGCAACCTTCCTCCCTGCTCAGATAGCTTTCCTTTTCCACCTTATGATCCCAGTGACACCAAAGGCTGAAGGTGAGCAGCTGCCTGGTGGAGGCAACTGGCAGGGTTCTACGGGCTGGAACAACGAGAAGTCATCCTAAAAAAAGAGACAGAAAGACCCTATGGATCCACTCAAGGGTATGGTAGGATGAGAGGACCCTTCAGAACCTGTCCATCCAACAGAAAGGAAACAGTCCCCAACTTCATTAGCAGCTTTCATTAATCGTTGGAGCTGAGTGGAAATACCTGTGCTTAGAACTCTATCTGCTCGTGGTGAGGAGCTAACCCAGGTCTCTCCCATAACACACTCCCAAAGCTTTCTGTCAGAGGAATGTCTTTTATTGAATGTAAGCAGCATCATGCCGGAGGTCAGAGCTTCGCCGCTGCTGCATATCCCAAGGTAATATCACTTTAAGCTCCACATAAACTCTTAAACAGTTTCTATCCTAAAACCAGACCGTAGGTGGTACAGTTTTTTACGATATGTTATAATAGTGCAATAAATCTGTTAGCTTAAAATCGAATCTCCGTGGCCTTTTAGAGAAATCATCATTAAATGCAAGGCCCTGTTAATGATGCCATCCCAGTGAAATTGTTTAATCTGCTAGGGGGGTGAAAGGTCACCAAATGAATTTTTTATAATACATCAACTTGACACGCAATAGGGAAAACTGTAATAGATAAAAGCAAAGGAAAAGGGCACTGTCTTCTTCTGATAGGTCAATAGCAGCCAAGAGAGTCACTCATCCACTTTTCCTTCACTACCATGCTCCTTTTCCATTTAATATGGACACCCAATTAATACCTCAGCACCATAGACAACCTCATTTTAGGTGAATTATAGCAATTTCTTCCCCCTTCTCTGAAATGAAAGTGATCACAATACATCATAGCATTGTGCGAATTAACGTTAATTGATTCGAGTTACCAAGCATTGATGGGCCACTTCTATAATCTGGCCCTTATTGGGAGCTGGAAGGGATGGAGGGAAGATTAGATTGCACCATCCGTTGCTTTGACGACGGCGGTCACCTGACGGCTTGTTAGACAGTTGTACGCTTCTATTGCTGGCCCCAGTGGGGTCGTCAGTAAACTGGAGTGATGTCCAAACATCATTACACGCTGCTCCGATATTAAAGCAAAGGGATTAGCACCTTATTGCAAGCAACCTGGATTTGTCATTGTGCTGTCGTTATCCAATTTCCAGATGATAATGTGACTGTGGCCTGCGGGCGCGAGGTCCTACAGCCAAACTGAGGGCTGTATATATATATATCCATATACATATATAGCTATATATGTACACACATCCCTACAAAGACACAGCACCAAAGCCACTTAACCCTTTGCTCACCAGGCTCCTGCTAACAAGGCATGTGGAAGAATTTGTCTCCCTTTTCCATGCGATGTCAAGAGTATGATGTGACAGTGACACGGATTGACTTCAGAGCCAACACAGCTGTCACGCACTGTAATGTTGCACCAGCCCAGCTTTACCAGTAGGAGCCTTAAAAAAGTCAGAATGGGGACGGGATGGACTCTTCAGAGACTTAGCTGTGCTGAGCATTCACACCATGGAAATCATCAAAGAAGTAGATTTTACCACAGGCTCCATTAATGGTTAAGGGGGAAATCACATAGGTATGTGATGTAAGCCAAGCAGCCAGCACTGAGCACCTGACCTGGGATCAGCTCTCTTTCCAGTCTCTGAGAAAGCTGATGGGTATCCTGGCTCTCAGATGTACCCTTGAGCTGATCCCAACAGTTCTAGCCTCTGGGAGAAAAGCAGAGAACCAGAAAAGTCTCCCCTTGGACTGATCCCCTTCATTTTTAAATGATTAAAAACCCTCAAAGATCCATATTGTTGCGGAGATCACATGGCAATAAATCCCTCTTTCCTCCCACAGAGACCTCCCTCTTTGCTGACAGAGGTAGCACTCATTTTCCTGAGTCCTTCCCAACTTCACCTTTCTCCACCTCTGCTCTCCCTTCCCCCGTCCTTCCTCCTGCTCCCTTCTCACAGAGGAGCTGGTTGGTTTTTGGAAGTCTACAGCTGGAGCGAGCTGTGGATTCCATCACAGATACAGTGTGGGTAAAACTTGAATTCCAGTCTGATGAAAAACTCCTATTATCTGATTTGGAGTGGCAACATCAAGCCCCATGACTGTTGTCCAAAGGGACATTTCAGAGATTCCTTTGAAAACTTCCAAGGGAAACACTGGTTTTACATAAGGTTTGCATACAAAAAGACAGACTACTCTGACTCCATTTTTTTTTTCCCCCAAGTCAAGCACTCACTTTTATGGACAGACACCACTGTATCCAGCAGTTTTCTGTACTGTGGCACTACAGGCAACCTGCACATAAATATGTCTGAAATAAGCAACCTCCCATAGGGAACCTCCTCCAGCAGAGGTTGGATTTGCTGATCCCCAGAGATCCCTTCCAAACTTTATGGTTCTGTGATTCTATGGTGTGTACCTCTTGAGGCAGATCCTTGAACTGCTGTTTACCAATTTGAGAAGAGTTAGGAATTAAGAAAAAAACACTAAAATTCACATTGATTCCTACAACACAATACAATCATGACTTTTGATATGCTGTAACACTGTTTATATGTGTTTAGCATGCACTTTAATCCCATTAGGTTTCTCATACCATCACTCCTACAACAGCCCATTACAGAATCCCAGTCCTCTGATTAGAAACCTTATAGGTTTCACAGTAAATTTATCAATGTGTTCCATAATTTAACTAGATGGCTGAATACAGTCATAGAATCCTTAGAGTTGGAAGGGACCTTCAAAAACCATCTAGCCTAACTCCCCTGCAATGAACAGGGACATGCACTGTCATCGGGACCCACAACCTTTTGGATGTTCATGTTCCTCAGGTGGTCATAATCTTCACTTACAGTAGGAGGGATGTTGCTCCCCCAGTCCCATCCTACCAATCCAAACATTTGAGGGCTGTGTGTTATCAGTGAGATAGAGGCAAAAATGTTGCTGACTACCTCAGCCTTCTCCTTGTCTATTATTACCAGCTTGCCTGTGTCACATGCTAGGGTGGGTACACCCTCCTGGACTTCCCTTTTCTGGTTGAGGTACCTGCAGAAGCCTTTCTTGTTCTTCTCAGCATCCCTAGACAAGTTCAGTTCAAGCTAGGCCTTGGTCTTCCTGACTTCATCTCTATGTAGCCTGGTTGCTTCTTGTTACTCTTCCCACAGTACATGTCTCTGTTTCCACTGCCTGGGCATTCTCTTCTCACTCTTCAGTTTGACCAGCAGGTCCCAGTTCAGCCACAGCTGTCTTTAGCTTCCTTTCCTAAGTAGCTTCACCGGGGGATGGAGAGCTCTTGCACACTGAGGAAAGCTTCCTTAAAGATCTACCAGCTAAGATAAGAGATGTTGGCCAAAAAGGGGGCTCAGCTTTTTGTATTTGAGGAATGTTCCCAGGATATTTACAGCAAATTCATCTGAGTGCTCCAGATAAAGCCCTGATAGAGCCTGCAGTGCTGCAGCTCTGGGGTTAGGGCTTTTAGCATCCTGCCTTGCCTACCCTGGGAGGGAAAGTAGGATTCCTACACAAGTAAAAAAAGTTGTCCCCCCCCTTTCTTAAAGCTTTGTGCAATTACACTCTACAGCCTGCCTAAAACCTGCACGAAGGTTGTTACCAGGGTCAGGATGTGTCAGCATTAATGCAGTTTGCACCTCCAACTCTACCTGCTTGTGTGCATGCTGTGTGATCAGGCAATGAGTGCTGACTTCTCCTTTAGTTCTCTGGATTGGTGCTGCTGTCTGAACGAGCAGTTCCTAGACAATTTGCTTCACTTTTACTGCTCGAGTCTCAATTAATGTTAATTCCTTTATTCACATTATCTTTCACATGCTACCCTAAGCATAGCTCTTAATAAGGGAAGATTAATGCCTGCAAATTTCCGTATGCAACATGTTAAAGTTCCATTGGGCATCACTGAGTTTCCTGCTCCACTTTGGGGATGGGGACTAAATGGTATCTGGAAGACTGTCTGGCTTTTGTATTTCTGATTCTATATAAAGACACCCACAGAAATTTGCACCATATTTCTGTTGCTGTGCTCTATTGTACTTTAATATACATACTAATATGAGGAAAACTTTGCAAGAGAGAGATTCCTGCCTGTGAATACATTGCAGCACATATTTAAATACAGACATATACTGAAGGAGAAAGCTATGTGATAACTGCCTCTCCTCCCATTGTGCAAGGCTGCAGCACTCACAGCAGTTACTCCTTTCTGTGAGCCAAACCAGTGAGCCATGCTTGAAGGAACCACAACAAAGGATTTATATTAAAATCACGAGGGGGAAAAAAAGAAGAAAAAAAAAGCATTTAAAATCAAAAATCATAACGGTCACATATATCTTTTCTTTTTAAAGGCTTGCCAGTGTGATGCAGAGGCTCGCTGTCTTGCTACCTGACCGCAGCAAGGTTTCCCAGGCTCCATTCAGCCTAGCTGTCCTGAGCTGCAGGATGAGCAGGCGGTCTCTGCTGATCAAAGGCCTTTTTGTTGTTGGCTGGAAGCAAGAGGAGCCACAAGTCTGAAGCCACAGGAAGGCTGGCCCTGTGTGAGTGCAGCTTCTGTGAATATCTGAGCCCAACTGGATTTTGCATCACTCTGAGGTGAAAACATTTCTCTTTTCCTTCCACAGAAAAATGCATAGGTATACTTATCCTGACTTGTAATCCCAGACCCATTATCCTTGCCTGTGCTAGCATGTACTGCCTAAAGAGAGACAGATAGACAGTGGGGATATTACATGTCCCAACAGGAAAGCCCTGATTTCATTTCACGAGTTATCTGTGGCCTTATTGCATCAGAAATGTCAGCCATGAGTAATCCCAGAAAGGCTGTGACTGATGGGGAGCAATAAATAAAGCAGCAGAGGAGCCCACACTGCTGTGTGGAGCTGGTTCTCCCATTTGGTAGTTAGCATTCTCTTGAATATGCATCCCAGGTCTTCCCCTAGTAAGATGGTGATTATGCAGCTGCAAGCTGGCCCTGCTCTTGTCCTTATAACAAAACATAGGGCCCTGCTTTGATCACTGGTATCAAAGAGCATGCTCAGATGGAAAGACAGGAATAGCTTCCCAAATGCCAACCAGTAGATCAGTCTCCAGTGCAATGAAAATGTCATCTCTGCTTGAAAATACGTAGCTGAAAAACTTCTTTCCTGGCACACAGAACAGGGTGATCCTCTCCTCTAGGTGATCCCTGCTTACCTCCCACAATGACAAGAGGTGATGGCCTCAAATTGTGCCAGAGGATGGTCAGGTTGGATAACAGTAAACATTTCTTCTCCAAAAGAGCAGTGAAGCAGTGGCACAGCTGCCCAGGGAGGTGGTGTGGTCACCGTTCATGGAGGTGTTCAATGTGGCACTGGGGGACGTGGGCAGTGAGCTTGGTGGCAGTGGATTGGGGTTGGGCTTGGTGATCTTAAAGGTCTTTTCCAACCTTAATGATTTGATGATTCTATTTTATATCAGTGTGTTCAGTAACCTATAGACTTCTAATAGCATTCTGGTGACCTTATCCTGAAAAACTGCAGCTTGCTCCTGACTCACATTGTAACTCACGTTGCTCTTCTTGTTGCTCCTTTTGATCTGATATCAGTAACAGACAGTGAATGAGAGATTACATGTCACATTCTACAATATGTCTCAGAATAGCATAAAGGATAACATTTGCTACCACAGACTGCAAAACTTCCTACAGATTTTGCTGCCACATTTTGTGGTGTCCTGCATCGTAACAGAAGCACACTATTGAAAATAGTGAAGCTGGATAAAAAAAAGATTGTGTATCTTCAAAGTTTGGCCTAGTTTATCTTGCAAATAACAATTTTCCACTTGTGCTAAAAATGGTACTACTTAGAAAACAAATCAAGTCAAAACAATGATTCTTATGTCCCCAGAGAAGCAAACTCTAATGAGGGTTCACCACTACTGTAAGCCACACTGTGCCTAGTGGAAAAGTTAAGCATGTGAACAACACTTCCTATCACCAACAGACAGCAGGATGGTACTGGGGTCAGTGCAGAAAGTTAGAGGATATGGTATTAATTAGAGAAAATAAGTCTTAGACAAATTCAATTTCTTTCTATCATAGATGGAATATGTTTATACTTGGGTAAGGCTCAGTAGTGCACAACATCAAAAATAACATTATGCAATATCAAGAGAGTACACAATAAGGTTGCCAGGCATCAAATCCCATGTCCCCTATTAAAAGCAGATGGGATATTACCTTTTTCATATTTCCCATCTGCTTTTAATACAGATTCAGGATCTGAAGCTGAAATATACTGCTGTCTGTTCCCCTCTCAGTCTTGCTCCTCTCAGCCCTCTCTGCAGATAAGGGCTGCCATCTGGGTTTGCAAATAGAGGCTGCAAGAAGGCTCAAAGGAGCAAGATGAGGACAGAGGAAGGAAGGACTGTTTGTTGCTGTGGAGAAGAGGAGAAAATCACCTTCAGAGATTGAGCCTTGGCATAAACATCAATAAAAAATTACTACAGACAAAACTGACCTAGAACTAGTTACCTGACAGAGCTCAAAAGGTAGTACCCATTGGGAAATCATTTTCAAGTGCAGGACTGTTCTGCACTGTTCTGTTAAAATTAGATGCAGGCCTGATGCTGTACATACCCACACACATATGTGCATATATTTATCATAGAAATCACAGAATCATTGGGTTAGAAGGAACCTTTCCAATCCAGCCTCTTGCTAAAGCATGTTCCCTACAGCAGGTTACAACTCCAGAGAAGGAATCTCCACAACCTCTCTGGGCAGCCTATACCATTGCTGCCACTCTCACAATGAAAAACATTTTCCTCATGTTTGTATGGAACTTCCTATGTTCCAGTTTGTGTCTCTTTTTCTGTCACTGGGCGTTGCTGAGAAGAGCCTGGCCCCATCCACTTGATATAATTTCCTTTTAGTGAATCCGTGTTGATTGATAACCTCTTTTTCTTCCACTAGCTAGGAGATAACATCCAGAATAAGCTCCTCCATCACATTCCTATAGATGGAGCTGAGGCTGTAGGTGCCTGACTCCTCCCTCTTGACCTTTTTGAAGACTGGAGTGGCATTGGTTCTTCAGGCACATCTCCCATTCTCAAAGACTTTTCAAAGATGATAAAGAGGGAAATCACTTCTGCCAGCTCCCTCAGCATTCATAGGTGCGTTCCATCAGGATCCATGGATTTATTTGAGTTGATTTTGCCTAGCTCATCTCTGACCACATCCTCCTTGACCAAGTGGAAATCCTCCTTTGCCCAGACTGTCTCTCTCAACTCCAGGGTCTGGGATTCTTCATGGGCAGCCTTAGAAGTAGAGATTGAAGCAAAGAAGACATTCAGCATCTCTGCCTTCTCAGCATCCCGTTACCAAGGAACACACCTCATTCAATAGTGGGACACATTTTCCCCTGTGTTCACTTTGCTACTGACATACTTTAAAAAGCCTTTCTTGTTGTCCTTGACCTCCCCTACAGAATTTATTCCAAGTGGGCCTTAGCCTTCTTTATGGTATTCCTGTAGGCCCTAATAATATTCCTGTATTCCTCCCAAGTTGCCAGACCACTTTTCCATATTCTATAGAGTTCTTCTTCCATTTATGTTTTTTTTCTATGAGCTTCTTGCTCATCCCTCTGTGATTCCTGCCACCTTTGGCTGATTTCTTACTCTTAAGGATGCATCGATCTTGAGCTTAGAAGAAGTGATGCTTGAGTGTCAACCAACATTCTGGGCCCTTTCACTATTCTAACCTATGGGATGCCTCCAAGTAGGTCCTTGAAGAGGTCAAAAGTGGCTCTTCTGATGTTGAGGGTTGCAGTCCTACTTACTGCCTTATTTCTTTCATTTCCTCCTACTATCTCATGGTTGCTGCATCCAAGGCTGCCCCCAACTTCAAGTTCCCAGCCACCCCTTCCCTGTGTTTCCTTACAAGGTCCAGAAGCACACCTCTCCTCGTTGTCACCTTCACCACCTGCATCAGAAAGTTATCTTCCATGCACTTTATGTATTATGTATGAAAATATGTATATACAGTACTTACAAAATGCAATTTATTTTATTTTATTTTATTTTTTTTCTGGCTTTAAGTATTAAAGTATATGAATTAAGGTGGTCAGGCACTGGGATGGGCTGAAATGGGCTGCCCAGGGAGGTGGTGGAGTCACTGAACCTGGAGGTGTTCAAGAAACGTTTGGACGTTGTGTTTAGAGACATGGTGTAGTGAGAACTGTTGGTGACAGGTAGACAGTTGGACTGGATGATCTTGTAGGTCTTTTCCAACTTTGGTGATTCTATGATTCTAAGGTTTAGGCCTGAGAGTGAATTTAAGGCAATAACCTGTCTACCACAGCATATTTCTGGCACGACATCTACAAACACTCATAGATTTAACTGTTAAGAAGTTAAGGGCTTTAGTAGTTTGAACTCTTAAAAATCACTGAGTTTACCTACTACTTTATAATTTCATGTCAGACTTGCATAAACTCTATTCCTGGATTAAAATATCATGGACAGCTTTGTACTACATAGACATCCATGAGCACCGAGAAAATGTCATGATAATTTGGCTAGATCAGAGTCAGGACTTTAGTTAATACTTCACCACAGCTCTCTTAGGGAAACTTTTTAATGTGCTTTATCTCAGTCATATTTCAGCAAATGGGGAACTTACTCTGTATCTTATTAAGCAGGTCAAGTGGTTCAATTCACTCAATCCACTTTAATCAGCATCAACATTTTTTTTAAGATACTGCAAGAGCACACTTACCTCCTATTATCTCTTCCTGAGAACAGTAAGTCTGGCTGATTCACCATTATACTATCAACTGGTAAACCCAGGACTGTCTGAAGGTCTCCAGTCTGATGAGCATTGATAATTGCACTAGCCAAGATCTTTAAATTGTCAATTGTTAAGGAACGCTGGAACTCATTTATTTGGTGGCCTGGTGGATCGCCAAATTCAAAAATCAGCACTTTTGATGGACCGGCTGCATCGGACAGCTGCACAACTCGAGCATTTACTGCTCCTCTCCCTTGTTTCTGTGATCCAGATCTGCTATGAAAGGCTGTGCAAAACGTCATGTTGGGGCAGTGGTATTTCTTTTTGCTAGCATTGTCTGAGATGACTTTCAACATGCTTTCACCTCCCGGCACTCGATAGACTATTCTGACTTGATCATGACCAACCTGCAAGAAATCAGCCAATCGATGCATGATATTTGCCTCACCCTCTTCCCCAGTGGTCTCAGTCACAGTGAAAGCCACATGAAGAGAAAGGCCAGTGATTATTTCTACAGGCTCCTCTTCATGAAGGAGGACATAGAGAAGATTGTCCTCAAAGCTAAAATAATTGGTTCCTGCCCCTACATTCCATGAGAAGGAAGATGGAGTTGGAGAGATATATTTCCCTTCGGTGAAGACACGAAGGCTGAGGGGTTCATTGTAGAAAATAGCAAGGGGCAGTTTGGTTGAGTTCTGCCCACTGAGGAGGTAGAGTCTGAAAATCAGAGGCGTTAGGCCTGGGAAGCAAACTGTTGTGAGTTTGGTGGTTGGCAGTACAGAGAAGAAAGCAGAAGGATGCTGTGCAGAACGACACGATGCATCTGAAGCTCCGTCACTGAAGGTATCCATAAAGCTGCCAGTCACTGCTGCTATTGGAAACAGCTCCTGCTTGACCGTGCTGGTGTCTAAATTTTCCAGGATGACAAATGCATAGTCTGCCTGTTTGCAGAAGTAGCCTTGTACTGAGGGCTTGAAGATACACTTGCTGTCATCTCTGTAAATTCCTGGAAGGACAAGTAGAGGTGGGGAAAGAAAAAAAAAAAAATGTATCAGATGTCATCTCAACAGTTTGTGCTACAGCTGCATATTTTCCCATTTGGTGCTCAAAGTCATTTTTGCAGGTGCTAAAATTCTAACTAGTTTTGAGAGGTCTGGACACTATTGGTATTAAACAGATGGAAACTACATCTACCTGAAGAAGACCTTAACCTGAAAATAGTTGAGAACTGGTAGTACATGGGCTGCTCTGAAAGTAATGCCTTCTATTTTATGTTTATGGACATTGGTGGGATGACAGTAGAGGTGGAACCTTCCCAGCAATATTCTATTACATGTTGTTGCCATGTGACACATGGCAGCAGAGGGGCAGTGACAAGACGTGGTGTCACTACTATGAGTCAGGTGTCACGTGAGCCAGTATGGACTGGCAACATGTGAATTTCCCATTGAAGAAAATGTTCAAGACATAGATCTCAGTAGGTAAAGTGATCTGAAGACCACGGACCACGTAGCCCATCTTGGCTGGGCCATCCTACTACACCCACAATATAGTCTGAATTTTGCATACCCTAACTTCCATCTGTTCAGGCTGAAGAAAAATGGACTGCCTGGGCAACATTTTCCTAGCAACAACACTATCATAATAGCTGTGGAATAGTGAATCATCTCCACTTGTGCAGATTTTTATGAGCAAGGCATGTGGATTCTAGTTCATCGCTAGCGAAAATACACAGCTAACCGTGGTGACTTTGTTGAAAAACTGTGTTTTGTAGCTGAGAACTTGCTCTATCAAATAGTGCTATTGTGCTCTCTGCATCTGTTGTAGTTTCCATGGAAACAAATAAGAGGCATTACTTTCAGAGTGCCTTACACACATTTGCCCCGTTCATTCTGGACACTTAATTGCATCTGCTGTTGAAGGAGTAAGTATGACAGAAGGATAATTTCTCTAAGTCATTTGGACCTCTTAGGGTAACTATACCTGTAAGTATGACCCATGGGAATGCAAAAGCAACTTTAGGGAATACTTCATGTGAACCTTTTTTCATGAAATGTAACAGGAGCTAAGACACTTCCATATATTCCAGAATTTGCAAGCCAATCCCTTTCCAAGTGTCTGAGGAGGTGTCATTAGAGCCCTTTTATGGATCTGTGCAGAGGAGATACAGTCCATGCAGTCCTCTGAGTTAGGATACGTTCCATTTGATCAAATATAAGTCTCTGCTTTAACATGAGAGAAATTGTGCCTCAGGCCACAGTGATGAGATCATCACTGATTATAAAGAGAGAATAAAAGTAAATGAGTTCAAACACAGGCACCAACAACATAAACACTTCTGCCCGAAGCATCCTAGGAAAAGATGTGTGTTTCTGTTTTTCCTTCCTTCCTTCAAAACAAAATCAAAGGAGGAATTTGCTGCCATAGCCAGCTATAATCCTCCTTTGCTCCCAAGCCTGCTCTCCCCTAGTTAGCTGTGCTTGTGAGTGCATAAACTTACTGAGCTCCTTGCTCAGTAGTTCTGGGGACGTGTATACAGATCAGCAATGTTTAGTATTAATGACAGAGGGAGACATCTGTGAGAGCCACAAACTTCTGAATGAATAAAAGGGCATTTGTCTTATTAAAGAAACATCACGACTGGGAAAGTCATTGCTAGAAGAAAATGACAGGCTGCGGGAAAAGATAGGAGCTAGGAGAAAGCAGGCTGGGTCCTGCTTACTGCCACATCTTGGTGTCTGAATCCCGTGGACATTTACCTATGACTTATTTCAAGGGGATTCCACATGTGCAGACTGAAAGAGCATTTCTCACTCCATATGTCACAGAGGAAAACAGTGAAATTACACGAATGTCATACGCTGCTCAGGAAGGAGATCCCAGTGAGACAAGATCTATAGAAAAAACGCTCTATTTTTAGACACCACCTTGTTGTTTTCCCTTTTCTCCCTTTTTCTTATATTTGCCTTTCCCTTTCTAGCTGCACCAGAAGGACTGTTTTGCAATGGGTGTCTGCTAGGGGCAAAAGGAGAGGGAGCAGCATCTTTGTTTGCAAATACCGGCCGTAGCCCTGCAGCACGCAGCCAGCCCCAAAGGTTGGCAGATCTCATTTGCTCTGCTGGAAATGTTCAAGTCACTCCATCTCCCTCCAGAGACATGGGACCTGCCAATATTTTGTGATCTCCTAGGACTTCCCTTTGCCTTGCCACGCAGCTTTGCTCACTTCCTTGCACACCCATGCATGCACACGCACTGCTGCTCGTCTCCTTCCAAACGGCCTTATCTGCCACTCACAATTTCTGCAGCCTGCAATTTTGATCACTTTTAAATGAAACCCATGCTGGCCTTAGTAATCATAATGTCATTTGCAATTTACCACAAAACACGTTTATTCAGTTAGTAGCACATTGGAGAAAGAGAACTCCATATGAACTCGCCGCTGAAGCCCTAATCTGATTATTTCCTCATGAAAATCCAAGCAGGGGTGCTTGTAAGAGGGGCCTGAGAGGAGAGGGAAAAAGTGAGGCCTGGCCACAGCTGACTCTCATAATCAATGCGAACAGATAAGCGACACGGTGCGTCAGGGCCAGCAGCTAATCCGCCCCAGGGCTTTCCTCTAAAAAAGGCCAGGGTGGACAGGGCTTAATAAATACTGAGTGACCACCGAACATTGAGCTGACATGTGCTATTTACATTGGCAATGAGCAATAACAGTGATAAATTCCAGAAGCTCCCCTCGTTCGTAAATGGGGTGAAATCTGATTAAACGGGTTCTATTTGTGTGCGCGTGTGCGTTTGCACTTATGTTAGAGGTGGAAAAAAATGGGGGGAAGACGAGAGAAATCAGGCATGTGTGAGTCACATAGCAGGGGGGTTGAAACTAGATGGTCGTCGTGGTCATTTTCAAGCCAGGGCGTTCTGTGATTCATTCTATGAGTCAACTGGAGACCCTAGGAATGGGTGGGAAGATGGAGGAGACATCGTTGTGTGTCCTGCTTAGTGCATGAAAGAGAGAAAAAGGAGACAGAAAGCATCTGCGCCTTTGCTTTCTGCAGATTCCCTTACCACCGAGCCAACATTACTATTTAATTATAGATATACAGATGCACACACGCACGGCCACACACAAACATATATATCTATATGAGATTTGAGCACTCAGGTTGCTTCTAGGGCTCCTGACAAATATTAACTTTGTGTCAATATTTGTCCTTCCTGTCGTGAAATGAGGATTTTCCACCTCATTTCACATTTGAAAAGAAAAATGTGCCGAGGGGGTCCTCTTTGCTTAGGAAAAAAAAACCAAACCAAAACAAAAAAAAAAAAAACAAACCAGCCAACAACAACAACATCTCATATCCTTTATTTAGAAAAATGGAGCGGGAGGGAAGGAGGGAAGAGTGCTTTTAAAATAGATGTTTTGACTTAAAGGCACATAGAGTCCTTTGCAAGTCTCCTGCCTTTTCCCCAGTTCCCCAACGCCAAATAAATAAAATAAAATGAAATAAATTCTACATTTAAAATCGAATGAAATACATCAACATTAATGATTTTCCCCTTCAGGTTAACACCACCATTTCCTTCAATAATTTTTTACCCGTTTCATGATAGATCTCACAATTCATGGTACAAGGAAAAATACAGTAGGTTTTTTTTTTTTGTTTTTTTTTTTTTTGACAAAAACAAAAGGCAACGTCAGGTTTTTATCAAAATAAAATAAATCTCCCCCAATTTTCTTTCCATCTGACTGGATTTGCCCGTCAGTTATTTCTAATTTAACTACAATTATAGTTACAAAAATATAAAAGCAAGTGGGGGAGGGAGAGGGAGAGGAGAGATAAATGGGACGCTGTTTAGAAATTGCCATTCATTGGCCTTGGGCTGGCCAGCACATATCTTTGCTGAGGGGGAAATATTCATCAGCATTAACTGTTCCTTTTGACCCGCTGACATTCAAATATGAAATAAGAAAGGCCCAGCAACAGGACTTGGGAAATGTGGCAGTGTGCAAAGGTAAATTATTCTGAGGTCAGCCGTTTTTGTCGTGCAAAAGGTTTTCTACATTTCTTGAGTTCAGATGTCCCCTGTGAATAATTTTGGACCCAACTCTTCTATCCAATCCCTAGCACAGGCTCCTCGTGCTTATGTGCTCATCCTTTGAAACGAATGGCATTCATCTTGTAAATCTTCGTGTGCAGAAGTGTAAGTGAGCCTGTCCCTTCAGCAGATGTTGAGGCAAGTCATTCCCCATCATTTTTAGAAACCCCACTGATTGTAAATTAGAAATATCATGCAACTGAATGTACCAGTGTCCACATAGAGGGTAAAGATACAGATAAGCCTCTTCTGCGCAACTAGCAATATGACGAGAGGGAACGGCCTCAAGTTGCACCAGGGGAAGTTCAGGTTGGATACTAGGAAAAATGTATTCTCTTTTAAAAGAGTGGTCAGGCACTGGAATGGGCTGGTCAGGAAGGTGGTGGAGTCATTGACCTGGAGGTCTTCAAGAAATGCTTAGATGGGCTACTAAGGGACGTGATGCAGTGGGGAATTACTGATGGTAGGTGGATGGTTGGACTGGATGATCTTGGAGGTCTTTCCCAACCTTGGTGACTCTATGACTCTATGATAAGCAATGCCAGGAAGTTTTTGCACACAGTGTGCACCAGGAAGACACATGGCAGTGCATGGGGGTGAGTGTGATTGCTCATACATTTGTGTAAGCACATGTGCCTGAGACAAATGCACATAAATATATGCATGTGCCAGGGACCGTGTGTATATAAAAGGAGTGTTTGCTTTAGGCTGCTAATTCTTTCTCCTAAATAAAATGATTTTTGAAGGAAATGAGCCTCATAAGACCACACCGTGCGTGAGGTTTTAAGTTCTCCTGTTTATCACTCCTTCATAAAAACCACTGAACTTCTTAGCCAATTTCAGTCACATTTGGGGACTCAGTGATACTGTGTTCCTACAAGATCTGCTGAAGTGGATGCCCAAGCAGAGAAAAGATGGTTATTAGTGCACGCACAGAAAGAAAGACTGTAGTGTAAGCTCACCAATACCATGAACACCAGGATCTGCACCGGTCCTTTCCTTTGCCATACATATCCATAGAAAAACAAGTGTAGTACATGAAATATTTGTTCTTGTGTCTACTGTTCTCATGCATGGATATGGCCACACACATTGATAATATTTATTCATACCTATATATGTATTATGTGAGCACTAACCCTTCAGGGCTTGCCCAGGCCTAAGAGGTAAGTATTATGTGCTATAAATAGGAGTATATCTTCCAAAGTAACAAATGAAAAAATTGCAAACTTTTTTCAGTTCCCAAATAGTATAGTAATACATCGATCAAAAGAAGTACACAAGTCTTCACGGGAGACTCTTGAGGCACATCTAGGCTAGGATGATCTCCAGCAGTGGTCAAAAGGAAATGCCTAGAGATTGTATGAGAACAGGATATGTTTACAGCAGTGGTCTTCCAAAATGTTCCCCAAGCTGTCAGAGTTTTAAAACTCTGGAACTCCTTGAGTTAAAGATAACATCTTTGGTCTTTGCATTTGAGAGAGAATACCAAACTCAAAGAATACCAGAAAGCTGGAGAGGATAACCTAGGTATATCGTAAGCCCTCTCATGTGAGACGAGTCTGACAATCTGAGATGCCCAGCTTTGTGTCAAACTGCTCATGGGGGCAAAGCATTTCTAAGATGCCTTGCTGCCACCAGAGGAATAACATGGCTGTCCATGCCCTGAAGACTGGAAATGAGATTCTAAAGGCATTCCATCCACCAAAACTAAAGCACTACCAATGCCATGGCCAGCTCCTTGCCCTTGAGCTGGCATGGCACACACCCTGCACTATCAGAGGGACTGACCATCTGGAAGGTAGTGGCCACCTGCAGATAGATTTTTTTGGACAGGCTTCTTACTTCTCCTAACTTCTGGAGTGAACCCAGGAATGTTTTTGTAATCTGCTGGGTTGCCTGTGATCAAACTTGGCACAGAGCAGTTCTCTTGATGTAGCAGGAGCAACCAGGGGGATACTGCACCCATTCCCAAGCACTTCTTGACTCAGGAGAAGTACATATCAAGTCCGCTTCTGCTATTGTCAGCACTGTCCCAGAGCAGCTTGATCACCAGTTTAATAAACTCTCTGAGAAAGGCAGAATTAGAGAGGATTTTTGTCCTTGTTACCATTATTGATTGGGGAACCTGAGTCGCTTTAGCCATCTCAGCAACACAAAGTCCCCCATGATTTCTACTGAGGGAATAACTCTAACATGCAGCCAAAAGAGACGTAAGTTGACATTATATTGTGCATGGGAGGAGAAAGGATCAAACTGCTGAGTTACTCTTGTCCTTCGTGATGCAGAGAACACTCACAGGAGAGCATGGATCAACACAGGGCTTGGAGTATCCATCATTACATAGCTAAGGGGTACTGATTTGTATAGCACCTAGGACCCAGGGCTCTGACTAGAGCTTTTTAGATAGTCTCATGAAGCAAACAGAAAAATGTAATCAAAGTATTCCCACAATTTTATGATTCCGCTACTCATCATTCAAGGAGCCAATAGGAGGCATTCAAGGCCAGGCTGGATGTGGCTCTGGGCAGCCTGGGCTGCTGGTTGGCGACCTGCACATAGCAGGGGGTTGGAACTGGATGAGCACTGTGGTCTTTTTCAACCCGAGCCATTCTATGATTCTATGATAGCTGGGTATGGGAGGGATATTGCCTCCCAGAATAGACAATTAAAAGAGAAAAACACACACAGAACTGTCTTCCTGCCCAAATTATTTCGCCTTTGAAAAAATGAGCTATTCTGCAAATGCCAATCTGTTTCCTGTGTTGCTACCAAAGCTCTTCTCCATTACATTTCCCCTCAAGTCACTAGTGGCTTCCTCCAGTTGCATTTAAAGCCCAGAAGGATTTTTCTCCTCTCCCAAACCAGCAAAGCCATTGCATGAATCTTCAGATAAAGCACTCTGCTCAATGCAAAGGGGCAGCAAGCAGCAGAGGTTTTGCAGGCGTGGTTCCAACCGCCGGCTCCCCAGCCAAGGAATGATAACACTGCCACCACCACCCCAAAGCAGAACAGCAATTTCATCAGATTCCAGACCCCCAAAATGAATGTGGCTGTGCCATGCACTGCTCTGAGCTGCAGATATAATGAGTTTTGAATGGGAAGTCCCGGACACAATAAATCTGTGCCATATGTGACCATTTCCTGTGTCAGTTCCTTTCTCATAACCAGTGGAGGCTTCGCCCTCCCCCTTGCTTTCCCTTTCATGACCCCACACCAGGGCTCTGAAATCTTTCAGGGCTGCTTACGGGCCTGGGGCCTTTCTACAGCAGTTGCATAAATAAATGAGTTTGACAGCAAACATCGTAACGGTTAGCAGTAATGTGTGCTCCACACAAGTGCCGGCACTACTCACTGGAGAAATGGAAGAGGGAAGAGGTCGTTTTGTTACTGCAAACAAAAGTATGTTCTCTGACAAGTGGTGAAAGAATTAGTCAAATAAACTTGAACTCTGTTAAGACCACCGCTGCCAGGTTTTGTTACGGGCTGGAAAGTTCTCAGCTCCCCTCTCCCTTCTTGGCCGGCACTTACTGCAAAGACAAATCATCCTTTTCTTCTGCAAAAATAAAGTTTGGGGGTAAAATGAACGGCCTCAAAATAAAATCTGCAAGGAACTCCATTTTACTATTTATTATTACCATTTCTTCCCAATGAGAACAGGTCTTTGGTCCTGGGAACAGACTCTAAAAGAGACTGATTTTCCATTAGAAATGAGCCAGAAGGAAAACATCACATACCTGTACATTTTGGAACGATTCAAGCTAGAATTAAGCTTAAGATTACAATTATTTTTATGAGTAAGTCACAGGAGTAGGAAAGAACAGACTAGAGATCGTCATTTGCCCTTAAACAGTTCCCCCCTCCACCCCTCCTTTTTTTTTTTTTTTTTTTTTTGTTATTCATGAACAAATCAAACATTTTGACTAAATAACAAAATTATGCTAAGTTTTCAGGTTGATCTGAGAAATGATCGTGTTCTGGGACTCTGTAAAATTTTTCCCTAAAGCTATTTTATTGAAAAGCCCTTTTTCCCCCAGATACACCATCGAAGCAAGGGTACGAAGCAATTTAATGAGCATACTGTAGTAGTATGGTCAGCTTGTAGAAGATTCATAAAGATAAGCAGCAAGCAAGAAAGGGGGGTTGGTTTCCTACATCCAATCTGGAGAGAAAGAACACACACACACACATATATATATGTGTATATATATATATAAAGTGTTTCCAACTGGGAGATACAGGTTAGAATTTTCAAAATCATGTTTCTAGTTAAAATACTAAATAAATCAGTAAGCAAATAGATAAATAAGTAAAAACCAAGATCCTGAAACCTACTGATTAGGAATTAATCAGACTACTATAATGGGAGTTTTTTCTTAATGAGTTTTATTAATTTCTCTTGGGAGCAGTGCAAGTACAAGTGGTACCTATGGGTCAAACGGGTGAGGTGAGTTCTTGAGTTCCCTCCCTACATTGCCCAATAGCTTTTTATCAGCAGCCTCATCTTTTTCTTTTTCTTTTTTTTTTTGCCTGGCTTTTCCTTCTTTCTTTTGCTCAACTAAGTTATAGAAAAAGTTAAAATGTTGTTTGTACCTTATTCAGCTGAAGACCTGTGCTCATGATAGAAAGATTCACAGGAACAAGAGTATGTGAAACACATTAGTGTGGTTTTTAGCAATATTAGTCCTGTACTGACTCTGAAGTTGAATCTTAAGGCAGAAGGAGTTCATTACGGGTACAGACAGCTATATTATACCATGACATATTTATGAGAATGAACAGTAATAGGAGGCAAGTACTTTAAGCCTTAGAAGTCGAAATGAATCTGAGAGCATAGTGCAGAATCTGAACACCTATGAAAACATACCAAGAGATAAAATTTGAGATACAAAGGCTAGAGCCATTACTAAAGCACATGGAATGGGATTCATCACATTAATTTTAGCTGCTTAAATGTTAAGCATCTAGTCTAAGCTAATTGTCTTGTCTAGCTGCTCATCTAGACAATAATCATTAGAGAGAGACTTTTAGAGGGTCATTCATTCTCTCCTTCCCTTGGATGATTGTATCACATCTGGAGATATCTGTCTCTAGTTTTACATGGGGAAGCCAGGTAGCTAACTTGGAAGCCTGTCTTTTGGACAGCTAAGTTAGGTGACATAAACCTACCTCCTAATGATGTAGATGGGGAAGCTTAGAGAATAATCAGTTATAGGCATTGGTATTCATTGAGCATTTTGAAATTAGTGGGAGACTGTTGCTCTGTGCACACCTCTAAATTAGCCGTACTCTCTTGTTATGAACAGGGGAAAAGTCAGAAAGCACAGAAATAGAAAAATAATAGCAAATGAGACATTTCAGCAAACAGTGAGAGCCTATAAAATTAATTTCTAACCTCTGGAATCACAGGATGAAGGGAGGTTTGTTTCAAACACAGCTCCAAGAACTCCAGTGCATTTGTAGGCATAGTCCTAAAGCACCACACCTACACTGAGCCCCAGGAAAAATAGGTCAGAAGAGATTTCTGGATGTTCCTTAGCTCAGTCTCTCACTCGAAGCAAGGCTAACCACAAAGTTAGATCAGGCTTCCGAGGGCTTTATTCCAAATTATAGTTTATCTGCTGTTAGGCTTTTATACATCTACTGGGACAGATTTCACTGTTTGGAGTATGTCCAGAGAAACCACCAGGGTTGAAAATTAACTCAAACAAGGTCTGAGATTGTAACGATATTTTCATACATAAGATCACACACACGCAAGATGGTTTGAAGAAGCTTTTGAGGCTTGCTTTTGAAAATAGTTTTCAAAATACTTTTGAATATAATCCTGTGTGTTTGTTTCAGGCAACCCAAGCCCCGTTCTTGTCCTTTTAGAATCCTCTGGACAGACAAAAAAGGAGGTTTGGAGCTGCAGGATCTGTTGTACTTCACCAGACAGTGTTCTTCATCTCCTGTATAACATCACAAGAATCGAGTCCTGATTGCATGGTATGGTGCCCATGTAAGGAAAAAAATAATAATTACAAAGACAGAGCAAGGCAAGCACCCATGAAGTCCTGAGTGTCCCACTCTGATGTGTAGGCATGGCTCCTTTTGCATTTTATTCCTGATTTACTAGTGAGTCGTTTGAAATTTCAGACAACCCTTGGAGTTATTTTGGCCAGGGAGTATATTTAAAACTCATTGTGCCTAATGTTGTCTTTCTACAATTGAGAAGTAATCAGGAAAGACATGAAAATAAATAGACAAGTGAGAGGCAAAATGAAATATGAAGTGGCTAGAAAAGAGTCTGCTCTCTAATGTATTTTTTCAGCTTATTATTGTAAAAGCCCAGAGCAAAAGAATAGCTTTGAAGAGTCTTTTGTTAATAGTGGCAAGGTTGTCTTTTTATTTTTCTTAACTTTTTATTTATTAGCCGTGCTGCACATGGTACTTCCATAAATGATGGCTGGGTTTCAGTTACAAGGACTTGTTTAGTCTGAAAACATCCCAGCCTGCAATGGGGAGCTGAAAAGAAAAGTAACAGCCCGCTGTCTGGTGCTTGAAGGGACTAAAACTGAAACCCATTTGCTCTCTGCTTCTCCCTGTGATTTCTGGTGTTTGAGCTTGCAAAGGTTCAGATGTCTCTGTTTGCACGTGTAAAATGCATTCCCAGCAGGCCACTTCCTCAGGTGGTCCATGCGATGACAGCTTGATGCTTAGGCCGATGTAAGACAGCTGAGATTCTCATCCTGTCTGAGAATAAAATTATAAAGCTGCATTCCTACAGGGGGCAAGGATCTCATGCTGCAGATTGCAGATTTTCACCCAGAGGGTGGTGAGGCACTGGAACAGATTGCCCAAGGAGGCTGTGGATGCCCCATCCCTGGAGGCATTCAAGGCCAGGCTGGATGTGGCTCTGGGCAGCCTGGGCTGCTGCTTGGCAACCTGCACATAGCAGGAGGTTGGAACTGGATGAGCACTGTGGGCCTTTCCAATCCAGGCCATTCTATGATTCTATGACTGCTGTACAAACTTATTGAGGGTCCTTAGCTCATGCTCAAGCCCTAAAATATGACAATCAGTAACATCTTTGAGACTCTTAGCACTGGGATGCTAAGCATTTATTTACCATTGCCCCGAATATGTGGTTAAGCATACAAATGTTCAATTGCTACAAAATTTCGTTCAACTCCATCATGTGGGAATATGCTAGCTGAGAGCAGGAAGCCAGGCAGGTGCATTAAGTACATTTGTTTCTCTGAGACTTTTTAGTGCTTTAGTGCTGGTGAACAAAAGAGGTCTGAAACCAAGTTAACATAGGCAGAGCAATATAGGATTGCCCAAGGCTGCTGAGCTTAGCCGTTCTGCTGGTATTTACAGGATGCTCTTCATGCATAATAATCTATATTATCTAACCTTTCATGAAAAAAATGACAATATGGACAATTTTGGATCTACTCTTTTTGGCATAACATCACTATTACCAGACAACATGATATCATCGAGCACAAGCATGATTTTTACTTTGTTACTCAATGATATCAGCAGTATCAGAATATTCTCTATTTTCTGGGCGTCCCAATTCATAAGCTTCTCTGGCAGGCTACCTGTCTGGCAGAAACCTGAAAGGGTGTTCTGCTGGTTTGGGCCATCAGAAGGCAGCTTTCAGCTCCCAGAGTGCTAATGAGAGCCAGTCAGTTTAAAGAGCCTAAAAAGACCCTGTCTGGTAGGTTTTGCTCAGTCCTCAGGTCTCACCTAGCCATTGCAGGGGACACCTAGCTAAAGCCTTGTAGGTCATGCTTGTATCCTCTGAGCATGCAAAGGCTCATTTTAGGCGTGGAGTACATTAAGTACTAAGGACAAAGACTAATTCAGCTAAGCAGAAAGCAGATCCAGTGCTAAATTTTACACTGCCGTATCAAGACATCTGGACTATGATCACACATTCAGATTGAATGTTAAGAAAAATTTCTTCTTGAAAAGAGTGGTCAGGTGCTGGAATGAGTTGCCCCGGGATGTGGGTGAGTCACTATCCCTGGAGGTGTTCAAGAAATGGGTAGATGTTCTACTAAGGGACATGGTTTAGTGGGTAGTAGGTGGACAGTTGGACTAGATCATCTTGGAGGTCTTCTTCAATCTTGGTCATTCTGTGATGCTATGATTCACTCTCCGTGAAGACCACAGGAATGCCTTTATGTATAGTTTCCCCGGGGAAGGGCTTTTAGCAGAGATTTCACTTCCCAACCCAAGTTCTGCCCAGTAGCACACTACAGTATGTCAAGCACTTGTTCAAAAGTGGTCAAAAATGCATTCACATTTTCCTGCAAAGTGTGTTCCCTTGAAGTTCAAGAAAAGTAAACAATTCTGACATTCCTGGGGTCTGTAATATGAATACCCAACCAAAAGGATGCACTGTGGAAAGGATCCCCATGCTGCCAACAACACTGAGGGAAGGAGGAACAGGAGGGAATCTTTTTGTGGTTCTGTTTTTTTTAGGATTATTTTTGCTCTTGATGGCTCACATGGCACAAACACTCAGACAGAGAGACCTCAGAAGTAGAGATCTGAATTTAATAAAGCTGTCTGGAGGGGGAGGGAGACAGAAAAGTAGATCATGAAGATAATGCAGGCATAGATAGGAAAAGAGGAAAAGAAAGAACATTAGAGCTGACTGGTAATGACGTTGTTAGATTCAAGTGACCAGAAGTGAAATATTTATCAAAGAGGTGGGACATCAGGTCCTTATGAAGAGAATAATAAAGAAAAAAGAATATTTATGATTAGAGTATATGTTTCCATGCCACTACAGTGAGGAAAGTCAAAAGGAGAAGAAAAGCAAAGATAATGGCAAGGCACAGCAAGGCAACTAATTTAGCTGCATGATTTCAGTATAATTTCAGTGTATTGATGTGATCCTTTAAATTCAGCACAGGTATAGCTTGCAAGAACTGAGTCGCTGCTTAGAAGAATATCCACTTTCAGTGTAATAGCAAATTTCACAGATTACTAAAAGGAGAGAGCCAGTTTGGTTCCACATTTCTGCTTTTCTTCTATTTGGGTTTAGAGAATAAAAGTTATCTGAAGGGTAAGAGGGTGGAGGAGGAGGGTCCTTTTATCCCTACTGACATCAACAGCCCTCTCTGTCAAGGAACCAACATGCCATCTTATAGGCCAAGATGTCTTGCAGAGGTCTTACAGACGCATTGCCAAAACACCCACCTTGGGTCACTTTTGCTTTTCTGTTTGTTGGGAAAAGCAAAAAGACACCAGGGGGAAACTAAATGCAGACAGATACATTTTCAATGCATGCATTTAATTTTAAGAACTTGCTGGGCACTTCAGTGCTGGATGCTGGAACCGAGAGAGGGAGTTTATCCCATCAGCCCTCTGTGACCCCGCTTCATTGACATAATGTGGTCTTGCCGATTAAAGCACTGGAATCATAGCTCTGCATTTTCCTTCTCTTTCTTACTAAAATTATTGATGTGCTTTGTACAATGTGTAATTGCCATTATCGTGTATATAAAGCCTAGAGCATGTGCAGGGCTGGAACTGAAATAAGAAAGCAAACAAAAATCATGCGATAGGAAGCCTCTGATGGTATGGTTGTGGGGGGGACCATGGCACGGCGAGCTGAAAATAGGATTTGATACTGCTGTGAGTTGGTTTGATAGAGTGAGATTTGATAAGACAAGAAGAAAGGATGCTGTGATCCTCTGGTTTGATACCCTCTTTCTGTAATTCAGATTCCCAGCAAAGAACCAGATGCAAAGCACCTCTCTAAGCAACTCAGGTCCGAGCCTCAGCATCTGGAGCAGGTCGGATTTACACCACCTGCAGATCTTGCCTGATATAATACATTCTCCTTTTACTCCCTCCCATTCTCTCTCTCATACACACAGCAGATTTATTCTTTACATTTAATTTATGCAAGTGAGGCATGGAATACATTTCAGTAATGCCAATTAGATACGCACTAATTTCTTCTCTGTGAAATAGCAGTAAGTAATTAATCAGAATTTTGATCACAACTCAGTTGGCAATTCTAATTGCACTTGCCATTTCCACAGCAAATACAGAATCATTATCTTTTTTGCCTCGTCCTCCCTTCCTAATCAGCCAGTGTGCTAGAAGCAAAACATTTCCAAGAACTAGATATTGTCTCAATCAACCAGCAGCCCTAATACCTTTGGACTGAGGGTTAGTGGGTTCAGTCCGCGGCTGTGTTTTATTTCAAGCTCCATCGTAATTTTAAAGTGAATAGCTGGTGGCAGGCTGGCTGCTTGCCTGGGGCTGGGGGGCTTCTGCCTCATAAAATTACAAGAAAGGACAAAAGCAAGTGGCTCTCTCCATTAAAAACCTTCTGGGAGAGTACTAGAGACACCTGACCTTTGCACAAGTGTCCAGCAGGCATCTAGGGGGCATACGGATGCTGATCACATCTGTATGGTCAGCCTGCACCACAATAGCAAGGCACCACAACCACATTGCTACTCCAGGTCTTACTGGCCATCTCAGCACAGAATAGGATGCTCAGGGGAAATTGTGTTTAATGCTGGCAGAGTTTATATGATCATTTAGGAATCACCTTGTTCCACTGGGCTGGAACAAGACCTATTTAAGGTTATCTTCCTGAAAAGTGTCATGGTTGGGGTCTATGATGGCAGGACACCTCTTTGCTGTGTGCCAAAAAAGATGATAGTGAGACTGTCCTCAAATGGCTTAGCGGTGAAAGAGCAGGAAGAGAAAAGGAGATTTAACACTTAGGAACTGAGCCCTACACTGCTGTATGTCCAGCCTTTGGACACAGCCTGTACCTCTCCCGCTGCTGCTTAGAGGAAAGTTTTCCTACAACCTGAGTGTCCTCCAACCACCACAGAGTTATTTCTCCATCTGGGGCTGGGGGGAGGGGTGATATGCTGCTCACACTGCTAGCGTTGAAAAATCATAAAGCCTTCAGTCAATCAATCATATTCCAGGTCTACCTTCTGAGGTATAGCAGTATGCAGATGTTTTCCTTCAGAAGGCAGGCGTTTTAAAAGAGATACTCTGAGGCTATGCCTACAGTAGTAAAGGCTTACATCGAGAGGAGAGGAGAGGAGAGGAGGAGGAGAGGAGAGGAGAGGAGAGGAGAGGAGAGGAGAGGAGAGGAGAGGAGAGGAGAGAGAGAGAGAAGAGAAGAGAAGAGAAGAGAAGAGAAGAGAAGAGAAGAGAAGAGAAGAGAAGAGAAGAGAAGAGAAGAGAAGAGAAGAGAAGAGAAGAGAAGAGAAGAGAAGAGAAGAGAAGAGAAGAGAAGAGAAGAGAAGAGAAGAGAAGAGAAGAGAAGAGAAGAGAAGAGAAGAGAAGAGAAGAGAAGAGAAGAGAAGAGAAGAGAGAGAGAGAGAGAAGAGAAGAGAAGAGAAGAGAAGAGAAGAGAAGAGAAGAGAAGAGAAGAGAAGAGCCAACTCTTGGAATCTGAGCATCTTTGAAGATTGAATAAGTCAATGCAGCACAGATTTATAAGGACAACAGATCACGTCTCAAATCAGCTATGAGATAAAAGAAAAGAAAAATAAGAGCTTTGAAACCAGAGGCAGTAGGATACAATCAGTGCGGTACAAAAACATCAAATTTGACACAGATACATAAGTAATGGATGGTCCTGAAGAGACATTCTGGCTGTATCTTCACTAGTAAATTAAACATGCTCAGGAGTATTCCCAGACACCAAAGCCAACTGACATGGCCTGGCTGCATTCATCTATCAACGTCTCTCATCTTTCAGAGCAGGATGGATTCATCCAACATACCAACTGGGAACGTTCCTTGGCATACATTATGTTCCCAAGACTCATTTGGGAGATCGTTAATTGGCTCAGGACAAAAGCATGCCAGGGGCTGTTCAAACAGTTCACAGAGCAGAGGATTGAGTTTCAATTCCTATGGCCTGTCACTGCTTTATTTATTTTAGCATGGGTGTGTCCATTGCCATTAACATCTGCCCCTGCAGAGTGCTGCTGTGACCGTAGATTTACCTGCAAAATCCACCAGAAGGAACAGGCCATGTCAGTTAGAGAAGTGCCTCAAGCTGAAGGAACTGAGCATGGAAACCTGCAGCCATTGTAAATCCTGATCCCCTTACAGAACTGCTTACACAGAGGTAAAGACCAAGCAGACACTGATGGAAATATCTGGCCTTCTCCGGGCATTGTTGGAGGTTGCTGATTTTTTTTCACAGCTGTGTCTTCTTAATTTGTTGCACACTTGCTGCAGTTTACAAGGTTGATGCTGGTGTTTTCTTCCACTAGAAAATTATTTTAAGCGGGGAAAACAGTTTGAGGCTGCTTACTGAAATAGTTACTTGTAAGGCAAGGAACAACTCCAGCCTAGTCATGATGTGGAATACCAATCAACAACTATAAAATCATGACACTTCTAAATGTTATCTCCTTTCTCTATTCAGCCAGTGTCTCTCTTGGCTGATGATGCTGGACCTAACTCTGCTCTTCAACAGCAGCCTTAATATTTGAGATCAGTGAGGTTACAACCTCATGTATTTATGGATGCAATGCTGCATGACACTGCTGAGTAAGGGCTCTCCCCAGCACATCATGCACAGGCAGCCCTCCCATCAAGATGCTCATCAAGATGCTGCATGCAAAAGGATTCCCCAGTTGATATGTGCTAGAGGAGGCCATCTCTCCATCACAGAGGTGTCAGGGAGCCTGAAGTAGAGCAGTCTGAAGTTATTGTGGCTTCTCACTGAGCTTCCTCCATGTTTCCTATCTGCTTTTCTCCATGGTGTCTATGTTAGGGTTTGGATTTCTGGAGGAGAGACGACTAGATCAGGATTGCCACATGACTTGGGAGCAATACACATACCTGCAAAGAGAGTGGGGGGCTGAGCTGATGCCTCCTGGCTTGAAAACAGGGACATGAAGGGGCATAGCCAGCATCAGGCTGGGTGACTCCAGAATGTGGTGCTGTTACAAATAGCACTTTGCCTGGAGGCCCATCCAGTTGAATTAGAAAAAAAAAAGAGCCATTAATTAACTTGACTTAAGAGAGGGCTGATGCAGGGCAATGTGACCTTTTCTCTATGTCATATGCCACACGGATTTTAGCCTCCCACTGATGCTTTGTCACCGCCAGTCCTTGTTTTTTAGATCAGTGGCTTGCGGGGTGATGGTGACCAAAGGGATTGAGTCAGCAGGAGAAAAGAAAGAGATGGCCTACTGCATCAGTGATCTGTACACCAATGCAAGCAGAATCCTCTTATCTGTCTAATATCTGTTACACTGAATGGTAAATGTATATGTGTACACACGAACACATGATATGCTATACATATATTCAGTTAATATGCCCTAAATTGTGGCAGTTTAGACAAAAATTTACAGAGAAAAGCAAGAATAATATCAGTCTACAAAATGGAGGTTAGAATTAATGCTGCTCAACTTTTACAAAAAATGTGATGGTGCTTCCTACCAGTCAACACAATGAATTGGTGCAATAGCCAAGCGTACTCAAACCTTGCCATTGAACTAACCTGCCTCAGTGATGGGAGGGAACCTGCATCAATAGCCTCAGTACAAACTGATAAGAATGAAGTGATACTGGGTGAGCAAAATAAGGATCTTCAGCAAGGTTCCCTGGGGTCAAAACAGACAACATACCTCCTGGTCTCTGTGTGGTTGGGAATTAATTGTAAACAAGGGCTTCTGAGGATGAAAAGTTATCTCATTTTGGGGTGCAGTCACACTTGGATTTTAACACAACACAACATTTCAGCCTTTTAAAAAGGAGGTAAGGACAATGTCAGGGTCAAGAGCATATGTAGGTCATGAATACAAGGCTTGTAATAAGCTGGCATGTCGGTCCCTCAGAACCACAAACATTTTTATTTTATGATATGATGAGCACTGTTATCTTAAAATGGGTGAGTTGTGGTATTTTTCATTCTTTTTTTTTTTCTTTTATTTGAAAAATAGGCTTTTTGCAGGATGTCATGTGAAAACAAGTTCTCATCACTTCTACCCATGTCTTCATGTACTCTAGCAATTTTCTAACTCACCATCTTCACTTAAAGTGGTCAGAAAAGATGCCCTAGAAATGTCTTACAACAGCAAGGCATTCTCCGTCTTCATGTTCTTACACTGAAAGATAAAATTCCTCAAGAACTTTCAATTTCAACATCAAAGTCAGTCACAATCACAGAGTCTAATTTGGAAAACTTAAAAATTTCACATTGATGTTCAATTTTCAGATTTTTAACAGAATAAATATTTTAAAATCTGTTGAGTTTGTTGGATTTTTTTTTCTTCAAATTTCAAGTACTATCTGTAGGCCCGTTAACTTTGCATTCTTTTTATTATTACCTTCCACTAAAAAGGAGAGAAATAGAGAAAGATGAAAAAGTTCCTATAAACACAAAAAATGAAAAAACAAGTTTTCATGTGAAATCAAAAATAGATGGACATATATTTATATAAATGGAAAAAACTGAAATTTTATCACAGAAGATTGAAAAAACAAAGAAAACAAAGGTAAACAACTCTTGGCACTGACAGTGAACATCAAACATAAAAGACACGATGACTGAGGCAAAAATAAGAACCACTGCTGAATTATCCATCAGAGGTCCCTGATATGGTGGATCTGGCTTTCAATTTCAGTTTTCTGCTGGCAGGAAATTTCAGACAGAAAGGGATGTCTCTTCTAGATGTGAATAAAAAAACCAACCTCAGCCTCTATTGCCATCCCCAGAAGGCCATGGTTTTGCATTGCTATATTTTCATCAACCAAATGACGATGGACTCATACAAAATCAGCTTAGAGATTATTTCTATGGACCAAATGGGACACTGCCTCCATTTTCACTTCTGAAAGAAATCTTGGTCTGTTTTTTTCTCACCTAACTTACATGTTTCAATGTTTAGACATGAGCATCTAAGTCAGAATTTGGCTCCTTCCACTGAGAGTAATCAAAATCTTCCAGGAGAAATTTATCAGACTTGGACAACAATTTTAAGGGGAGATGAACGACTTCAATTAGGCAGGATGAATCTTCCAAATAGAACTTGAATCTCTCCTTGAACAACCAAGAAAGTTCAACCCTAAGCATGACATTCTGGATACTCCATAGGGCTGCTCCTGACTTCACCACAAAGTGTCCCTCAGGATCTGACCCACAGCCCACAGCAACAATATATTGGCAATTACAGGCTCCTGGAAGAACAACTCGCAGTGTAAATGTGATGCTTTGAGCCTGTCTGAAACCTGTCTGAAAGCTTGCCCATCTGTTAGTATGATAACCATCTCCGTGCATGGCAAGGCACACCTGGAGTGGCTGCAGGTACTTTTGCACTGCTGTGCATGGACCTGGGAGCAAAGACCTAAATTGCTGCACACCTTCGGAGAGTGTTGTCAGCACAGACATTGAGTTCAGAGGTGCAGCATTTCATCCTCTGAATTACAGCCTTTTTTGACTGCACAACTGAAAAGAAAATTCAAAGAAAGAAGCGTTTATAGAGCACAGAACTTCTTATATTCCACTGGATAATGTGGGGAGGGAAAGACATGCCAAAGTTATCAGCTTTGGACCTGAGAAAAGCCTCTCACATCTCATTATCCTGCAGTTTGGATTAGGGCTTTTAGAGCTTAACTTCGTAACCCAACCACAGGATCAGCTCTGTTCCCCTCTGCCCAAGACTTTGCAGTGCTAATGTATTATTTCTGTAACATGAAGAGCAAAGAAAAGGAATGCGACATGTTCTTATGGCAGCAAGTTAATTCTGATTTAACCTTCTAGTAGTGCTTGACATTCTGTGCACTATACTTTGGCTGTTTACAAAGAAACACCAAGAAAGCAGGAAATGAGCCCTTACTCAAGCAAAAAGCCTCACGAAGGTGCTGGCTGCATTGTTTCCTGCAACATAAAGCATTCCTTCATCATTCCTGTGGGCAAGTTAGGGTTATACCCCTTCCCGTACCAAGACCCTGTTGGAAAGGAAACAGCCAACCTGTTAATAGGGCACTCCAAATCAGAGACTGAGATTTCTAGAGTGGCAGATGGATCTAGGTGCCCGGCGTTCAGCTTTAAGCAAAGTTATTTAAGATTTGGATGCATCTTTTATCACTCAACAGTCATGCACTCTTTCACTAGAAGATCCAAGACTTCACTTCTAGAGGCTTCACTTCCCATTACTTCACTTCTAGAAGATCACAAAGCAGCTGCATTTTGCCTGGCACTGAGTTCCAGTGAACAGGTTGTGCTGTGACACAACGCAGCCAACAAGACCCATGTCTCCATTTTCACTGCACATTGGGGCACAGACAAAGCCAAGACATGCTTCTTCCAATGAGCCACATGGACAACTTTGAGGAGGGGTCTGGGTTGCTTTTGGGTTAAGGCTTTCGGGTTGGTTTTACTTTTTTTCTTTTTGCTTGTTTGGCTTTTTTTCTCCAAAGCTTGGTCGAGCCCTCTCAAAGAAAGGCACCTGAATAAAGAAAGCCTGCTTTCTGAAGGACCTTCAACACATCTGCCTCCCACTGGAGTTAAAAGAAAGGCAATATTATTTCCTAGGGGCCCCCAAACTGTGAAAGTAAAAGCATACAAATTCAACACCCACAAAAAAAAAAAAAAAAAAAAAAAAAAGAGGAATAAAGAGAATAACTCTGGACAATGAGAAAATCGCACAAGTTCACTTTCCATGTCAGCATGCATTTCCCTTTAAGAATTTCCATTTCCCTTTAAGCCATTCTATTATTCACACATAGCATTTCTAATCATTCTTTCAAGTGTTTCTATGTAACTTATCAGGGTTTAATGAATGCCAGAATAAGCACTAGAGGGAAAATCCACATAACTGGACAGTAACCCAAAGGTTTTAACTAGACCTCTACATTTTTCTTTTTTAATATAATCTTTATTCAAGCATTTTCTGCTTTGATCAGAAAGATGACTTTTTTATTGGTATTATTATTGACTTTTCCCACCCACCCTCTTCCATAATCCAGCATCCCATAACATGTGAGCCCTTCAGGGTTGCAATGAAGAGTTATTAGCAACAAAGGGCTTCTTTGGGAAACACTGTCTACAAGTAAAATCAGTCAAAGTAAACAAGTTAGCTTGTATACTGCCTTCTACTAATCAGGTCCCACAGTCTTCTCCCTTTCAAGAAAGAGAAGTTGAAAAAAACCTTTGCAAACACCCCAAACTGTTCCATCAGTGTGTTAGAGAACAAGAGTGACTTGTTGAGTCTCTCATCGCGTGGGGGCCATTGTTTGCTATAAATAATAATTCCTAATCTGTGTCCAGAAGTTGTCAATCACAAAATTAAATTTTGAGATGCTTAGTCACTAGAGGTTAGAGTGGCTAAAAGAGGGGAGAAGACACGATATGTCAGCTCAGGGATTGGATCTAGTTGGAGGGCAAACTGTTCTGAATGGATGGTTTGAAAGACTGGCTGTGGCTGTGAAATAGCCTTTCTTTAAATGCTGTGATGCTGTGTTCTGAATATTCTTCTTCCCAAAGCAACCACTCCCTTCAGTAAGACATCAGGAACACAATAAACCCGGACCCTGATTTTCAAGCTGGTTTGTGGGACTGGTCTGCTGCTTCCATGAAAATGTGCTGGGCAGCACTGCACCTACACAAAGGGGCAGCCCATGAGCCCTGACCAGTGTTGGATTCTTTCCTGCATGCTCTACAGGCAAACAGAGTCAGATCTGTAAGCAGAGAGCCTCAGGCTTTATGAGTACAAGGGATGATTTTAGTTATGTCTGGTCATTGACTTCCATTGAGCTTCACTCTTGTTCTGGACACATTCTCATTCCCGACAGGTCCTGGTGCTGCTATACTGCCTAATTCTCCAGCAGTGATAAAAAGGCAGTTGTGCCCAACTCCTAATGGACAGAGACTGGAGATGTTACAGCCTGGCCCTGCTCTAACATGAGGTATGTGTTTATTGTGGCCACTCCTCAGAATTGGAAGCAGACAGAAAGTTTAAGTCATTGGTCACAAATTGCAGCAGATCAGTATCAGAGGAGCCAGAACAGCCAAGGATTCTCTCCAGCTTTGGGTATATTATTTTTACCGAGCAGCTCTTACAACTGAACATCCAATGGAACTGAACCATCTACTTCTTTCATATTCATTTATTTTTGATACAACCACGAATCAGACTGGTGCCCCTGATCAGCTAATGCTACAATCTCCTATCAACCTCATCAGGGGAAGAAAAAGTATGCTTGCAGTATGGATCTTATAGGGACAAAACTTAAATTTTCAGTCCAGGACCTGTTGCATAGTGAGCATGGGAAGAAAACAATGAGGCAGACTCACTCTAGTCTTGCAAAGTGTTTATTAATTTCAGAGAAAGCACCAGAGGAACAGAATTTATTAGTGAGTAGGAGGACATTTCAGTAACAGAGCTGGAAAATAATCAGCTTCCTTTAATTAACTGCATACTGTTTTATTGCATAACTGATGGTTTTAAACTTTGGCCAATTAGTTTGTCCAACCCAAAAGCTGAATGCTCTGTCAGTCTCTCAAGTAAGATCTATGCCAAAGTTTTCATTCAACTTGCCTTATCCAGGCAACCAGAAAACAGGGACTCTTGAAACCAAGATTAGTTTGCAGCTAACCAGAACCGTAAAAACGAGCAGCAAATACAACTTCAAAGCAAACAAGCAAACAAACAACAAAGACAATGAAATCCTAAGTGGTGCCAATATCAAACTCCATGACCACCCCTTACAGAGTGGTCATCATATGTCCCATATTTTCCCTGCAACTTATGAATGCAGGATGATTGTATAATCACATATATTTAAACACAAACATATAAAAGTACAACTAATATTTTTTTATGGTGAGTTAATACCTATGTTCATGGTACGATCTTAGAGTGAATATTTAATGTAATTACCTAAGATGCAAATGATTATTTTTCATAGTTTCTGAAATATAGTGTCAGTGAATTGAGTGTTTTCCCAAAGCACTGAGCTATTTCTATAAACCATATTAGGAACTTCACGTGTTCTTTTCAACTAATTATTTTAATTAATAGTTATATTAATAGTCACTTCACATGCCCTGATTACCCCAAGGTACTCACTGTATCAATGACAAGTGCTTTGAACTGGGTACAATGATGACATCTATACCAAAGATGTGTTTTAGAAATGATTATTTTGCATATTTTGGCCAAGTAATTATCTCGTGAAAAGTTGGTTTTGCTTGTAGAAAGCTCTTGGTTCAAGCTTCATCAAAATTTGCAGTTTTAGTAATTAAGATGCCCTACTGCGTCCTGCCCTGGGTGTATTTCTGCATCAGCTGAGATGGATGGCTTCTGCATTCAGTGGTTTTGTCTTTGCATGCCATCCACACAACCAAGTGGGCTGCTCAGGGAGGTGGTGGAATCACTGGAGGTGTTCAAGAAACATTTGGATGTGGTACTAAGGGACATGGTTTAGTGGGGAAATATTGGTGGCAGTTGGACAAGATGGTCTTGGAGGTTTTCCCAGCCTTGGTGATTCTATGATTCTAAAGCAAATAGTACCTGAATGTTCATCTCATGCACGTCAACCATTAGTGCTTATCCCAGAGCAACTCTGAACCCTGACAACGAGCATTCTCCAGCAGCATGCTCAGGCACGGCTGGATCAAGACAAGAGGTAAAACGCTATGGGGACATAAACAAGAGGTAAAATGCTATGGGGACACGAGCAAGGTCATGGGCAAATGTTTTCATTTAAAAGATTTGTATAGAGCCGCTCTGTTATTCAGAGGGGTTTAAGAAACCATCAGTGCTGCAAGATCCTTCTTTCTTCTCCCCTAGTCCTTATTCATCCCACATGTTCCAGTTTCTCCAGGAGTTAAGGCAGAGCTCTTGCATACAAACATGTGGTACTACAAAGCACTGAGCCATCTCCAGAGCAACCCTATTTTGGACTGCACAGTGTTACTGTGGTCACATAATGCAAGACTGTGCCACAACCTGCCAGCACAAACAGAGGAGCAAGGCAAGCTAAGGTCAAGCAGGCAAACATCTAAGTGTGTCTGCCTGCTTTAGTAATGACATATGGACACTGTTCCGGGTGTGTAATTTTCTCCAGCGTTTCATAGGAGACCAAAACAAGTTTGGAATCAGATCATAGCAGATGATACATTGACACATCTGTCATCCCCAACACTGGAATGTCAAGAGCCATGACAAAGCAATGAGAGGAGAAAAAGGAGTAACCTTATTTCACAGGATAATCAAATGTTGTTGTTTTTTTTTTCTGTCACAGAAGGTTTTAGCAGAGTTCAGCAATGAAGTCACACTTGCTGCACTATTCTGTAGCACCAGTCCACATTTCCCTGTCACTCTCACTCTCGTTACATCACTGCTCACATGCAGATGGTTGAACCTGCTGGCTACCACGATAAAGTCTGCCCACAATAAAACCCCTAGCATGGCATGTTTCAAATTAGGAAGACACTTTCACTGCCCTTTACAAATAGACCCGAGATCATTCTGTTCAGAATTCAATCTGGAAAACTATGCCCATTTTGAAAAGGAAGCTGTGTAAGCACGTTAGCATGGAGCTGTGCCCAACCTAGGGAATTCTGCCCTTCTGTGGCTATGTGACACACCTTCTGGTTCAGGGCTGGCTCACATCCTCTCAGACTGGGCCAGAGTCAGCAGAAGACGTTGGAAGAGGTTATGTCATCATGGCCAAGCTGCAGTGATGCCCAGGAGAGAAAATGTCATTCAGTTGTGCTTTCGTATCACCGTCTTCTAGGCACGAAGCAACAGTCTCCCTGCTTTACTCCTGGTTCCTTCACAGCACTGAGACATTAAAGATGTTTTATCTGAAACATCCATGAAGGAAATCCTGTGTCTCAGATGAACCTGACTTCCTCAATTTCCTGTTTGCTGAACAGCTGTCTGCATTGGATGGGTCACAAGGACATTTTTTTGGACATATTTGTCTACCTCAGTTGGAAGCCAGGATCCCTGAGTTAGAACATAAGGGTCTATAATCTTTAAAAAATAAAAAATAAAAAAATCACAGGGCAAACAGAAAGAATGAAAAGAAAACAAACCAATAAAGAATCTATCCTGTCATAACATTTGAGGTTCTGGTATTTGCTAGCCTTGGAGTAGGTTCAAAATAAATGAAGTAAATGTGTATTTCATTAAATGCTAATATTTGGAAGATAAGAGGGAAAAAATGATGAAATGCTTCCAAGCACTGTTGTGAGGACAGTGACTGTGTGTGTGTGTTTATACACACAACCACGCAGTCATGATTCTCTTTGATTCGGGATACCACTATCTAGAAGACTTACAGGGGAAAGGAATAAAGGGATTTGCTTTCCCAGGCTATTGCTCTTTATATGAGCAGCAAGGGACTCTGCACTCCTTATTCTCCAACTCTTTTCAGAATTGTCCTTGAATCCTTCCACGAGGATCGATTTTTCTGCAACCAAGACTGAATTGTGTACACCATCAGTGAGAAATGTAGAGGCAATGAATAAAAAATTCCTCAGTGCTCTCCAGAGGAAACTGGTGTGTGCTTTGCAGAGCAGGCTGATCCATGAAAACCTAACCAGTGTGTCCCCAGTTGATGGTCTACTTGTCGACGGCTAAAATTCAAGATCTCTCCTCTATTCCATAAGAGATGTCTGTGTAATCTTGGCTCCTAACCCATGTCGTACAGGTAGGGCATAACACGTCCTTCCAGGGACACTGTGCCATGGGCAGCAGCAAGTGTTATGAAGTGCCCAGTATTCCTTCACTGATTAGCAGATGCAATGCAGGGAAACTACAGCGTGGGATTTAAAGCTCCAAATACTCAGGTATTTTGGAGAAGGTTGAAAAGAGCAAAGCATTGATGTCTGTGCTTCAAAAAACGCAACAGAGACTGAAATGTTATTTTCACAGGTAGCCCTGAACAGATTTTTTTCACAGGCACTGCTAATAGAATGCTTTTCACTGACCTCAGAGTTGTTTCCCTGCTGACCTTCAGGCCTTTACTGCAACCCCATAGGTTTGAGAATTTAAAGATTTGCTTTCTAACACATACTAAAAAGAGCTTCATTTTGTGGTTTTTTTTTCTTTTGCAGCTGAACTATTTCTGATCAAATTTACAGACAGAATCTGACCCTAGGCATAAATCTAGCATGGGAAGAGAAAGGCATCAAGTGTAGCAAATAAAAGGATGCAGTATTAATATATATCTAGATAGAAATAGAACAAAAAATCAGAAAAAAATACAAAAGTGGAAGCAACCAAAAAACGGGGATGAGACTGGAATATATTACAATGCTGTCAAACTGGTTTGCAAGAAATAGAGTGGCATGCTTGGATAAAAGCCAGTGATTCAGTGAGCCACTGTAACCTCCCTGAAGGTAGGCAGAGCCTGCCAAGTAACTGATTGCATGCCAGGATCAGGGCTTCAGGTGATGCTCTGAGGAGGGAAGGAGAGACTTTGGTGGATAGCTGGGAAGGCTGTGGAGTAAGAGGTTTGGCATTAATTTATTATTGTATCCTGATTTATGGACAACGTGGAAAAATGTAGCAGAAAGGATGAAACAAGTTGCCACAGAGTTTTGTATTGGAGACAGGAGGAGTTTGGGGGTTCTATCAGACAACAGGAGATCAGGGGTCCTGATTTGGAAAGGACCTACAAAAAACAAAAACAAAAACAAAAACAAAAACAAAAACAAACAAACAAAAAACCCACAGAGAGAAAGATGAGGAAAACCAAAATTATTTTGGTGGAAATAATATCTGACTATTTATATGTTCCATTTTTATTTTGCCACTTGTTGGTAGTCACTCAACAGTATCATAAAATCACAGAAGCACAGAATGGCTTGGGCTGGAAGGGACCTCAAGGATGATGAAGCTCCAACCCCCTGCCACAGGCAGGGCCACCAACCTCCACATTTCATAGCAGCCCAGGCTGCCCAGGGCCCCATCCAACCTGGCCTTGAACACCTCCAGGGATGGACGGGGCATCACAGCCTCTCTGGGCAGCTTTTCCAGCACCTCACCACTCTCTCTGTAAAGAACTTCCCCTTGATATCCAGCCTAAATCTCCCCTCAACTTCAAACCATTTCCTCTCATCCTGCTGTTATCTGCCCTTTCCAAGAGCTGATTCCCCTCCTGTTTGTAGGCTCCCTTTAGGTACTAAAAGGCTGCAATGAGGTCACCTCACAGCCTTCTTTTCTCCAGGCTGAACAAGCCCAGCTCCCTCAGTCTGTCTTCGTAGTCTGCTACAGCAGAGAGGAGTTAGGGTTAAAGAAACCAGATTCACGCAAAGAGGGTCCTGTACCTGATTATAAAGCTGTGCCTGGATGCCCACGTGTCTACCGATGTGCAGATTTCCCTTTAGATTGTGCTGGAACAAAAAAATGGAGTTGCTCTCCAGAGAATATTCTTGGCATACCCAACTTACCCCTGTTGTTGGACAGAGGTATCTTGATAGGATTTCTCTTCCCAGACTCTATTTTTAAAAGACCTGTAAGTTTGAGAACTTATTCATATCTGCTTCTGAGTGAAGTTGAAAGTGAGTTAAAAATAAAAGAGCGTGAAAAGGTGCATGCACACACATACACTGCGTGATGACAAAAACCTCGTGCTTAGTGGAAGACAATATAAAAAGAGAAAAAAAAGGATGCACTGACATCAATGCATTTGCCATGCTATCAGATATGCTCTTCTCCAAAGCTTGAGCTGGTGATCCACTGGGTGCCAATCTAGAAAATGTCTGTGGTGTTCTTTTAAAAACATTGCCCCTGTGGCCTGCCCAATGCCTTCTAAAATTGATAAGAAAGCTGTTTTGCTATCCACAGCCCTTGATTAAGCCCAGGAAGAGAGGAAAAGAGGAAAAGGGAGAGATCCCTCTTGGTGTTTGTGCCTGCTTCTCTTTCATATGGAATTAATGGTGGTTTAATGGGGTATGAAAGGATGTTTTACTGGAAACAATGAGGAACAATTGTCTAGCTCACGTTTCATTTCACAGGTCATTATTGCATTAAGAAGTAAATCGACCAAGTCCGGTAAATAACAGTCTGTGTTTTGCCCAGAGCTTCAAACCAACAATTTTAGCAGTCACCAACTAATATCTTTGTCATTTTTAACCCTTGCAGGGATCTGCTGGGGGCTAAACAATTATAGTCTTCACCCACCCCTAGCAGGTAAGCATTATTCATTTTACTTCTCATCCTTTCTCCCCGCAAACCCCACGAGGCTGGGTTTTTGCATTGTTGTTTTGTTTATTAGCCAACCTAGCCAACTGTGTGTCTGGTGGCCTTGAAAAACAACACATATTTTAGTGAGTGCTGCAGGCGTCTTTAAACAGGCTGCTTCCTCTGCAAAATTAATTGTTGCAAAATGCATTGCTTCCCCTGTAAAGCTCTGCAAGCTAACACTCAGCAGTTTGGCTGGATTAGAGATACGCCTCTGAGATCTAAGGGAAAGAATCTAGTTGTATTTGCAGGATGCAATTCACATTTCTTTTTTAATTGCATAAACACAGGCATGTGGTCTCCTGAAAGCTAACAGCCATCGAGCCTAGAAAGGCTGTATGGTGTAGGCAGCTGCCCCCAGCTCTGTCCCTGGTGTCATTGAGTTGTTGACTCCATAATGTCTGAGTGCTTGAGCTTTGAGAGGAAGCTCGGAGATCTAGATGCTTTGAACACTCCTCCATCCTAGTACACTATTTTCCATGGAACTAACCTCTACACTCACATATTTCAGAGCCCTTCAAGAGCATTATTATTCTACAAGAAAAGGCAGCTTGGCTGAGAGGAACCAAGCACGTGGGTTCAGAGAGAATTTCTCTGCACTAATTACATCCCTAAGTAGTTACCCTGAATGTTCATCAGCAGTATTTAGAAAGTTCTACTTACCAGATCTTACCACAACAAAACTTTGGTCTTTAGACCAATAAATCACTGTCAGACAGCAAAGGTTCATGCAGACCACTGAACATCACAGAATCATAGAATGGTTGGGTTGGAAGGGACCTCAAGGATCATGAAGCTCCAACCTCCATGCCACAGGCAGGGCCACCAACCTCCACATTTCACAGCAGCCCAGGCTGCCCAGGGCCCCATCCAACCTGGCCTTGAACACCTCCAGGGATGGACGGGGCATCCACAGCCTCTCTGGGCAGCTGTTCCAGCACCTCACCACTCTCATAGGAAAGAACTTCCCCCTGACATCCAATCTAAACCTTCTCTCCTTGAGCTTTAAACCATGAGTAATTCCTGAATATAGACCTTCTGGAGTCATCTGATGCATCCTCCCTCCAAAGGAAGGTACAAGCTCTCCTTGGATCATCTAAAGATGTTTGTGTAACCTTCACTGACAGAGATTCCACAACTCATTCAGGGAACTTACGCCAGACTTTTGCTTTTTCATGACATTTCCTCCCAGCATCTAAAATTATCTTCACTGAAATTTCAGCCCATTACTTCTGATGCCATAGATTAGGGGAGCAATTTATTCCTCTCGCCTCTGCAGCATTCTCCCATATATTTGAAGGCAGTTCTTAAATGTCTCATTCATCTCTTCTTCTCTCAATTGAGCCACTCAACTCTTTCAACCATTCCTTATGGGTTCTGTTTTCCAGATGCCTAATGATTCTTGTCAACCTTAACTGACAGGCTCCTAAATTAATCTGTGGGTGATGTGTGCATAAGTTACTCGGCTTTCATGGACTACCAATGGTTTATAAATCACTTCTTAGGAACAAACACCCTGAAACACTAGCCTCATCGTGTCAGTGATAAAAATGCTTATGCACAGTTTGTATGCAACATTTCTGTACAGAAGGGTAGAGAGGTTGATATCAAATCTATAACTAGATTCCTAAATGAGGGTGATGTGGTATTTCAGGGGTACTGTGCTATTTTTTAGTGTGCAGGAAAATAAATGGGCTCTCCCAGAATTCAGAATCTCTAATAGTGGTGTCATTTCTCTAAATTGCTTTGAAAATGGCAAACCTCGTGTTTTACCCTCAGAGATTAATGCTAAGAGGAGAAGCAGAGAAATTCTTGATTGCAGTTGTAGTCATAAACTATTAGCTACCACCTCCTCAAAACGGACTGAATGCCAAGTGCCAAGGTTAGCTCTCGTAGCTAAAGGCCTATTTTACATTCACTTTTTCCCGAATTTAAACATTTCTAATGCATATAGACACACATTTGACATTTTATGTAGCTGAACACAGGTGAATGTCAGTTTCAAAGTACATGAAGAATTCAGGAAACAAGTAGTTAAGTTCCTACAAAATGTTGAACTCTGTTTACTGCTATCAGTGTGCAAGATGGACAAATTCACCCAATGTACTTTGGATTCTTCATGAGAAAAGCATTTGCCATCCTCTAAGAAAACAAGAAGATAATGTTTGATAGGTTTATGCATTTTTGCACGTGTGCATACTTGTACATATATATATATATTCTATACTGATCTCACTATTGAACTCTCAGGCAATGAATGGTGTTGCTCACCTCATCCTAACTTCAGAGTTAATGAAGTGACATCTCTCAAAAGAGAAACTTATTAGAGCTTATTAGAACTTATTAGAACTTATTAAAGACTTATTAGAGCCTGAGATACAGATGAGCTTAAGGGAAAGTAATTGTTAGTATTTCAAAATGGAAATGTTGCATGATCTTACAGGTCCCAGTCCTGGCCTAGTTTGTTCCTTCCAGACCTCCAGCCTTGGTCTGTTCTTCCATAATGTACCAAAAATTAATTATGATGCACCTCCAACACTATGCAGCTGTGGAGTTGGCTGTGGAGACAGAGGAGTATTTCGTCTTGCCAGAGCTTCCAATTGGGACAGTGTGTCACAGTGGCATCCAGATGCACTCTGAAACTTCATTCCAAACCAGTGGCCTCTTTATCCAAAGATACTCTTCACAACATTGCCTCCACTTAGCAGAGCCGATCCTTTATTTCAGTAGGCTCACCACCTCATGCCTTATGAGCCACCACATATTTTGTAAAGATAGAAAAGTAACCTATCCCCATCCTGCTTCCTTTAAAGCTTGTTCTCCCAAGGCCACTGAAAATAACTCCCAACTTTGTTCTCGGGTTCTTTCCCAATTGAGACCCACTGAATTCTTCACCAGAGATATATTTTCAGGAAATGTAAGTAAAAATTGTCATAGAATCACAGAAGCATAGAATGGCTTGGGTTGGAAGGGAACCACCCAAGGATCATGAAGCTCCAACCCCCTGCCACGGGCAGGGCCACCAACCTCCACATTTCACAGCAGCCCAGGCTGCCCAGGGCCCCATCCAACCTGGCCTTGAACACCTCCAGGGATGGACGGGGCATCCACAGCCTCTCTGGGCAGCTGTTCCAGCACCTCACCACTCTCATAGGAAAGAATTTCCCCTGATATGCATTCAAGGCCAGGCTGGATGTGGCTCTGGGCAGCCTGGGCTATGTATGCCCATACATAGCCTATGTGCTATGCAGCACATAGCAGGGGGTTGAAACTAGATGAGCGTTGTGATCCTTTTCAACCCAGGCCACTCTATGATTCCATGATTGTATGATATCCAACCCAAACCTTCCCTCCTTGAGCTTAAAACCACGAGTAATTCCTGAATATATTAGGTTGAGTTTTTATAAAATAATAACTTGTAAGAGCTCTGTTAATCTTCTTCATTGACACTTTCAAGACATTTTGCAAGAGATATTTATTGTGGAAAAAAGCAAGCTTCTATCTGTGAACAACAACAACAAAAAGGATCAGAAGAAAAAACTAATTGTTTCAGATTGATGTCACAGCTGTTTCATTCCTTATAAATTTACCAAACCTGCATTCTCTTCTCAAATGTCTTTAAGTGCTACAAATGGCTGCGCATAGCAGGTATAGCTAACCACACCTTGGAATATTAAATATTCATCCATGACAACAGTTTCAGACAGCTTTAACTCTGAATTACACTGGCAGTCTGCATGCCAAAATGATAACTCTCCTATTTGTGAATATTATTCAAAGTAAAAATTACCAGAAGACTAAAATCCTGAACTTAAATTTGCTTCAGACTGTGTACATCTATACTTAAACATTTTATCTTATTTCTGATGAAATCTTTGCACAGATTCCCACTAAAGCTGACTCATTTTTTTTTTCAATACAAAATTTCTTCAACATTTAAATAATAAAAAATAGTTGGAGTTTTTGTTGTTGTTGTTGCTTAAAACCAAAATCAGAATTTAAGTATTCAGTAAAGTATGCTCCAAGCAAGTTTTTTAATAATTAAAAAAAAAAAGAATATAAAACATATTTTCTGCTGATTCTCGTTAATGCAAACATACTCTTCAACCTGCCTAAGCAGGGTGGGTGCTTTTAGATTGAGAGTCTGGCTGTCAGTTTTGGAAGGATATGCATTAATTCAATGACTGACCTTGGGCAAGTCACAAATTCTGCCCTCTGCACAGGAAAATAGTTTCAATGTCTATCCCACAGGGTTTTATAGACAGAAATTTCACTGATTCCTCCACTGTATCTGGAGAAGTTAAAAGTTTTGCTATGTTTTACTAGTATAAAGTAGAAAATAAGTGCAATTATTTACAGGAAATGCAAGGAGCACATGTTAATAACAGAAAGAAGAAGTTGCATGATAGCTAAATCCTGCAGTCTTGAACTTGCTAATCCTTTAGTACTCAACAGAATTACTCTGATGAGTAAAAGGTACTGGAACAGGGTCTCTATCGTACAGAGTCACAAAATACAATATGCAAAGAAATAGCAAACCTAAGGGTCTTCCTGCATCTGTTCCAAAACCAGCATGGAAGTCGTTTGGGAAGCTGAATTATAGCTAAAAGTTTCATAAGACATAAAAAGAAGCTCTTCTTCTGCTTAAATATGAAGCCCTGCTAAAGGAGAATAAGAACTGGATGGATTCACTTTTGGGTTTGTGCATGAATATGAACACTCAAAAAAAAAACAAAAAAAAACATCCTGAGGAGTCCAGCACCTTCTGGGATGCTTATCTGCATTTGTGTTGGATTATCCTGACATCTAGAACTGCAGAATCACAGGATAGAATCATAGATCATAGAATTGTTTGAGTTGGAAGGGACCCTTAAAGACCATCTGGTCCAACCCCCTGTAACGAACAGGGGCAATCCTCACAGTCTAACGCCTACCTAAGAATATCTGCTGAGATTAAAGATGGTAAGTTGCATTCTCTGGGGTTCACTTGGATGTAAAACTGTTCTACAAGTCTAGATACTGCAGACCATTTCCCTTCTGCATTCACCTCCTCATACTCCCATATGATACCTTTATTGATAAGTCCTTGAGCAAGGCGTTTCCTTGACTCTTTGCCCTCACCAGGAGCTCAGTCATCCTGCACTGGTATGAAAAGAGGCCTTAGGAAGGATCTATCAACCCACCAACTTCTGCCAATCTCCCTTAGTTCACCAGATGCTTGAGGCTATGATCATGGGCTCAGATGAACCTGCTACCAGCCTCTGCTCCTCAGCTACCTTTCCACCAAGAGGGAGACAAAGAATTTCAATGCTTCTGGGAAATGTTGGGCTATTATGTCATGAAGAACTCACAGAGTCTCATACCAAAGTCCATAAAAGTACTGCAGACAGCCAGCAAATGGTTAGAAATTTAACTACAGAACAATGGTACTGTCAAATTTCCTTCTTGTTGCAGGGGTTTTCACCTGGACACAGAAACCAGTTGATAGATTAACTGTTCGTTATCCTTCCCTGCTCCACTAGACTCGTGTTTATTGCTCATTCTGCTGTACAGCTTGTGATTCTGGTATTTCCTGGTACCACTTAGTGCTCCAGGACTGGCCCCAAGCTCTTTTGTAAGAAGTTTGGTATAAAGATGAGTTCTAAGAGAAAAACATTTTGTCATCCAAGAAGGGCAGCTCAAAGAGATTTAAATAATTACAAATTCATGTTAAACTCATTAAAATGTTTTGGGTAATTTGAAAAATGATACTGTGAAAGTTCCTTATAAATGATTTCAAGGGTTTTTGTTGGAAAACATTTTGTTCTAAACTTTTACAGCATGATATTCAAAAGAAAGAAAAGAGCTAAAAGAAAGTAGCCTTTGCTAAAAAATAATTATTCTTTGCTTTATTCAAATGCACTTCTGTTGTTGACACTTCTTTTTCCCCTAGAAGAAATAATAACAAAAACTTGGAGTTGATCCCTCTTTTTTTTTTTTTTTTTTTTTCTGAATTGTTGGGACTTATCAAGAAAACTAAAACTTCAACTTTATGTGAACAACTGTTTCTATGAAGATTCACAATAAACAGGCCTGCTCTATGACCCAAAACACTAACAGAGCAAGCCAAAGATGAGACACCTGATAAGACAAAAGTGGGTACACAATTAAATATACATTACAGAGCTCCCTGCTGCCCATCTGCTGTGGGCAGGATTTGGGAAGTAAGGTGGACCTTCTTCAATCTATTGTATGCACGTACACACATATATATAAATGATATATATATCCTGTATCAGTTTTGTCTTCAGCTGAAGACATCATATGGATTCAGGAACACTGAGAGGATGTAATTCAAAGGATGTGGAAAGTCAGAGATGTTGAGACAAATACATGTGTGTCTCTGAACTATGGAAATAGAAAGAACATCATATAGCTACTTGAGAGGACTAACTTTTCTTTTTATGCTCAGCAAGGCTAGCAGGTAACTGTTGAATGGTACCAGTTTATCTGATCAAGGTGCTGGAGGTAGTCAGAATTCACAGAATCGTGGAATTGCTAAGGTTGAAAAGACCTCAAAGATCCCCAAGTTCAACCCCAGCACACCCCCACCATGCTCACTGACCACATCCCTCAGTGCCACATCCCCATGGTTCTTCAACATTCCAAATATGGTGACTCCATCACCTCCCTGGGCAGCCTGTGCCAGAGTATAACCACTCCTTCTGAGAAGAAACTCTTGTTAATATCCAACCTCAGCCTCCCCTGGCACATCTTGAGGCCATCACCTCTCATCCTATCCCTGTTACCTGAGAGCAGAGGAGAAGGAGAAAGGGAAAGGGAAGGGACCATGAATTCACCTCAGCAACAAACTGTGCCTTTCAAATGTCAGCCTCAAGATAAAAGAAACCTCAGATCAGAATGAGAAATACAGAGGAATTAAACACAAAAGAAAAGAGGGAAAAATATCCCCATTCGTATTTGGGCAGCAAGAAGAAAACATAGCAATTTTGTTATAGCCTTGGAGGCAGGGAGCATTTACCATATGCTGTCGCCTCCATTACACAAGAAGATAAACCCTGTGGAGTGCAGGTTGCACTGTCAGTGCAGTTGAGATGCTGGGGATTCCTGGGATTTGTACGACCGTGTGTCAGGGTATACTGAAAACTGCGCAAAGCTAAATAAAGTATAGGTACCATATGCAAAAGTGTGCGTGCTTTAATATGCAGATGTTAAGTGCTAATGCTGTTAGGATATTAATGCTTGTGTGTGAATAGTAATCAGGGAGAAAAGGTAAAGAAAAATTGGTGTGTTTGTATCTAGACAACATATTAATCAGCCCCCTAAGCAGCCAGTTAGAGTGGGATCCTTAGAGGAAAAGCCTTTCCTGGGTACACATTAGACATTTTGTTTAAAGTTCTTCTCGTATTTAATCAGTTTTAGAGTAGGATGGGAAAAGGGATTAATTACAGTCCCTTCCATCAGGCTCCCATACCGCCGGAGTCACAAATGATGCGCCTGCTCAGCAAAATGGCCGCCGTCAGCAGCAGGCGCAGGAAATACTAATTGTAATTAAAGAGTTTATTTGGAATCACAAAGCAGAGTTTTAATCAGGATGAGAAGGGAGCCTTGCTGTGTGAACTTTCAGAGAGTGGTTACAGAGCAGAATGGGCCATTTTAAATAAGAGAGAGTCTTAAAACTTCCGGACTGGGTTATCAGCTTGATTATCTCCTCAGTGGGGCATGGATGGAAATCCTTGCTGTGCCAATTATTGTCATTATTTTGCACTCCCATGGCAGTTATACTGCAAGTCTTACTCAACACATTCAGAGGACTTTGCAAAGGGCAGGTATGTTCTTTCATTTAATTTAAATTAAACTTTACAGAGGATAAACATGACCAGGTGGTAGGATTCTGCAAGAAGGCAGAGAAGCACAGACGGGCACAGAACTGCACGATGAGATCTCCCAGACTCACCCAATGTCATTCACTATTTCCATCCCAAAAATGCATCACGCATTCTGGGACCACGAGCACACAGACCTCAGTTGTAGGTCTCAGTGAAGCCTGGGGGACACACACGTTTCACAGGTTCAAATGCACGCATGACTTTGCAGCTACTCCAGACAGCACAGGCACTTACCAGATTGCAGGTAGAACCGTGTCCATTCAAATTCTGACTTTGGGATAACAGAAACAGGTGGTTCTAGGTCCAGGAGATTGCCATCCAAATCCTTGATAAGGACCTTTCTTGAGCCTTCACAGCTCTTTTCAGGGAATGTGGTGTCTTCAGAGGTCTGTACACTGGCAGGCAGAAGAGGTGGGTTATTATGAGGCAGAGAGTAAGAACTGATGTCTGCAATTTATTTATACTGGCAACAAACACACCTGCACCTATATATACATATAATGTTTTGTTATTTATTAGGTGAACTTGTATTCCCTGGAAAAGAAATAAAATGAAAAATAACGTATCTCAGAAAATCGCAGTTTTATTAACATTGTACCATCCGTACATTCTCAGGAGGAAATTGTAAGTTTAGATTAAACAAACAAACAAACAAACAAAAAAACATAAATTTCTTTGCATATTATTAAAGACAGAGGAAGAACAGTTTTTTTGGAGAGGAACTCACCTCACCTGAGATATGTATCTAAGTTAGATTGAATCATCTTCTAGACAAGGGTCTCTAATGAATACATAGTAAGTTGAGTGTATATATTTAGATTGTATGCCTAATATTTGGCACCCTAAAGTTTAGTGAGCTGAACCACATATTGAGGATCTCAAATGTTTTTAAATGTGTTTTGACTACTGTTTAACACAGTCTAAAGGAGCTAGACAATTGGCCATATTGCACCTCTTACAAAAACTGTAATGATACACAAGTAGTTGTACTCCAGCAAAGTCCGTGGAAATATCTTCAGATTGTCATATGGGTGTTTTTTAAGTCTTGGAGAACAAAGAGAATTTCTTGAGTTGGAAAAACACACACTTATTGACATTATGAGTGCAGCCAACAGGTACACATAATGATCCATAGAAAGAAAAAACAATCACATGGGCCAGCCCCTTCAATCCACACGACTTGAAAGAAGTGGAGAACAAAGATAGCTCTTCTGATCCTGACAGCTAGTTCAATTCTTCAGCATCTCTCAGAAGATCCAGCATTTCAGCTGGCTGGGTCTATGGGAGGGACAAGCAAAGTGCTCCATGCTTTTGCCATATTCCCTGATGTTTCTATTTCCTCTCTTGCTCTAAGGCAATGCTCACCTTCCCTTTGACAGGAGATATCCATCAAGATATCCCTTCAGGATGCTGAAGCTGAACAATGCAGACACAGCCTGGATCAAGCTCAGCAGCTGCAAAGGTAGATCAAATAAATGCATGCAGATAATGCATGAGGAGCACTGAGAGATGTAATCTCCCTCAGAGGTTTACCATGCCACTAAGAAAACATTCTGTAATCCACATGCATTCATCATGTTAGAAAATCACCAGCTCTTGCAGTGGACTGCGTATTCAGCAGCTCACTAGTAGCATAATATTGTGGGATGGATACAAGAGTGAAACATAATGGGAGCTGACAGGCTGGACAGGTCTCAGAAATCTACACGCAAACTAACGCCCAAAGCACAAAGCAAAAATATAGAATAGAATAAAAATTCTGGCAGAAGGCTGGAGGGGCTCTAAACATAGCAGTGTGGGACACCTCCAATTATTTTTGACTGGCAAGTGGAATCCGTGCTGGATTATTTTTGCTACTTCAAGGCTTTCCTGACATAGCCTCTATATTGTGTTCACCGGTTGTAATAAATAATTTGGCATGTGGCTTCCATTGGACATGGTATGTTTGAATTGCTGCAACCATCAGTGACTTAAGGTTACAGATGAAGCTCTCTCCCTCTCTGCTCCGTGTTTCTCCACACACAGCTGATATTCTCCCTGGGCAGAAGCAGTTCTGGCAATCATTTGACATCTCACAGCCTGCCTGGTACTGATCAACATTTCTGATGTGATCTCGCAGGCAAAAATCAAGCTCTGCTTCCCCAGCCAAAAGGACATCCCCTATCTCAGGGATTTTTGCTGAAGGTCCTGACATTTGCTGAAGCCTGAGGCTCTGAGAATTCAGAGATGTTCAGGACAGAGCTTTAAGAAACAGGATTTATGAACCTTGTTTTGCTATACAAATGTCAGTAACAGAAGAAATCCAAGAGGACTGGTCTGGAGATGCACCTTGATACAAACTGAACCTCAGATCTTCAAATATTGCCCTAAACTGTTGTTTTGTTGAGGTTTTTTTCTTTCTTTTTTCGGGGGAGATTTGAGTTTTTGCCAGACAGGAACAGTAAAGGAGCAGAGACGGACAAAGGATGAGACTGCTCTGCACCTAAAATTCCAGTCCAAATCAACTGCTTAAATTCTTATCAAGATAACACAGAAAAGACAGCTGATACAGAGGTGAGGGTAGCCTTAGAACTGTAGGTGATTTTATTTTTTATTTTTTTTATTTTTTTCAGAAACAAGAGAAGATGCCTGGAAATGAAGCATGTTACCTTGCTGCATGAAAGTAGAACTTATCCTTTTCATTGACATGTAACATCCTCGATCTCTCTGCCGTGATAAGAGGCATGATGCCTAAATGGTCAGTATCTGACATGATGCAGACATCCCTGTCTTCACTGTGGCAGCTCTTTGTAAAACCAGTAAATGTGACATCTGCCAGGGATTAAAGAAAAAGACCAAGCAAGAAAAAGTAGTCAGAAAGTGCAAGAACTACGGAGAAAAGAGCTTTGCTCTATGAACTGTTCTATGTGAAATTGTAGTGAAAATTATTTTTTAAATCAGACTACTTGCATTATCATAGACCTTCAGTTGGCTTTAGAATATCCCATAGCTGCAGTTATACCTGAGGTTAACATAAACCAAGGTCATGCTCATGGGAAATGAAACCAAAGATTAAGTGAAAAAGAAACATGGGGAAGAATGATTAATTGATTGTATTGGAATCAGAAGCAGCTTATAGACAAGCTGCCATGGATGGTTTCTCCACTTACCAAATGTTAATATAAAATGGTTGGTGTCTGGTGACACATGATTGGCTCTGGAACTGAAATACTGTGTAGCTACAAAATCCATTCTATGCCACACATTTTCTCTGAGACCCTGGGAAGTCTATTTGCCATTCTCTCCCTCCCATGCTCTTCAGTAAAAAGAGCATAATGCATTTTTTTTGCAAAAGTAGGTAGCAGTGAGGAATAAACACATGAAAACTGTGAGGTATTTAGATCCCATGATGGCATCCAGCCATCCAGGTTTTATTACACAAATATTATTCTGGAAGCAAGAAATTTAACTAGAGCCAAAGACAAGTGATAGATATCCTACTTTTGCACTCTTTAAAAATTATAATTCTTTATGACAATAAAAGCCAAGCCATGTTTCTGTGCAGCTATAGTCATGATGTTCTATTGCAATTCCTAGACAAGATTCGCTACTCCTCAAACTTGACACCTCTATTTAGTTAGAGATGACTGCAGATCATAGACATGCATCAGGTGGAAATAAATAGCATAGAAGGAGAAGTGTGTTTGAAGTAAAATACATAAATTAGCAAATAATTGCATATAGCTGATACAGGAAGTGAAAATTACCAAGTGATATGTTTTTAACTGTATCAACCTGAAGACACATTCAGAAGGATTTCCCTACCATGACCATTTGTAGGTATGGAAGGCCAAAGTTTCAGCCTTGGAAAACTATAATTAGTCAAGACAGGGACAGAGTAGTCTCGTCAATAGAAGTAGAAGACCAACCTTTCAGCTTCATGAGTCCTAGCACTTTTGGACAAAGGACAATTTTGTGCCATGGGTTATCTGGCCTCTGGCTGGTCACAGTGGTAAATTTAGGCCATAAAATCCCAGCACGGCCTCTTTGAAGGTAGTGTGGTGGTCGATCCCTGGAAGTCAGGTCAGCTGCTTGAGGCTTGATCCTGTCTCTGATGCAGTCAAAAGTTGAGCTTGTTGCAACAATGGTAGAGTTTCTAAGTTCAATGTGTCTTTTCCCCGTGTAGCATTGCTTGGCATACAGACAGTGTATTACTGGCAGGAGACCCACAGTGTTGTCCACCAGCACCACATTGTCTATAATGACGCTGCTTCCCAGGTGGAACATCATACCATAGTCATAATTCTTGTAAGATAGAAAACCTGTTATTCTAGTGCAGGTCTGAAATCCGTCTCCCCTGTACAGATGAATACCGTGGAGATTTGAATGGGCCACATTTTCACTGCAATAATCAACATCCAGCAAACACTCTTGGCCTTTAATATGAAATCCAATCCTCTCAGATCCTGCCACAACATTGCCATAGAGGGAGACACCAATGACAAGGTTCACCTTGATGCCAGCAACCCAGTTTAATAAACTCTCTGGCTGTCTGCTTAGAATAACAAGGTTCCTGATGAGAGAATGGTTTTTCCCTTCCAAATCGATGCCAGGTCCGACGGTGTTGAACACTATATTATCATGCAACCAGATCCCATTGCTCATGACTGCTTTAATGCCAACTCCACAGCTACCATGAATGGTGGATGACACCACTGAGGACTGCTGAGTTACATTCCTGAATTCAATAGCAGAAAGTTGAGGAGGCCCAAAGTTCAAAAATTCAGTATTTAAGAGTTGAAGGACACCTGTAATGAGATAACTGCAATGAAACAGAAGCTTCCAGAACTACCTGAGGCCATTCAAACATCACTCAGGCATATAACAGTAGGCAACCTTTGCCATTGTATTGCCAATAAAGAGTATTTGTTCAAAAACAGTTAAACACTTACAGTAAAAAACAACCAACGACAGAACCACACCATCTAAATATATTCCAAGATTATTATGAAATATTTGTGCTCATATTTCATACATATCTCACAGTCACAGTTTGCTTAGAATTGCAAAGCACATGCAAATGGATATATCTTGTGCTATACAGTTCTTTCTTGGGCAAAATTGGCCTGGTCAATGAGAGTAGGTGAATCTCTACTACCTTCAAACTCTCTCCCACTGGAATCCGTAAAATGTCCCACCAGTATCTTCCCAGTGCAAGGCACATCAGACTTGATCTGTATATTCCGTGTTAGGAGTCCAACTTCTGCAGACAAAGGGATGCGCCTGCCATCTTCTATGTCATGGGGATGCCCTGGGGAGTTTCAGGAGACAAAATGTGCTAAGTGTCTATCATACCTATATACCAGTGCTTCAGGGGACATCCAGCCTAGCGGATTGTGCACAGCATCTCTGTAGAATCTGCACTGACATTCAGGTGGGTTTTTCCTCCAGCACAATCTACACACATCAACACTAAAACTGAAAGGCCACCTGCCCATCAAATATTCACCATGCATATATATTTTACCAACATACTTTGTTTTTAGAAAAAGGTGCTAAATCTTTTCCCTGCGGTACAGAGATGCCAAATCAATGAGCAGATTCACACTGATTTTTTTAAGCTCTACACGCAAGAGATGTTCTTCAGTACAGAAATACAGCGTGAATTGCTATTAGAATTAGACCAACGACAGCATTAAATAGCAATTACCTACAGAGATCTGGTTGCAGGTATCTTCTAAAAAAAAAAGTGGTGTTTAATGAGAATTCTGAGAGAGCCAACGTAGGTATCTAGCCTGGAATTCATCTCTGGTGACTCTTGGCATCTCCAGACTTGACTCAGTTATCCAGCCTGGTTTTATGTACAGTGTAGAGAAACAAGCAATTCTTAAGTGCAATTCATTATCTATTTTATACACCTGCTTTAAGTGAGCAGTATGTATTTATCTGCTTTGAGACACTGCTCATGGAGATATCTACTTTTCTTTAAGTGAATCCCAGTAATTACGTAGCTCTTAATTCTTCCATCAGTTCCCTTTTTGACTCTTTGCAGATATTCCTTCTAGAATGAGCTACTCAGTACAGTTTGGACCATCAATTTTACACTATCAAAGCAGCTGAAAAAGGCAGAGAAAGATACATCAGTAAAGTAGAATTGATGTTGCTGAGACCTGAAACAGAAGGTCTATGCTTCAGAAGGAAACTTTGAAAGAGAAAGATATGTTTCCTACCAATATGCCTATGGAGAAGGCGTTCATGGAGTGTTATACTATGACCACTGACTTCTTTAAGTGTAACTAGTTCAGCTTGGTGGGCTTCATAGGAGGAAGAGCTGATCACAATATCTCCCTCAGGCCTCCAGTCCACTTCATCCTCCAACAAAATCCTGTAATGTCAAGATATGAAACCAATATCATTGTGAGTTATGCTCAAAGATTTCCTAAAGAAAATGGCAAGAATCTGCAGGGTATGCACTAAAAAAAATCCTTCTGCATCCAAAAACGAATGTCGTGAAATAGAGGGATTAAATTAATCCTGAACTGCCTGATTCCTGCTACTGATAACCAAGGTATCCAGTTTCAATGTACAGTTGTAGGGCACAACTATGTTTCTTATCAAGGATGTGTCAGATCATTGTTGCTTAAGACTTAATCAGTACAGTCAGTAACAAATGAAAGCCAATCCAGCTCTCTCTGTACTCCCTGTGTTGGAAACATAGAGAAGCATCTCACTGCCTAAGCAAGAATACCTACTGCTATTTGAGATGTCCCAAGATATCTAATAAATAGGATTACAGTCATGATATGGCTTGCTCATGGAGTATTACTGAAAACAAAGATGGAAGCCATGGAAGAGTCTCAAAGGAATCACTAGTGACTATAAATGTGCCTCAGATAGGTCCAGAAACTATGTTTAGGTATCTGAATCCAGCCCTTGGCATTTGAATAGCCCTATGGACACCAGTATGTAGATGGTTGGATGGTTGGACTGGATGACCTTGAAGGTCTTTTCCAACCTTGGTGATTCTGTCATTCTGTGTTTCTGAACTACACTGATTCAGATAGGAATTTAGATAGCTTTTCAAACATTTCACACAAACACCTACATTTTCTTTTAATCTTGAATTGAAGACCTCCCATTGCATTCAAAATTATATACGAACCTCCTGTTTTTTAATAGAGAAAATAAAAGCATTTAGTGAAATCAGAATTGATAACAATCTGTAATTAAATATATTTGATAAATACCTATGGGTGCTACTACAGGGTAATTAATGCTGGCCGGGCGATAAGCTATGCTCAGCTACTTGCTGATTTAACAGCCCATGGAAAGAATTTAGAGAATATCTCATCCTGCAGTCAAATGTGATAGAAGTATAGAGAAATGAAAGTCCTAGCAAGGCATGTGGCAAAGTTTTTACTGTCCATTCTCAGGGCCTATTTCAAAGATGAACGAGCTCAAGTTGAGTATATTCAACTCTCAGCACCTGTCATTTGTGGAGGACAGCTTCTGAAATGGCAGGAAATGCTGGTGCAATGGAGAGCCACATACTGTTCAAGGATAATTGCACTGGCAAGGAGGTAGCAAAACAAAACAGAGTAACAAGAATTGTGGCATACATTTGAGATTTTTGACAGTTTCTGTGAATCTTAAGTCCAGTCCCAGTCATACAATCCAATTCAAGTCTGTGAGAGCTAGGAACAAACATATTCTATTCTTGAGGTTTGTGTGCCTCCACCGTCAATCTTCACAATGAGTTTACAAATAATTCCTTCCTAAATGCTGATATTTCACCATTACCTAGATGGGATCTCTTCCAGTGAGTTTTTATGAGGTCTAACTGTTAGATATTTTCCTTTGCCTATATGGTTAAAGTTAAGCATTTGGAAGACTTACTGAAAAAGGTGATGAAAATTTCATGTAAGAAAGTCAGGAATAAGAACTCCAGAGAGATAGGTGCTTGGCCATGCTACATAGCTAACAGTGAGTGGTCAAGGCATTTATAGGGGAGATCCTTATGCAAACACATTCCCTGGCTTAGGTCAAAAGCTTGAACTTCAGGCAGCAGACATCTTCATCTAACAAGCAGCTGTGGTAGCTCCACTTAATCTGCCTTAAGATGTGGTTTCGACAAAGGCTTCCTACTGAAATAGGCCCATGTAGTTATGTCTGCTGCACCAGCTATAATAAGTTATGGAGGTGCAGCAATGGGAGAGAGAAGATGGAAATCAAAACTATACCAGAAAAGTGAAAAATACATACCCTGAAAGGGCCATATCTCAAATACCTTACTCCTTGGGTTTTACAAGCAACCTTATATTCTCTGATCTAATTCACTACTTATACAAAAAAGATTTCTCAGATAGGAGAAATTATGATTCACATAAATGATGCTTACTTGCAGACAATACTTACTCAGTTTTGTTTAATTCAGAGGTGAAATACATATGTAAGTCTCAAGTCAAAATGAACATCCTAATCACCAAGATATCAGCCATTAAGGATTTCAACCAAAAAGAAAGGAAAAACAGAGGGAGAGAAGGAGGAAGGGAAAGACAGAGAGAAGGATGGAAGAACAAAGAAAAGCAAGGAAGGAAGGACAGAGGGAAGAAAAAATCTTAGCTTTGTTCCTCTTTAGAATTGAATCTAAAAATTGTATAATTTTCTTGCAAGGAGCCACACATAACTGTTCTTCTACCTAGACATAGTTTAAACAGTGTCTATCACAAAGGAAAAGAGAAATCTTAGTATAAGCCATAGAAAAGGGAATTTTCACTTCGTTTGGAGCCATATTTGAGCAAAAGATCACCTTTCATTGCCAGGGGCAACACTAGCTCCAAGATGTGTCCAAGACTTCCCAGGATAAGAGCTATACATTTGCATCTTCCCATACACCCCTGAAAAAAAATAGAAAGCAAAAGTTAGGTAAATACTGAGTAACTAAATATATTGAAACCTCGCTGTATATTAAAGCATTTTCCTATATTTTACGAGAAGTGTATGAACAGCATATAACTTGAAACAGAGAGTAAAGCAGAAATAAATAATTAACTTTTAAAACGACTGTTGCACATAAAGCCAAGAAAGGGTTTGCTGGCCTCCATTTTAGAGTTTGGGTTAATGTCCCACTTGGACAACTTTTTCATGACATACTATGTAACAGAATCATAGAATCATTAAGGTTGGAAGAGACCAGACTGTCAACCCGCGACCACCATGCTCAGTAAATGCTTTACCTCCAAAGTAAGGATGTACATTTGTAAGATGTTTGTTTCTTCTGTGTGGCACAGTAATAGTCTCAACAATATCAGACTTGGCAATTGCCTAAGACTGGTATGCTATAAAGAGTTATACTCATGTCTCATACCAATACTCCCTGGGTGGACATTTATTTCCTCCAGATGATCACAGTAAATCCCTTCAGATGCCCGAAGAAGGATCAGTAGCTTTGAATCCCTTTCTAGAGGATGTTGAAAAGAACCTGAAAAAAAGAGAAAACAGCAACGACCCACCACAGAGGTATCAATGGTTTTGTGATGCTGAAATGGTGCTCTCCCTTGTCTCATGGAAATGGTTTCCAAGCACCTTGCTCCCTGCTAAGTTGAACATGGGGAATGCCAGTCGTGTCTGTGGGAACATTTTGTCCACATCGCTTAACTTAGGAGAGTGCATGCCCAAGGCTCTCCTTGGAGTCAAGAGAGAAAGAAAAGTTCCTCCATCGGGTGACTCACACACATCCTATATGGCCTGAATTGCCCCTTGGAAGTGGCAGCCTCTCTATTGACTTTGTAGGCAGCCTGGAGAGGCTGCTCCAAACTCAGACATTTCAGTTAAGTGCTTAAATTAAAAGGGAATGGAGAACTGAATCTAAATTTAGAGTCCCAGACGGGTTTGCCCAAGGTCAAGCAATGAGTGTGTGAAGACAGGAGGTTTTCATTCATCTCTCTGATCACTGAACATTTCTTTCCCCCACTCATCTTTCCCTTTCTGTTCATTTAAAATTTCACCAATTCCGAGATAACTGTTCCCATTCTGCAGCCAGGATGGCTAAGAACAGCCTTTCAAACCAACTGAAAGATTTTATTAGAGGAGGGGGAAAAAAAAAAAACAAGAAGTTTTGGTGTGTGTGATGTTGCTCTTATCTTGTGATAAGTCTGTACAGTAAACTGTATTCCAACTGTGACTTCATTTATTTCACCAAGGGTAGTTTACAGTTTCAGAAGAAAATGGCCCAACATTAAACAGATACTAGGGAGGAAAAAGTAGGACAGTTTTTGCCCTGGAGAAATGTATGCGGAGTCCAGTAAAAGAGTTCAGCATTCCTTTAAAATTAGAGATTAAATCAATTATGCAACAGAAAACTGCAGCAGATGTAGAACTAAAAAATGTATACATATCTGTACAAATTTAGCTGGCCTGTCATCTTCTTTTAATATTTAAAAATTACTAGTTTGGAAAAGATAGCTGATTTCGTATCCTAAAGAAACATTCCTTTTAAAGGGTGTTTTTAAATTATCTGAAATCAATAAATAAATTCATTGTTCCCCAGCACTGTCTGATATTTGTGGGCATTTAAAGTGACTGTGCAGTTTTAGAAGGATAAAAGACCAACAGCACAGGACTTGCACGGTCTCCATCCAGCACATCTCATCCTAGTGAGCTTGTTTCTGATCAGGGGACAGAGTGGGAATTCAAACATACAAGTGTCCATCATCCATGCAACTTATCTTTGACTTTCTTGTTTAAAGTCCCGTATCTCCCATTGACAAATAGTAGTTTCAGAAGGGAAAACACGAGACAAGGACTCTTACCATCGATGCACTAGGTTAAACAAACATCCAGCTAGAGCTGCAAAAGAGTCACGCAGACATTTGTGTCTATTTTTGCACCCAGGGTGATTGTTTTCCTCCCAGCAAGATGCGATTTGAAATACTCACCCTGAACATACCTTCCCCGGTCCTCAGGTCAACCCTGCCCCCAGTGATGAAGTTATCAGCTACAAAGATGACCCAAGAAAGACTCAATGAAAATATTTAGGGAACTTAATGCTGATGTTAGGAAGGTATTCACAATTACCTTTTCCTAATCATAATGACAACCCTTTCAACTGGGGCGTTTTTATAATTATGAACTATTATTTGTGTTATCACTAGGGTTATTATTTTACTGCTGGTTACGAAGTGCTTAATATTTTTTCTAATTAAGTCGATTAAAAATGGCTCTGTAATATATTCAACTCTCAGCTCGATTTTAAAACAATTTTTAAGTGAGTTTCCAGGCTTAACAATCATAGAGAAATATTTGGAAATGTGAATTTTAAAGGCTTGAATTGGAAGTTATGACTCTTTAAAAAGAAATATATCTACATTTAGCTAAAATTTGTGATTTTTTTTTTTTTTTAATCCTAAAAAAGCATGGCAATATTTTATGGAATGCTGCCCTTGTTAAAATATCTCTTTCTCTCAAATCAGAGTGAGAAACAAAGCAGCTACAATAAAAATTCATGGTTACTCATCACCGTATTAAATCCTTCAAAAAGAAACCCAAAAAGGGAAGATGATGTTCATAGAAATGATTAGTTGCCTGGAAGCTGTTAACAGCACACTACATAAAAGAATGCAGGAGGTGTCTGTGACTAGAAAAAAACTGACTTGTTTTCTAAATATTTAGAACAAAAATAACCCCAGCATTGCTTATTTCCATTAACAGTTTTAAGTCAACGAGTGTAAGTAACATGAATGCAAGGAATACCAAAGTTTGGCCTGCAAACTCACTGAACTACTAAGGTGGACTTCTCAGTAAGTTTGGATCGCTGACAATGTCTCAGAGTACTTGAAGAAAGCTACGATTGTGCCAATATTTCAAAGAAAGATAAAAGTAAGAGCATCAGGTAATTACAGCCCTGTCAACTTGACACTGATTCTAGGGGAAAAAAAATAAAAATAAAAATGGAATGTCCAACCCTGAACACAATTAATAAATCGTTAAAGGGGGACGATATAATTAATGCCAATCAACATGGCTTAATAGAAAATAGGTCCTGTGAAACTATCTTGTTATCACCTTCTCGTGAGACTACAGGTTTAGTTGATGAAGATAATAGCTTTGATATGATATAATTGGCTTCCCCAAGGCATGTGACTTGGTAGCACAAAACTTTCTGATTAACAAACTACATCGGTACGACAAGAATATGGCACACGTTGATTTCCAGGCTGACTGACTGAAATAGGACTTTCAGCTCAAGCAGGTCTGTATGGTCCTGCAACCACTATGGTAATTTGTCAGTGCCCCAAAGGTGTATCAAGGGACTAGAAGTACACAAGTAAGTTGCCACACATGGGGGAAAAAAGAGAAGCTAACACAGCGATAATTTGGAAGAGAAGAATATAGGGGAGAAAGTGAAGAACGTTCAAAATGTGATAAAATAGGTCTCGCAAAGCTCCCTCAGCTTACTCAAAGGAAAACCCAAAACAGTTAATGCACAAAAGGCACTGGGCAGGATAACTTTCATGATCATTCGAAATAACTGTCTTAGGAAATCACAGCTTTTGTAATAAGTCATTTTGGTAAAAAAAAAAAGTTGCTATAGACACGGGAATCGTCATCTCTGCAACACACATGTGAAGGATCTGGGTTTAAGTGCTGTCTTTGAACTCTGGATGTGAGAACTTCAAGTTCCTTGCATCGCTTTATTGTGGTGAGTAAGCCTTACAGAAAGTCACATCGAGCTCTCAAATTACCCATCCTGCACATCAGATGCAGAGAAATGGATCCCATTCCGTACTCCTTATTGCCTTGCCAGTTTGATGACAGCCTGGTTGATCATAAGGTGAGATGATAAAGCACAGCTGGCAGAGAGGTGAGAAAAGGGAAATTGCGACCAGAAGCCAACAGAACTGTTTGGTGAGAAGCGCAGAAAAGTTCAGGAGGGAATAATGCCAGCAGATGCTGAATCATAGAATCATAGAATTGCCAGGGTTGGAAGGGACCTCAAGGATCATGAAGCTCCAACTCCCCTCTCACAGGCAGGGCCAACAACCTCCACATTTCATAGCAGCCCAGGCTGCCCAGGGCCCCATCCAACCTGGCCTTGAACACCTCCAGGGATGGACGGGGCATCCACAGCCTCTCTGGGCAGCTGTTCCAGCACCTCACCACTCTCATAAGAACTTCCCTCTGACATCCAACCTCAATCTCCCCTCCCTCAACTTCAAACCATTTCCCTTGTCCTGCTGTTATCTGCCCTTTCCAAGAGCTGACTCCCCTGTTTGTAGGCTCCCTTTAGGTACTGCAAGGCTGCAATGAGGTCACCCCGCAGCCTTCTTTTCTTCAGGCTGAACAAGCCCAGCTCCCTCAGCCTGTCAAAGTAGGCAGGACCTTCTCAAACACACATCTTCTTGCAGCTGGGATGCAAAGTTTGCTAATTTGCCCAGATCAGCCTGGGCAGAGCTCCCAAGCAATATTTTTTCCCCTTCTTCAGTGCAGATGGGAGTAACCATGTCGATGCCAGAGAGCTGGGCTGCCTCACAGCCACCACACAGTGACAGTGTGCCTCCCAGTCTCCCTGGTGCTGTCACATCACACAGCCTCACTGTAGGTGTGTGCACTTTCACAAAGAGGGTCTAAACTGATGCTCTTCTGGGAAAAACTGGCACAATATATAAAAAATACCATATATGTCATAGGAAAATAGAAAAAAAGAAAAAGAGAATAGAGAGAAGGGAATATTTTTTCTACCCAGATTTTCACTCGCTCTGGATTTAGTTTTCTGTTGCATTTCAAAAGAATTTTCCATTGTTTTCGCATTTTACTCCGATTCCAGATGTTCTTGACAATTTTTAATGCTTTTTTTCTCTATTTTTCCACAGCAAATCCCATTCAATTATTTCTCAGAATACTGAGTGTTTCCTGTCTTCTAACCTTTCTTTTATTTACAACATAACACTCTGCAACAGCTGTTGCATATAAGAGTAAGGAATTCTCTGAGATAAGGCTTCCTCCCTTCTATTGGTAAATAGACTTTGCTAAGCATCTTGCTGTGACTATCTCCAATAGAAACTCTGTGATTCCCAAATCTGAAACTTCTTGGACTCTGCCTGACGAGCTATTTTGGTAACAGTGGTGTATTGTCACCAGAAGACCTGCAGAATGTTTATTTGTGGTCAGTGCATAGCGTTGGTTATCCTTCACAAGCCATTTCTTCAGATGTCCAGGCTTCACTCTGCAATGAAGCTGTACAAAGGAAGCATCATATTGTTGCCTCTTATAGCTGCTGCTGCCAAACAAACAGAAAAGATAAGAGGCTGCAGCCAGTAGCCAGAAGTGAGAGATGAATAAGTGAGATGTAGGATGAGATTCAGCTGCCAAAATATGGATACCTAACGTCATTTGAGAGCCCTAGACCTCTTCAAATCCAGCATGTGAGGATGGCAGATAGGAGACATGGATCAACATGAGAACAGAGCCAGATGGGATTCCTGAGTGTGCCCTAAGTGCCTCAAAGTCCCTATATTTAGGCATCTGAACTATTTTCCCAGAGATATTCATATCTCATCCCTGCAGACAGCCAAGGTCAGGCTGGATGGGCTCTGAGCACTGATGGAGCTGTGGGTGTCCCTGTTCAGCGCAGGGAGTGGGACCAGACGGCCTTTAAAGGTCCCTTCCAAATCTAATGATCCCATGATTCAATGGACTATGTTGTGGTTTCTTCATGTAGGTGAATCCTTGTTCCCTGAACATGTGAGATAACAAAGATCAGGCAGCGCAGCTTAGGCTGTATTTTAACCTAGATAACCATACTGAGCAGTCCCACAGAAGCAGCTCACAGGCTGATGTCCACATGTAACAAGTAAACACAAGTGCCTTAAGCATGCAAACCAAATCTCTACCCCAGATTGATACTATCAGTTGAAAGAAACCAATGGCTTGGAAAGGACAAGGAACAAAGAGATGAAAGCTGAGAGATGAAACAAAGGAGATGCAGATGGTGCAATGAACTTTTCAAAACGCTTTTTCTGTTATCTGGGTTGAAAAACTTCTTGCAGTACATGCACAGTATTCCATGTTCAACAGAAGTTGTGTAGCTGCACAGAGATGCAATGGAACTGTTAGATGGGACTCTGAGCTCACAACTAAAGAATATGGCACCCACACAACTCAGGTAATGGAGAAACTGGAGAAGAAAGTCCTTTGGTAAGACTCACTTTGAGCCCCAGTTGTCCATATGAGGTTGAGCATTAATCATCATTAACATATCATAGAATCATATAATGGCCTGGGTTGGAAAGGATTTCAAAGGTTATCTGGTTTCAACCCCCCTGCTATGTGCATGGTCACCAACCAGCAGACCAGTCTGCCCAGAGCCACATCCAGCCTGGCCTTGAATGCCTCCAGGGATGAGGCCTCTTGCCTCAAATGAGTGACAAGATTGACAAGTAGCCATCATGAGATGTGCAAAAAAAGAAGAATGTGACATGTTGAGACTGAAAAGAGAAATGCTATCTGGGTAATTACTTACTGGGCTCTACTACAAAAGGAAAAAATAAGCTGACTGAGCGTAGCAGAAAACAGGATGAAACCAACAGATCGATGTGTACAGAAGGTTCTCCAACATCTTCTACAGCCTTATCAAGAGCTGAGAGCTTTTTTCAGCACAGGAATAGAGCAGTTTCTATGTATGCTGTCTGTTCTATATTGCTGACTTGGATTAAAATGAATGCAACCATCCCAGGACAGAACATAAAAAGAACATTGAGATCAGCATTACTTTTCTTCATCTAAAACTGTGCACTGAAGGGAATTCAGCACATCACTTAATCTCTCCAAATCTCCATCTCTTCTGTTATAATTATTTTTTTAAAGGCATGCCAGTTCAGAAAGGTAAAAATAAATGGTGTTTCTTGAATGTTGCTGCTGATATCATCATCAGATCACCCTGAGTCAACAATGCTGTGGGGCTAGGATCACTCCAAGAAGCTACTTTGCGGATAGACCCGCACAATACTTCTTATTTTTCTGAAGGCTCTAATAGAGGATTTTCAATCTGTTCCAGAGCACGAATCATCTCAAAGCTCACTGTGATTCTATTGATCTTAATTGACACTGACCACGGATTATGCCACACGTTGAAGAACAGATGACGGACCCTCCAAGATCAAAGGTGTCCCAGATCTCCCAGCTTTTGCCGTATCTTCCCATCCCAGTTTCACTACAAATGACTGTTTTAGCAAAATCAATTTGGATCTGGTTGATGTTTCAAAAACTCCACTTTTTCACTGATTTTTCCTTTGTTACATATTTCGAATGTCACTGAATTTCTTACAATTATGTTTTAACCACCTGACTTAATTTATTTTTACCTGAAAGTAAGATGCCAAGTGCTCTTAAGGGTACCAAAGTACAAGTAAGTTGTGTTTCCAGAGCCTATCATCATTCTCTAGCAGCTGAGGTGAACAAAATACTCATACTGCCTGAAAGTGTTGGTTTGGCTCAGGCCACTGGATTTGCAGCAACTACAAGGCCAAAGATTCCCATGCCAAAAACAGGGCATGGAGATGTTACACAACAGGGAGGAAATTGGATCATGTGATGCCAACCTCAGATCCTGCTCAGACAGTGTTGAATGTTGATGTCCACATCTATTAAATTTGTTTACTAAACTGTCTCATTATCTACTTTGTGTCAGGATTTCTTTAGGGTGGGGTAGAATTGGACAGATGGGCTTCAGAACCTTCCTTCAGGCATGGAACAGCCAGGATTGGACAGATGGGCTCCAAGAAGCTACCTTTAGGCCTTGAACACATGAGAAGAGAAAGAGGAAGGGAAAACACACGCAATCTCAATTTTAGAAGCAAGCATAGAAGCCAGTGAAAGATGTTGGAAACTTGAGGTTTCTACCCACCTATCATCTTTGCAGCTCAAACTGGAGCAAGGGCATCTCTCCAGAAGAAGCTGGACCATGATTCAACAGCTGCAAATACCTGTTTGGCTTTTAATGTCATGACTAGTCACAGATATGCTGCAGGGGACTTTGTGCAGCTAAGTGCTTCAATGTTTTTTAATAAGCTTTTTAGCAGTGAACACATGCTTTTTCTTAAAACTAATATGAAACCACATTTAAAGTACCATATATTGGAACTAAGAAATGACTGAGAGTCTTTTAAGTATATAGATACATTAACCTCCCAGATTTAGCTTTTAAACCCTTTTTTTTTTTTTTTTTTATTAACAATAGAAAACAAGGCAGCAAAATAACTCTTTTGGCCACTGCTGTATTAACTAAACAGTCCCTTGAGATTAACAACAAACAAATACTGGAGATCACAAACAAATTATCTTTTCAAAGTTCATGAAACCAATCTTGAGAAAGGTCAGACAGTGATCAACAATGTGATTCCAGAGTCCTAAGGATTCCTGCAAGTAAATACAATGCCTGGCTTTAGGAACCTTAATATTTAAAGGGAGCTGCTTAATAACTTCTGTGCAGAAAAACACTGAGCTGTCCATTGCAAATAATGTGGAACAACCCCAGTAATACTGGGGACTCTGAAAGCACTAGAATTAGGGGCCAGATAGCCCCTCACCTGTACAGTGGGTTGAGAAGAACAAATGTTTTGAATCCAGCTGTGCCAAATGTACGACATGGAGAGATTTTCAGACAAAATGCTTTTCCACCTTTTGCTTGTATTGGCTTTGAATATCTGTTACAACAATTAAGAGCCTCATAGACATCAAGAACTGCTTGAATACTGCTTGAATAAGAACCTTCCCTGAGGAATTACTGTCTTATGAAGCAGCCCCATATGAAGTAGGGAGGACTTCCACATGCTCCAGATGAAATCTCAGCCACCATGAAATCAGGAGAAGTTTTGCTGTTGACTTCAGTGGAGCAAGGACTGCAGTAGTTGTAATATGATGCTATTAAATGAACGTGTAATTAGTTTCAGCAGATAATCCTTGTATAGTCAATGTGGATTCTGAGGGTCCACATTGCTGACACCCAGATAGGTACTGCAGCAGTAGAATCACAGAATCATTCAGGTTGGAAAAGACATCTAAGATCATCAAGTCCAATCCCAGCCCACCCTCATCATACCCACAGACTGCATCTCTCAGTGACTCATCTCCAGGGTTCCTGAACACCTCCAGGGATGGTAACACCACCATTCCCTGAGCAGCTTATGCACTACCATTCTTTCTGAAAATAAATGTTTCCTAATATCCAACGTGAATCTCCCCTGGCACAACTTAAAGCCTATCTCTTCTCCTATCTCTATTACCTGTGAGAAAAGGTAAAAGAATGACTAGCAGGTTACTAAACCAAAAGGTTTCCTTCTTTTCTTGTCCATCAAGAATAGAAATAAAACTCCAGGTATCCCCAAGACAGGCTGCTGACTTACCCACGTTCAGTGTACCTCCCACCACCACAATACAGGCTGCACTCAGGACATTGCTGGAGTTGGTGGGGAACTCAAGAGTCCCAAGGATGTAGAGACCTCTTAGAGGAGGAAGATCTGTGTCCACTAGGATGGTCCGGTCTGGAAAACAAAGCAGGAAGTGATTTGGAATGTAAGTATGAAAGTGGAGAAGCTTGAAACGTTTGCTCTTCTTGAGATTAGATTATTTAAATTTTCAATCAGAACCACTGGAACAGGACTTGTTCACAAACACTTACGTGTTTGTGCCACTTCCACAGCCAGAGCTTCATCTGCAGCTGAGCATCTGTGGCATGACTTTAATCTGATAAATGAATGATAACATTATATTTGTAATATATTCATATCTGCATGCGTAAGTCTCATCAAATGTCACATCTGAACATTAAGAATGCATATGAATGGCAGCAAGTTGGAGACATGCCATTCTCATTGCATGAGTCTGGTTCTATTTGTGAAAATAAATCTTGATCAACTAATACAATACAGAGTGAATAATTTAAGCTATCCAGACAATATTTTTCCCTCGTGATATTGCAGAGAACAAGAACGAATGAAGTGAAAAACTATCGCATTCCCTGTTAATTGGTTGGTTGACAGAAACCAGGGGAATCATCGTTCCCTCAGCTACTTCAGGATAAAGCAAGGAACGTGAGTGACTTCTGACCCCATTTCCAAATTCCTTGATCCTCACTTCGACCAAGCATTGGATATCACCAGAGATCAATTCATGATTTCCTGAGCTAGCTTATTTCTGTTAATTTTGGACTAGCATTGGCTGAGCACACTGACATCACTGCTGCCCCCCAAATGTGCAAATTTACAGTCGATGAGCCATCCAAATGCCAATTAAGCTTTCATTCTAGGGCATGAGCAGGACTTAACCAGCACGTATCTTAATGGTAGTCCACCACAAGGAGGTGAATTCCTCCCTCAGGACACATCTAATGTTCTTTAATGTCACTGGGAGGTTTCCACTGGAAACCACCTCAGACCCTTAAATTGCAGCTCCTTTCGTTATCAACAAGACTAGCAGCTTCCTGGAATGGTGCATCTCAGACACAGCCTGTAAAGAAGAGAAGGGTTCGATGAGATGCTGCCATTCAGACTCTTAATGTGGAGCAGAAGTCCCTCGTAGGATTGTGGTCTTCATAAAAATAACTTGCAGAAAACGTCTATTGTTAACATAAGGGCAGCTGCCAAATCCTACTCAGAGATTTCCTGTGGCCTTCCTTTGATATTATGCGCATTTATTGTGTGGCACAGCTATAGAAAACAGGAGGGATTAAGGAGCACACATTTTCCAGTGGCCTTCGACAAAGAAGTGTGAATGGGCCACCTGAAAATCCTATTGACATGCAACGTCTTCAGAAGTGAATGAGATGTTAACAGTTTTGCTCCTGCCACTAGCACCTTCTTTGTCAAAAACAGAAATGACCCTGCCATAGGAAGCTCAGGGAAAGTCTCCTGCTGGAAACATGCAAACTAGGTTTGTTAAATCTTCTCAGACTAGCTGCAGGAAATATAAAAGCGCACAAAGCACACGCAGAAGGGGACTGCAACGATATGAGTAGGTTGGTTCAATGTTAGCATGCCCAAGTCCTTTGGTTTTGCAGTCCTGATGTGTCACAGGAGTGTGGGGAGAGGGAACCACTGCATGCTCGGGGGACCTGGGTCTGCTTACAGATTTGCTCATCCTTTCTTCATACACCGTCCTTGTAATTCAGTCTTCCCAGACTTCCTTTCCGTTTTTTTTCCTTCTTTCTTTCTGGATATCTGCAAAGGACACACTGGTTGCTCCGTTCTCAAAGCCTACGCCAAGGAGTGCAGCTATCCATGGTCACTCAGACCATCTCAAAAAAAATCCCTGCATCCTCGGGCTGAAGCATCATTCAAGCATGTGACATCCTCTCAGCATTTCGACATAGTAAGTCTCTACAGAGCAAATGCGAGTGCAACATTTTTTCCCTAAATCTCATACCGACAGTACTCGTATATTTTCATAGGCATGAAGAAACTCCTGTCTATAATCTCTTTACAGGACAGGTATAGTCCTATGCCCTGCAGAACTGAGAAGCCTAGGCACAATATGTGAGGATACGAAACAGAGAAGAGAATAAGGGGAAAGATGTTGTTAAAATGGTATCTCTCAGACAGAACGGGTATCTAGTTGGTGAAATCACAGCTCGAGAACGTGGCAAAAAGCTGCAGCTAACAAAGGCCATAAGTATATTCATCAAACACGGACTGAAACATTTTTACAAGGAAAAGAAGGGCTCCTAGGCATACTATTTATATGTCAGGTTCCTGTCTTGAACAGGTATTTTTTGCTGAGTTGCACATCCTTCTAAAAAAGGTTTCCTGGAGGAAATTCTGGCCTCTCTGTAACTGTAGCATCATACGTGTGAGCCCTGAAACACAGTTATAAGAAATTCTCCCAGAGAATGTCTGCAAACCTGGGGTTTCCTCAGTTGAATAGAGCCACAGGGTGTGATGCCTGGGGTATGAAGTTCTCAGAGGGGGAAATGTTGCTCTGTAGAGACAACAGAAGGCTCCTTCACAGCCAAACAGGTTCTTGCATGCTTGAGGAAGACAAACAGATTCAAGGGAGGCCTCAGGATGAACACAGTCCATACAGAATATCCTCAGTCATGTATTCTAAGGAGATGGCTACAAAGGGGTTAAAATCATAAACCTTCAGTCACTGAGCTCAAGAGATTTACTTTCACAGAATGACAAAATTGAGTCCAAAATTCTCCAATGAAGACATTCTCATAATAGCAAGCAACCGCTTTTAGAAAGCGATAGTTCAAGCCTGAAAACAGGGCTACGTTTCATTATCCCTATATTTTCTTCTACACAAAAGCTCACAGGTATGCTACAGTCTTAACGTTCAGATGTACCACACTGAGAACTCGCTAATGACTCCAGCACTGACACAAAATGCCTTTGATCAACTGTATTGCACTATAAAACACCATAGCATGCCATTGAATGGAAATCAGGCACAACAGAAGAGCTATTATATGAGATACAGTACTCCAGCATTCATCTCTTCAAACAGAAAAAGTTCAAAGAAAATCAAAATCAGAAAATGAATAACAAAGTGAATTCCACCACTAAAAAAAAAGAAGAAGAAGAAGAAGAAGAAGAAGAGGAAGAAAAAGAAATTGCCAGAGGCTACATGATATCATACCAATGCCCTTCAAAATACATTCCATCGGCCAGAATTATAACACGTTCTCCTTCCAACCCCGAGCGCGCTGCGTCAGGAGTGTGTCACACTGAAAACCATAAACCAAAGCCCTGAAAATCCAAGGGCTTGAGAAGCTAATGCTGCCAGACCAGCATGACTAAACTCCTCCAGCTTGTTTTTCAAGGTGCAGAAGCTGCCCAAGCCTGTGTGGTGAATGCAAGAAGTCCCTGCGGGACGGCTGCAGCTCTGGAGGGTTGAGAGATAACACCACACATTCCTGAAGCCAAAGTTATCCAGCTGGAAGAGACTTAGACCTTCAGGGGAGTCAGACACTAAGGAGACTTGCAGCACTCCAGCACTAAAAGTTAATTTAACAGGAGCAACCCACCTCTGCTGCAAGAACTTCTGAGTTTCACCAATGCTTTCAAACAGGGCAAAACTAGAAGACCTTCATACTCATCCTTATTTCCAGCTGTCCAGATTCACTGAGAGATTTCAGCACTGTGTCAGGCCTGGATCAAAGTCCCCCACTGCAGTTCTTTGCACTAGAAACAAGATCTGAACACCCATTACTTGCTTTTTTTTTTAAATTGTTCATTCAGGGCTGAGACGACTGACACAGTAATGCAGAGCATATCAGAAATAGGCCCAGGACTTGGCTCTCAAGCTGAAAATCATTGTGGTTAGCTTCCAGAACAGATAATTAGGAGTAGCTAAAATAGGTTACTCACTGGAGATCCCCCACAGCCCCTGGCTGTGCTGCTGGGCACCCTGATCTAGATGGCTCTGCTGGAGCAGGGGGAAACAGAGGGATCCAGAGGGGAATGGTCCTAAATTGAGACAGGGGAGGTTTAGGTTGGATATGAGGAGGAAGTTTTTCAGCCAGAGGGTGGTGAGGCACTGGAACAGGTTGCCCAAGGAGGCTGTGGATGCCCCATCCCTGCAGGCATTCAAGGCCAGGCTGGATGTGGCTCTGGGCAGCCTGGGCTGCTGGTTGGTGACCCTGCACATAGCAGGGGGTTGGAACTGGATGAGCGTTGTGGTCCTTTTCAACCCAAGCTTCTATGATTCTGTGAAATGGGAAGGGAAATGTGAATAAAATGCTGTGACTAAACAGCTCTTAATTGTTTCATTCTAGATTCTAGATCCAAGCAAGGACCTCACATTTCTTGCAACTAAAAACTCATATACACAGTTGTGGCAGCAAAGCAAGGTATGACAAATGGACTGAAATTTCTTCTTGCCTAGTCACATTTTAGGTGCTTTCATTTGAGCATACGGTGCACTTGTCACACTAATAATGGCTATGATTCCAATTTAAGACACTGCACACTGTCAACTCCTACCATCAATACAGGTTTCAACATCTTCAAGCCGAAAAGAATGAGGAGGAGAGGAGAAAGAAAGCAGGAAGCAAGAGAGGGTAATCAGAAAAGACAGATGAGCAATCAAGTAGCTCTTTCTCAAGAGAGTTCAGGAGATGAACAAATTTGTGTTCGTACTCATGTTGCTATTTCTGGGCTAAAACAGAAGAACAATTCCAGAAATAGAAGGGTGAGGAGAAGGGTTTCTGCACACCAGTTAATCACGTCTCAATTCTAGTGATAGAAGCCAAGGTATTTTTTATCACTGATAGGAGTAAGATGGTCACAGACTACGCCTGTCCACCAGTCCTACCATTTTCACATACTGTTTCCTTCTTTTTGTCTGTTACACACTTAGCTGTGGTTTTTCTACTCAGTAAAGCTCCTCTGAAGAGCAGACAGTTTCACTGCCTGCAGTGGAGGAGCTGAACACTGCAATTCAGAATTGCAAGCTCCCAGTGTCTAATCCCACTCAGGCACTAAATTTTGACCCCAAAGACTGTGAGGCCACATTGCACAGCAACAGGCCTAAGCTAACGAGCTTTGCCTCTCAGGAGAGCTAATTAGTTCTGGTATATCAGCACGCTGATGCAGCAGTCTTATTTCCAGTTCTAGAACTAGATCAGTTGGGCTGGGCTGTGGGCAGTGTGCGATGCTTCAGGCACAGCTTAGGCATATAGACAGAGCCTTGTGGTATGGTCAATATCTCATGCAGCAGCTTAAAATGAGACACTCTAGGAAGAGGATTAGGCTGACATTTGCAGGAAACACAGAGGCAGTTTCCTCATAGGTGAATTTGCAATGCAGCAAAGGACCACCAGAACCTCAGCAACCAGTTTTTGCTTTCCTAATCTAATCAGAACAATCAAACTCCAAACCGTTAGCCAAGCTTTTTTAATTACTACCTCCTATTTCTGTGTAATTTGCTTCCTGTGACTGTAGGAACACACTCTATATAATTAATTAATGTCAGTACAGAGGCATCCACTACCACTGGCACTCTTGTGCTTCTTCTTATCTGTCTCTGACACGTAGTTATAGTTTTTGAAGGCTGAAATGCTTTGGTCATGGGTTCTAAGCTGGGGTGTTTGTTGATCTGGGTATAATTGATACACAAGAAGTTGAAACGTGATCTGTTGTAGTTCTCTTGTCTTGTTCTTTGAGATCAAGGAAGGGCAAAATGCAAAATGCATCCATAGCAAGAGGACTAGAAAGAGAGCTAAGCACGCAGGAAATGCATCGCTGTTTAATGTCTACAAAAGGGGTCAGATACAGAGGTGAGAGTGGCATAGGAACCAGGGAGAAAGGACATTTTATCTCTTTCTCACTGGCAAACAGGTACAAGTTTAACATGTGGAGTACTGCTGTTGGAAGAGAAAAGCAAGCAAACCCACTGTTTTGGGTGCCACACTTGGACTTTGTAGATTAGGGTCAACCTCTTGTTCTGGTACAGATTTGCACTGGCTAGGCCTTTATGCAGTGTTGTGTATACACACAAGGGAAATAAATACACACCTTCACAGAATGGTTTAGAGGACATACATTAATGGCAAGCTGCACTTTCTCTCCAGGTACTCCAGAATGTGGTCTGTAGAAATGCTGATCAGGATGCACTTTACGATGCCTTAACTAAGTCATCTGATAAGAACAAAGTGCCTAAGCATCAATCATAGTAAATTAATTTAGACATTTAGCCCCATTTGAAATGTCCTTGGATATTTGAGACCTCCACATTACAGAACTGGCAAATACGTCATCGGGGACACGTTTTTTAGCTTAAAAAAAATCAAATAATAAGTATTTTTCAAAATAAATATTACAGTATTGCAATTTGAAAACATTAAAATATTCCCTCCCTGAAAAGAAAAAGAACAGTATAAAATATTTTAATTTTGTGAATATGTAAGGCCTTTTGTTTTCAGAAAAACTATTTGCTGAAATTAAAATAACTTCACAAAGTTTTTCAGTAAATCTGAAATTTTGTCAAACCTAACAGAAATTTCAAGGATGGGAATGTTTCAGACAAAAATCTTCTATCCGGCCTTCAAGTCAATGCAGACTGTCTCCATGAAAGAAGCTGAGTGAGGGGACAGTGTGACTTATCTTTTCTGAATATGACTTATTTCTTGCTACACGCATAGGACTTTTCCCACTTATTTCTGTAGAAGATTTGATGCTAAGAACACGTTCTGGACACATAATAAGGAAAACAAAATAAAATCCAACTCAACAGTTACAGAATCACAGAATTATCTTCACTGGAAGAGACCTTCTAGATGATCACATCCAACCACCAGCGTGACCTACTGAGTCCCATCACTAAATTATGTCCCTTAGCATCATGTCCACATACCTCCAGTAATGGGCACCCCATTTCAGTGCTTGACTATATTCTCAATGAAGAAATTCTTCCTAATAACCAACCTAAACCTCACCTGGCACAACTTGTGACCACTGATACTGTCAATCATCCTCATATCTGGAAGATCTCCCCAGAGAACTTCCAGCTCTAAAGGACAGACAGTTGCTCACAGAAGGTCTGAGCAAAGATGTTGTCTTGCAGTATAGGGAAAGATCAGCAGACCTTGTCTGTCTTTTCAGACTTTCCAACTGTCTCAGCAAATGAGAAACTCCAAACTGATTACATTGAGACCTCTTCCCTCCCAGTTTTCCCAGCACTTAGCTCCCAGGCACAGAATTCTAAAGGCTGTTAGCCTGTTTTTCAGTACACTGATGATATATTTTTAATGATACATAATTAAGTCCAAACTGCTATTTACACTCCACACCAAAATGCGAGCACACAATAACAGAAACTTTTTTCCACATTGATTTCATATGCCAGAAACGCATGGAAGAGTAAGAGACAAGAAGCAGCATTACCCCTATTTCCAGATGTGGAACTGTGCTAGGCACACAGACTTACAAAGTTTCACAGAAATGAGGAGAAGCACCAAGTCCCAGAGTACATCAGGTTCACAGCATTCAGAGGATCATAAGATAATTCAATCTGAAAGGAACCCCAAATGCTCATCTAGTCTAACTTCCTGATCAGATCAGGGTCAGCTTTTATGTAAAAAGGTTATCACAAGTTTTCTCCTCCAAATGTTGCTGCAAGCTCCATCATATCTTTGCTAGAATACAGAAAGGCATTCATGCAATAAAACTGTAAACTGAATCAGTATTTAAATGTAACTGAAGTTTGAGACTGAAATACAGATAGATACTGAAACATCTGGGAAGCACTCATGGCAAATGGACTGAGAGGTTATCACTGATACCAAGAAGTGCAATAGGAGAATAATATGGAATGTGGCACAACTGTGGAAATGTGAAATGTCCTCCCTGCACAAAACACAGAGAAGTAGGCCAAGAGATGAGACCTTTATGACCCGTGATTCTACTCCTAAAATAAAGTCCCTGAATATATTTAAGCCTGAACATCAGCATGAGTAACACTTTGTCTGTTTACATGCATGTGTAAACAGAAAATATTATTCTGTTCCAAAAATCACACTTGTTACTGTAGTCAAGAGACCAACATGATCTGGTCCTGCATACACTAGAGTAGAATAGTTGGTGACAAAGAACACATGCTGTATCTGTACTAACATAGAGAGATCTAAGCACCATTACAGAAATTAAACACCATCATTTCCGTCCTTACTGGGTAAGATGATGACGTCTTCTCCTGGGCCTGGGATGCTACAGTTGAATCCACCCCAACCTTTTTCTACATCCTTCCATGTCTCTGGGTGCGACCATTTCAAAACAGAATCAGAAGGATCTACAAAATAGACATATGAAGAGAGAATTACTGCTTTCAGTAGCTGAGAGCATTATCGTTTCTGAGATAGTTAAGCATCTGTGGCATTACCATCCTCCTTTTGTCAGTGATGAAGCAACACTAACTGCTCTATGTTGCCTTCCATTCTTAAAGGAAGTTGCCAATAGGAGAAAAAAAAAACTCTCTCTCCCAAACCTGTATTTTTGGAGTTAAATTTCAGGAAGATAGCTGAAAAACAGCTTCAAATTCTTTGGGATCCAGGAAAAGCGAAGCAAATCTTGAGGTTTTTCATCACACTTAGCTTATGATTTGTGAATATGCATCACAAACAACAACTTCATGGTGACGAGTCTCCAGCACAGGTGTTATGAGGAGCAGCTGAGGGAACTGGGATGGTTCAGTCTGGAGAAGAGAAGGAGGAGGCTCAGGGAAGACCTTATAGCTCTCTACAACTACCAAAAAGGAGGTTGTGGTGAGGTGGGGAATGGCTTCTTCTCCCACGTAACTAGTGATTGAATGAGAGGGAATGGCCACAAGTTGCATCAGGGGGTGTTCAGGTTGCACATTTGGAAACATTTCTTCTCCAAAGGAGTGTTTAGGCACTGGAACAGGCTGCCCAGGGAGGAGGTTGAGTCACTGTCCCTGGAGGTGTTCCAGAAACATTCAGATGTTGTACTAAGGGACATGGTTTAGTGGAAATACAGGTGGTAGGTGGACAGATGGACTGGATTAATTAGAGGTCTTTTCCAACCTTGGTGATTCTATGATTATTTTTACTTACATCATCCAAGGCTCTGAGCACTCTGAACACAAAGTTGAAATGAACAAGCAAAGATAAAAGCCAGTCACCTCTTCTTTTGTGGCAATACCAGAGGACAAAAATAGTAAATAACTCTATCAAAAAAATGTCAACTCTTCTCACACGTTTTTCTTCACCAGTGTTCTAGAAAACAGACTGAATTCCTGGAATATGCTAAATTATGAAAGCTTTTTTAAAAATGAGTAATTAACTCTCACTAGATTTTTAGCCCATAGAAAAGCAATTCTGTGCATGTGGTAACGAAGGCCTGTGGTGAAACACAAGCTTAACTGGGACACGTAGCAACTCCTACAAAGTTTTATTTTTAATGTTCAGCTTAATCCAAAGGGAAACTTTCGAGTCTCAGCAGCATCAGGAAAACATTGGGAGAAATAAAATTCACAAAGTGTAGGTACTTGTGCTTGCATTTTAGACAGCTAATGAGCCGGTCTTACAAATTAATTACTTAAGCTTGCTGTGCCATCAGCAGAGGAAGGAAAGCCTTCAGGGAAGTCCTGCACACACACGGTTTCTCATGTCCCAGACTAATGCAGACTGGGCCTCCCTCTGGAGGCCTGTGCAAGCACCTACCTCTGGCTGAAATGGTTTTATTTTCATGAGGGGAGCTTCACCAGACATCACTGAAAACACAGGGGCAAACTCATGCCTACATGCAGTGAACTAGAAACCACTCAAGAGCACTGCGGAGAAGAAAAAGTCTGCTGCTAGCATACAGTGAAATGAAGCTCAGGATCAGCTCTTCAAGGCTGGGTATTCCTTTACTTATCTGTTCAGGGGGAAAATGCTCTGTAAAAAATACCTACGCCTTATTGCTACATAAATGATTATTGTTGATAATAAACAGTAGGGCGGCTATGAAACTCAGATCCAGTTTTGGAGGTCTCCTCCATCTCTGGTGTATTATGCTGTCTGACTCGGTGTGCAACTGTGCAGTAATGTCAGACTATTACACTAAGATGACTGCAGAGCACTAAAATACACTGTTCTCTTACATTCCCCATGACCTACCTGATCTTCTGTGGCATTTCTTAACAAAAGTTTATGGTCTTTTATAATGTGGAATCACACATTTATCACGAGCAATGGTAGATACGGCTCAATGAAATGCTTAAATGAATGCCAAGAGCCCCTGTTGGGTTGATAGATGTACAAAACACTGAAGTGAAATGCAGCAATATAGTTCTGAACAAGTAGTAAAAAGGAAATGGTGTGACTCCCAGACTGAACCTTTCCGACACAGACTCACGCACCTGATGTAGGTGAAGGGGCTCTTTCCTTCTCTTTCAGCTCAAGATGAATTAAGTCAGCTCCTGTGACTGAACACAGAATTGTAGGGAGTTACAGCACGGCCTTAAAAATTTACCAAACCAACAACAAAAATTCACAGCAAGAGAATTGCTACACATGGCTTTCAGACAACATTTTACATTTCTAACGACAAGATTTTTTAGGAACTACTATGTGTTTTTTCCAACTCATTTCTGTCTTTTTTTTTTTTGTATTTTGAGAAGGGAGTAAACAAATACATTTTAATTTGCAGATACTAAGGGTCTCAAGACAACTCATTAGAAAGAGCTAAAAGAAAACATTCAACAATCAGAAATTCTAGGCTGGAACATGAATCTCATTTATCCCACTATAAATCCACAGCAGTTCCACTAACACAAGCAATATTACACCATTGAATGCATAATGTATTAACTGGATCGAGCAACAAATTACAGCTTTTGTTTTGTAGTTTGGTTTTGATTCCTCCCCCCACCAAATCTGGTATCTAAAAGAGATGCTTTAATTAGTCAGACTTTATAGACTGAAGACAGGGACCCTGTGTTCTGTACTGTGAAAAGAGGTCAGAAGCAATTATCACAGTTGTAACCTTTCTGCCAGTATATTGTCAGCAGGAGAGGGGTCAGGATAATGCAAAGCAAGCTAAGAGGAGCAGAAGAAAACTGCTTCAGAGCCAGCTGAAAGGCTACCTCTTCTTCAGCTCCAGTGGCATATAAAGGCACTTCCTTTCAGTCACCAGACTGGAACAATCGTAGGTTAAAATAGAAACGCTCTGCCAAACAGATAAATCTCCTCTACGCTGCCCAACCCCTTCTGGTGACCCTAAAATGCCATTGGAAGAATTTTGGGGGGTAGAAGAATTGTATAAATAAAGCCATTGTCAGAACTTTCCTCAGTTCTGTCAGAACTTTCCTACACACGTATCAACCCACCGAAGGGATTTCATGCCGTATTGTAATTTACTTATTTTATCTTTAAACAAGTCTCTGTACTTTTAAATTGTGAGAATCACCCTTCCCTACCTCCCTCTTTTTCTCCCAGTGCAGCTGAGCAAATTTAAAATAACTGAGGTTCATTAATTTTAAGTGTTCAATAAATTAGTATGAATAATCAAAAAACTTGATTCTTTCCGATAATTACTATTTGATGTCAGTTGAAAGCACTCGATTGAGTTAGCAGCATATGCTCCTATGCCAAATGAGGCTTCCATAATTAAATAGAAACTGATTCCATGAGGTTTTTCTCATATCTGATTAATTAGTAATCAGGTGCCCTAGCCCCGTTCCTCAGCGACACCTTATCTCCAAGTGGTAGCTGTGGTCTAACTCATGTTCACTCAAGCCAATCTGCCCCAAACCATCACATGGTGCTCAAAATGAACAACACCATGTCCTTGGGTGGTCAGAAGGTGAAAAATGACATGAAGGTCATAGGAACATAGAACCATGGAATGACTTGGGTTGGAAAGGACCTTAAAGATCATCTAGTTCCAAGCCCCCTGCCATGGGCAGGGTTGCCACCTGCTGGATCAAATACTCATTTAAAGTCTTTGGCATACAGTTAATCTGGCTTTTAGACAGTACTCTTCTACGGGCACTTGCCTCCTCCGACATTAACCCTTGCAGAGGGCATACATCTCACCTAATCCAAAATGATGACAAGTTAGTCAGCTTGGACCCTCATGGTGTCACTGGAGGTATCTCAAAAGAACTATCCATCCATGTTATTATACTCCTTAGGGATGAGATATGCTGTAGTGAGAGACCTTTCTGTAGACTATAAAGGATAACCAAGGTAGGCTTAGATAACTCATGGAAGATATCTGTATCAGGAGAAATTAATCTCTCTGGCTGAGCTCCTCCTCTAGGCTACACAGACTAGCAAGGGAAAGAAAGTCACGCTTTCAGAGCCACAGTCTGACTGGGAGACTACTAAGAAACAACTGCCTTGGAGGGCCATTTTTGATCCTCTTTTAAGATGTCCTTCCTTCTCCTCTCACTTTTAGGAGAGCAAATCTGGAGCCAAAAGTGTTACATCAATTCACAGAAGTGTTAGAACAAGTGAGAGAACCAAGCCTGACACTATCTATTTCTTGATGAATAGGTTTTGCTTGATTTTTCCAACACTACGGTGCAATTGTCTCATCAGAGATGTTTTTATTGTTCAGAGAAAAGCTGTTCTCCTAATTAAATCCTCCGGGTACAAAAAATCTTCTCAGTATTCTAAAGACCTCATACAGGGGTTCAGATCCTGCACCCAGCGACGAAAGGACCTGTTAAGGGTTAACTAGGTACAGCCATTTTCTGAGAAAAGAACAAAAACCTCTCACACTGGAGGTGTCATCCAACCACACAGCATGACAACTCAAACCACCATAGGTCATCTGTACCCTCCACATCAGTGCAGGAATGTAGGGCTGAATTCTCCCCAGCCCAGCTGCTATCACAATTATTAATGTTAATTCAGGATGAAATGCAATGAGCATGAACCTGTTGCATTCCATTGCCTGAAAAGTGATCAAAGCAAGTTACAGGCCTTCAGAATCATCAGGACCATGGTGACATAGTTCTCCTGGTTGTTTTGTTTTGCTATCGAGTACGTTATCATTGTTTCTGTACAGGACAGGAAGAGATATAGGCAATACAGGCAAAGGACGTCATTAGTAAACATTGAATTAAAGTGTCTCTTCACAAAATGCAGTTATAAGGCTCCAGGGTTTAGTTGTATAAAACCTTTATAAGGCTCATCAATTTTCTGCCTTATTACAGCTCTTCCTGGATGCTTGGGCTGTGAATCATAAATATAGGCCTTCCTGACTAACTTTTTTCTGGTTTAGGGCTCCTTGAGTGAACATGAAGGAGGAGCAACCTGGTCTTTTATCAGCTTTGCAGTGACAGGGAATTTTGCCTGTGGATATTAGGAAGGGCTGAAACCAGGATAAATGGCTCCAATAGCCTTACTAACAAATAACAAGTGCCTCTGTGCTATTTAACATCAATTGGGCTAACATATATCACAGGGAAATCAAAACTTTTAGACACCACAATCAACAATGTGGTACGACACACCTCTAGAAACTGGAGAACCTGGGATAGGATTTTTTGCCCTTCCTCTGCTTGGGTCATTCAAGGAAGTGCCCAGAAATATGGTATCCTGGGGATACTGCACTAAGAAATGATGTAAAAAAGTATCTGGGCAAGTAGAGACTGATTCCTGCTTGCAGCATATTAGCGATGGAGATGAAGCCATCAAATTCCTGCTACAGACATCATACACTCACAAGCCCATTGATGAAAGGATGATGGAAGCATTTCCATATCTTATTTCTCCAACTGACCATCCAAAACAATGGATGTTGGGTGAATTTTATCAGGAAGGATATCAGTGCCTTCAAAGAAATATTAATGCAATTTTCAAGCTTTTCACCTAGGATTCCCTTTTGTCCCTGAGCAATAAGGCTGAAGAAAAATACATTTATTCTCTGTATTTTAATATTAGAACCAAACTGTCTTAAGGGCCTGTTTTTCTCCTACACGAAGCAACTACAACAACCCGTGGAGCAAACTGGAAGTGAGATCATTCTCCAGGAATTTAGAAAGACAATAAGTGTAATCAAATTATATCTTTTTTTGAACAACCACGGAAACTGCAGACCTGCTTCTGACACAGCAGTAACACGAGATCAGGCCTCGGGCCCTCTTAACAACTCACACATGAGCAGCCCGAGCAAAGTCAGCAGGGTGACCTGTCTTGGTAAAAGCTGTGTCTAAGGAAAAAATGCATTTGGGGTCAAGAAAAAGTTTGATAATCCTTCCAGAGATGTTCACAAATATTGCTCGTGACAAGCACTTCCATTTCAGGAAAAAAAATAAAAGCCATGTGGGATGGAGAGATGGAGCAAGCCAATGCTTTGTTTTATTCCAAGAGAAAATGGTTTAAACGCTTCAAAAGTGAACAAAAAGGAAGCAACATCTCTCTGGTTTGCAGCCAATTCCAGTATTGCCCAGAGACCTTAACCAAGGAGCAATCCCACGCTGTGGTACCATATGCTCGTATTTGTAACAGACTTAAAAAGCTCATAATGTTATTATTGTCATTTACACAGGACATTTCTCCTAAAAATATCCCAGATGTCCCACAGTGTGATGTTTCTTTCCACCTCTCCCATTACAAGAAGGGTTTTTTTGGTACAATGTGGTCACTCCACATGAAGGCTGTCCTCCTGAAACAGCATTTGGGAATCACAGAATCACAGAATGGCCTGGGTTGAAAAGGAGCACAGTGCTCATCCAGTTCCAATCCCTGCTATGTGCAGGTCGCCAACCAGCAGCCCAGGCTGCCCAGAGCCACATCCAGCCTGGCCTTGAATGCCTGCAGGGATGGGGCATCCACAGCCTCCTTGGGCAACCTGGTCCAGTGCCTCACCACCCTCTGGCTGAAAAACTTCCTCCTAATATCTGACCTAAACCTCCTCTGTCTCAGAGGGAAACCACACATCAATTCAAAGCCTGTCACTGAGGAGCACCTCTCTCACAACATGGGGTGCCCCAGAGAAACAAAAGGCGATGCTACAAAGACTGAGAAGCGTCAGAGCAAAGCTGATGGTGTCAAAGAGACTGGATTCTCCCCAGGTTCCTCAGACCAAGATGGTCTGAGTCCTCACTTCCCCTCATTCAGCACTAGCAGGGAAATGGGGCTCTCCCTCCTTGAATACCAATTCTCCTTGGTCTGAAAAGATTATTTTTAAAGGGACTGGTAAACAGAGGTGACATATGTAGGTAGCAGCAAGCATCTTTGTTAGCAGGATTTCAGCACAGGTGCCCCACATCACAGCAGTGCTCCCCATCACAATGATTTCTCCCTATTCAGCACCCCCTGTATGGTCCCACGCCTGCGTCTCATTTACAAAAGTGTGAGCAAGCAACACATCAAGGCAACTTAACTCCCTTAATCCCCTCCATACGGTAGGTTTTCTTGCCTTTTGTATCAGGCTTTTTTTTTTCTTTCCCATAGAGAAACACTTGCATGTCACTGGGCAATTTTGGACAGGGGGAGCGTGCACAACACCCAAGTCATCCATGAGCCAAGGTGGCCTTGCTCAGCTGCCCTCTTCATTTGAATAACAATATCTCCTCCTCCATAGGGTCTTCCCTCCCCTTCTCCTCCTCTTTCCCCCCCCCCCTTGTGTGAATTCGGGAGCCTGCCCATGAATGAGCTGGCATCTGATCTGTATTCACTGACGTTAATTTTGGACGTAACGCAGCCCTGCCACTTCCCCGCCATTCGCCCTAAAAAGCGTCCCAGCGGGCACAAAGGCAGAGGGTCAAAAGTAAGCTGACCCCTGACAGAATGTACAATTATTAGGACGAAGCGGGACACAAGCAGCTGTCGAAACCCCACCGGTGCGGTGATGTGCTTCCCAAAGTCAGAGTATGAATAATACGCCGGAGCTCTCCCCTCCGCCCTGCCAGGGCCTACGCCGTTCTGCAGGAAGAATGATGGCCCTCCTGAAGCAGCTGCAATAATTGTGTCCCCATTGTCCCCCGTCCACCCCCTACAAGTGCCCATTGTGGGCGCGGGGTCGGGTGATTACATGCTTGGGCTGATGGCGTTTGGGCCCAGCTGCCCGGCTGCTGACACACGAGCACCGAGAGGGGGGACCCGCGTCTGCGAGACGGGCCTCCAACATACCAGACCTTTTACATAAGTCAAACAGGAACAAATGACTCTTTATCAGCCTCTGCTCCCTTTGAAGTGGCGGCTGCTTATGGGCCCTTACAGCTTTTCCTCCTTAGCCCGAGCAAACATCCTCCTTTTGATATGCTACATGCTCATTATCTCTGCCCCATTTAATGATTTTTGATTGAAGGGTGGCAGCGCGGTTGCCAAGAGGGTAGTTAAAGAGGCTCCACACAGGCAGGGCTACAAGAAATGCTTTCCTTGTGCTGCAGCCTAAATTTGGAGTTTCTTAACAGTGTGTTCTTGTTCTTAGCAGCAGATAAGGGCTGAGCGTGAAATTCTTAATTAAGCAGTAAATAGAGAGTGGGGTGTCAGCAGATGCAGCCTGTAGCCATGGAGACCAAGTCACATGAAGAAGGAAGCTGAGACTAAACGCCGGCCCCGGGCTCGGGCATGACTGACAGCTGAAGAATCCGACAAAGCTTGTAAACGGGATTAATTAGCTGGCCAATTATTTCATATAGTTAAATGTAACTAAATAAAAACAGCTCGCAGAGTTGGGTGGGAAAGTGTTTTGAAGGCCAGACCCCCAAGTGCTGTCCTCTCCTTGTCGCTGCGTGGACCTTGTAGGATACCAAGGCCAGAAGGGACTGTGGTCGACTTCTTCAACTTCCTATGGAGCACGAATCCCAGCCCATGAGGATTCTAATAGCTCCTCAAAGAGCTGGAGCATACCTCTCTGAAAGGATGCCTGACCATCATCTAAGGACCTTGAGTGATTGGAATGCCACATGCCACGAGTCTGCTCTGACAGCTAATTATCCTCACCCTCATCCTGTATACACGAGATTAGGAGAGAAATTAAACAGCATACCAGGGCTAGGAATCCACCCGCTTTCTTTCACACTTTTACCCTACCAACAGTGGTAGGTATTAGTTACCCCACACTGAATTATTGATCTCAGTGCTAGCCAAGGCTGAAAATGTTCATTGCATGACTTATACATGTTAGGCGTTGCCACAAATTTTCCCTGGTGTATTCTGATTGTTTCTCTGTATATCAAAATGAGAAATAGCATCAAGCTCTTCGTGTAATACGAATCAAATGAAAGGAAAGCAGATGAGGAACAAGAATGTATCTAAGATGCAAGAGTGATATGTACTGGCCTGATCATTTTTTCCTGGTCTTCTCAAGTCCATCCCTTTCCCCAGCAATTGTAAGAGGTCAAGAAATATCTTCTGAGCTTTCCCATGCTGCTCTGTTTATGAAAGTGCAGCTCAAGATACCCAAACTGAATATGGTTGACTTTCATATTTGAAAGAACAAAGCTGTGCTGTTAGAAAACTGAAACAATTAAAAACAAAAACAAAACAAAACAAAGACTTTTTGTTTGTTTGTTTGTTTTGTAGTGGATTTCTAACATGATCTTGGACCAGAGTTAGGCTCAACAGCTGTACTAGCAGACAAAATAAAGCCAAGTTATGGGACTAAGAGCTGGCTCCCAATATTCTATAAGGTTATATTGCTGGCCAAGCTCCTGGCAGAGCTTTGGTCCAGACCAATGCACTTTCCCAGATGGTGACCATTATGATTTGAGAGTAAGCACAGGACAGGGATCTTTCCTAATTTGAAGCCTGGGTGCATCCAGCCTGTTTTAAGAGAGAAAATGTTAAGCTGTATGGACACAAGCTGTGCAATTCCAGTTGGCCTCAGGACCAGAGATAGATGTAGCTAGTGTGAGCCTTCAAACTGATGTTAAGGGATAGGCCTCTTCATGTCTCCTGAAATGTACACTGAATTATTTCATTGCTACTAAAGACCAAGCTTAGTGGATTACCTGCCTTCATTCCAGCCATGTTTCCCTGTAGATCCTACATGAGAAAGTCATTTGCATGCCATCTCAACAGTATAAACCAAGAACAATTCATAAAAGAAATTCATCAGATCGGTGACAAAATTTTCTGTTCCTGTGAAAATCAGCATCTTGATACTTTAGTTTTCTTGTAAGATGATCAAGAAGCTTTGCTTCATGAAGTGAACTCCACTTCACTGAAGTGCCTTTGTGATTCCAGATTCTGCTATCATTGATTGCAATGACCATTATTTTTCCTTCTACATACAGAACTTAGAGTTTTTTTTAAAAAAGTGACTTGAAAATAGGAATTATGGAAACATCAAATACCTGAACTTTCTAAAGGAGAGACCACTACACTTTGTGATCCAATGTACAAATCTGACACTCATACATAAAACTCTATGTTGCTTTTGAAAGTTTACAATCACAGGAAAAAGCATTGCACAGTGAAATCCTATTGCCTTCAGAGGGCTCATCCTGGATAAACTGCACATGGTTTATAAATGATATGTGTGATATGGGACCAGCTGTCACCAGAGATCATTAGTAGAATTTAATGTTTTTTCCACTCCAAAAGACCAATTGAAATTCAACTGATGCCACATCAGGCACTGTTAATGACACATTCCAGTTTTTGATAGAACGGGCATCAAATGGATACTGACCTGATGTGCACACACTTACCTATTTCACTGGTCTTATGGAAGGACTGCTCACTTACTGAAAGGCCATTGCAAGACCTAATGGCTAAGGCTCCATAGCGTCCACTGGCTTTAATTGAAAAGATTCAGCTCTGCCATCATACTTACCCAAGTAGGTTAGCTTCCTCAGTGTGCTGTCGAGATACCAGTCACAGTTCCTGTGATGACCATAGGAAGGCAGAGATTGGAGTGGCTGTCCAGTCCTTTTCCCACAGGACACCACAACCTCAAGTTGTGCAGGAAGATCCTTGTGTTCCACCAGCAAGTAATTCCCAGTTGTGAAGTTGCTAAATGTGACTGAATACTAGAGGAGGAACCAAAATAAACGTGTCTGTCTCTGTGATTAGAGTTCTACAGATTGTAGTATAAGAGGAATAAAGTGGATGGTGTTCCACATGGGCAAAAGACTTTTCTGAGCAATACGCATTGAGATCTCTGGAACTGAGTAGGTAAAATTAAATAGGAGATGATGACGATAAAATCAACTCCCTTTGTCACCTTAAAAGATACAGAGGAATAATACCTTCAGAAAACTATGCTTTATGACATCTTAAGATAATATGAATTTTGTTAATTTCTTCACACCACACTTTAGTCTACTACATTCAAAACCTTATTCCTATTCCAGGTTACTTCTGAGGGCTTCAGAATTAGGTCATCGTATTTGAGCTCTGCTTATAAATGTAAAGAGACTTTCTCTCTGCCCATCCAGAAAGAAGAATGCATGATTATCTCCTCTAATTAAAATTTAGAAATTACAAAAATGCCTGTGTTACCTGGAGCTGCTTGCTGACCAAAGGGCTGTCGAATGTCAGTGTATATGTCTCTTTATCCAGGAGCAGACACATCCAGCCATGTAGGTTTGAGAGAGTGTCAGGGACATAATTGACTGTGGTTGTCTTATTCCTACTGTCAATCACAGTTAAATTGTAGGGAATCTCTGGAGCCTCTCTTCTGGAGGAAAAATAGAATATGATCACTTTTTGTTACTCATCTTTGTCATTTTGCAACCTTTACAGTTTAATTTTTATTTGAATACTGTAGTAAGTATACGCTGTCTCTCAGCATCCAGATGAGAACTTAACACCGTTTCTGTTTTTCACTAGTACTTTCCACTCTTGAATTACTCAGAGGAAAAAACTCAACACTATCAATGATAGTAATATCCATCAACAGTAGTAATTATATCATGAATTGAGGTTGAAATGGACGTAACTACCAGTCTTGAGTATGGCAAAAATTTTACAATGCTTTCTCTTCAGGGGCAAACTCCACCATTTTCCTGCACATGGACTTTTTTTTTCAAATTATGCTAAACTGACCTTGATTTTTGAGATTCTTACTAGGAAGACTGCTAATTTCCCCAGGCTGCTAGGTTGTGTATCGTAATATCTAAAAATACAGAACACTCAGCTTTCAGGAATTGGCTTGTTGAAACCAACAAACTACACAAAGGAAAGGATAAGGTTGGATATCAGGGAACATTGCTCCTTAGAAAGAGTGGTGATGCAGTGGCACAGCTACTCAGGGAGGTGGTGGGGTCACCCTGGAGATGTTTCAGAACTGTGAGGATGTGGCACTGAGAGACGTGGTCAGTGGGCATGGTGGGGTGGGCTGGGGTTGGGCTTGGGGATCTTGGAGGTCTTTTCTAACCTGAATGATTCTTTGATAAAGATGAAAGGCAGTTAACCCTTTTGATGTTCAGACACTGAATATCCACGTTTGATTCATCATCTGATTAGAAACTGCTTCAATACAAAGACCTATATTCTAGTCCTCAACATCTTGCATTCCTGCAACAGCTCTTGAAACTGATGGAAACTATGGCTGAAATTATGCTCTGGTTAGCTAGACTGTGCTACTGCTCTGCCTCTGGAATTAAGACTTAGAATGTCTTTGTGTTTTCATACCATGGAAGACATCACAGAGGGCCCTGTTGACACGCAAAGCAACCTGGACAGGCTTATTCTGTAAGAGAATCATGCCACTTCCATTAAATGTCAACAGAAAAATAATGGTTAATCTTCAAAATTGAAGGTGCTAAAATACTGTTTCAGTCAAAATAGTACACAACACCCAGGTCCATGCGATAAATGAAAGATGTAGGAAGAGTGACATAACAGTAGCTGGAATTTTAGCTCTTATTTTTGGCACTGAACTAAGGTCATACCTGCCTCTTCTACATTTTGTGCATAGGGAATTGCTAGAGATAAATGTCCCAGGACTTCAGATCTCATTCTCAGCTGTGGAGAAGCCTTGCTGGCTTGCCAAGGTACCTTGGGGCCATGATTCTGACATAAAGATGAACGCAGCAGATTTATGAATGAATCAAATGCTGCTGCAGAATCGAGGCAAGTTGGCCGTTTCACCTTTAGTCCACTTAGTTTTGGCATTTGAGCTGACACTGAGCTAAAAATAAAAAGTCTTTTTAGCATATCTGAAGGAGTATTTCTCATTCTCAGAGTACTATACCAAAACTAGGTATTTTAGAACGTTACTCAGTAGTCCAGACTGGATGCAGGCCTCTTTCTTAAGACAGGCAACACTAAAGTAAATGTCATCTCTTAATGTGATTTGATTACTGTATCTGTAATTTTTGGGGCTCATTTGTTCCTCCTCTCCTTGCAGCTAAGGGGACAATAATTACAGTAGCAGGCACCTTGAAGGTGGGTTGCCTGCAGATTGTTTTGTTTTTTCCTCTTTTAAAATCATTTCCAATTTTGCTTTGCTATTCTGGAGACTGTCATGTTGGCAAAGGGCTTTCTGATTACCCGGAAACATTCAGCTGAGAAACAGCAGTGGTAAACAGGGGAAGCGTGAATCAGCAAAGAATCACTCAACCAGAAGATATTGGCAGACCAATGAAACTGACTGGAAGGAGTTTATAAGGCTTAAACTGCTTTCCTACTACTAATAAACCTCCTCTTATAGGCATTAGCTAGACCAGGATATTAGGCTGCTAATTAAGCAAGTAAATGACAACAAGCACATTACTGCTACAGTTATCAGCACCCGCACAGGTATTCAGGAGTACATTTTTAGCATCAGTAGCATGCCAAGCATGGTGTGGTGCAACATTAAACTATGTTGTACATCAGAATTGTCTTATCGAGTTACCAAGGTACACAATGCCACAGCAAGAGACAGAGAGTCTGACACGTCCCCTGTGTGATGTAAACCCTTGCCATTTTGCTCTTTACTTTTCATTGATGGGGGTCTGGAACTTGATGATCCTTGGAGTCCCTTCCAACCCAAGCCAATCTATGATTGCTGGAGAAGCCTGATCAGACTGCTTGAATCACTTTTCCCAAGAAAATACTTTTCATGCATATAGCAAGGTGGTCTGGGTTCCCTGACTTTCATTGGGAAGTTTGTTCATGACCTGGAAGAAAAGGGAGCAGCAGAGAAAGATTGCCTGGCATCTCATGGCCTGAAACATCTGGGATTTTCTTGACGTGGCACACCACATTCTTGCTTTTCACGCTCTACTCCTGACATAGAGTCAGCACACACACCAAAAAAATTGGAGGGAACATGAAAAATGCAATTCTGCACAGAACATTCGTACAAGGAAATAATGAGCTTGATACTATACTCCCCTTGAAAGGATTGTGCTTGTTTTTTCACCTATCTGCCAAACAGACACCAAAATGGAAGTACTTTACTAATGGAATTACCAGTCACAATTAGCACCATTTCCATTTGCCCTAAATAGCCAGCGATTTCACTGTGCCCTAAATAGCCACCAATCTACCTCTCCTTAATGTTAATGGAGCAGAGTAGTGCTCGCACACACAAGTATTTCTAATTCAGAGGATCTGAGGGAGCCTGCACGCATCATTAACATGGAGAGCTTCATTATCAGAGGAAAGAGCCTTCCCCCGAACTTCCTCTGGCTTTATTTGAAAGAAACTAGGAGGCAATGGTCTTAATGCAAAATTAACCCTCACTTTAAACCGCTGGAAGCCTTTACAAACTGTAAGAGGAAAAAAAAAAAAAAGGATGACTCATTGAAAAGGCTGTATTTTTATATCGAAGCAGGTTTCAATTAAGGAGCAATTTTCTCTAGAAATATGGCAGGATTGCTAGATAAGACTTTACAGTCTGAGTAACAGTTTACCAATGGTAATCGTACAAACTGCTACGCAATGCAGCTCAAGTGCATTGTGCACAACTGTTCGGCATAGATGGCCCTCCAAAGATTTGTGAAACCAATCAACAACATCAAGTAGAGCAAATATTAACTCTCCTGTTTATGTTTACCATTGACTTCCTTATCCTAAGGGTCCATATCTGTGCATACGAAGGCAGACGCTGTGCTTAGCTCTAACTGCTTTCTGTTTGATAGATGTGTGTAATAATCCATTATGATTATCCCTTTCCTAAAACAGGAAACAATACAGCATCTCACTTCAAACAGGACGCCAAATGTTTATAGCAACAGTTCCATTTATTGTTGGCTAAATGTAGGCTAATTCCAAATTATGGCCACGGCAAACCCTTTACATGTTTGATGGTAGGCCTAGGAACAGTTCATTTCACTTTAATGGCCAAGAATCTGAATTTTCATCTGCTTTCAGTAAATATACGTATCTTTGTCGAGAAACATCTTGTTTCAAGTCTGACTTGTATTGTGAATCTTTATCATCGGTGAGCTTTTGTAGGCAGAGATCTTCAGGAAACTAACAAGATTGTTGTCCCCAGTCCTGAGTGGCTATTATGGGATAGGCCTTTTGACTTTGCAGTGCAGAAGAACTGAGATGATGTCAGCAACTGGAAGGGTTGTGAACGACAAGCTAAGAGGGCAACTTTTAAGGTAGCTTTCAAGCTAGCTGCTTCTGTTTTCCTAACTTATTCCTGTTCTAGGATCAGTTCCCCAGCTTCTACAATTTACAGGCTGGTATTTTAAGGAAAACTAAAATTAGGAATGCATTCTGAGCTGGAATATGGCTGGTAAGCAAGCAGCTCAAACAATTCTGCAGTGTAAGCATAGCAAAGACCTGCAGATGGCAGCTTAGTCACTCCACTTATCCCACATCAGGTGGAGTTCTGAAGCACCCAACACGAATCTTAAGATTTGGATGCGTGTACTTGGAGCGTGTTTTTACAGCACTCTCATTGTCCACTCAATTCTGTAAAAAATTAATGCAATTTTTGGACTAATAATTCTTTGGTTATGATAGCATGTCCAGTTGGCAGACGTGGCTTGAATCTACTCAGCCCATAAGAAGCATCCAAATAGCTTTTCATTGCAGGCAAAGAAAGCGCAGGGCTATCAAACTCTGCCTCGATGCTAAATACTTCCCTCTGCACCTAGGAACATTGGAGCCAATAGCCAAGTTGAGGGCTGGGCTCAAGGACACGTGTTGCATACTTATAAGTCTGTACAGGATACAGCTTTCTTGCAAATACTCTAAGGTCTGAAACAAATGTCAAGAGGTCCTGCACTGGGAAGCAAATCTCTCTTTGGTGAGCTGGCACAGATGAAGCTCTGAAGCTCAGCTGATGTGCTTGTGGACTGAACACTCAAAAGCTAACCCTTAAATATTAGCTTCTATGTTATGCCACTGAGAAAGGCTATTCCATGAGGCCAACTGAGCACACATGCTGCCCCGTGTATGAATCCCATCATGTACGCAGGGAGGTTATACCACCAGAGAGCAACTGAGCACATACACATTGAGTAAAAACAACAGTGACTGTAAGGGTGTTTCACAGCAGGCGGGTGTTCATCTGGAGGCACCACAGTAAGCAAATATCAAAGGAAAAGCAAAACGAGAGTAACTGTTTGAACTCTCTTCAAGACTCAAAGACCCAGACGTAGGGGGTATGCTATTCTTTTCACTCTAACCCATCAGCAACGGCTGGGTGTGCAGCAACTGAATGCATGCACTACAGGAGAGGATATTAGACCAGATTTAAGAATTAAGGCTATAAAGAAGAAGTTAATCTTTTCCTCTGCAGCAGACTAAGAAGAGGGAAACAATAAAAGGCTCAAATGACATGACTGGTGCTGAGCAAGACCCAGCTTTCTGCAGGGAGGAGGGAAAAGCCAATGAAAGGGAACAAGAGGCAAACTTCCTCCTGGTACACGAGGTTGCAGTGTTTGGAATCCTCTTGGCCACGAGGTGCTGCCTGGCTGCCCATTATTCTAATGCACTCCTCTTGTAAAAATTATGCATAATGTGAAGAAACTTTCAAAGTCACTTAATCATGTTATGACAATTTTTTAATGAAAATTTGTTTTAATATTAATAGAGACTCATATTTTCTCTATAATATGGGTAGCGGTGGCATTTGGAGCAGCCGTATCTAGCCTGCAGCCATGCTGCACTGTGCCATGGCATAAGCTGTTCTTCAGATTACTCAATAACTTTCCCACATATAAATTTATAAAGACTTTTATAAGCTTCAATTACATTTTTAAAAGACATAAAAACCCTCTTTAAAGAGTGTTTAAGTGACACATTAGTTTAACTTTCAACTGGACTTCGTGGAGAAGGCATTGTTACAGCAATGCAAATTTGGAAACGGATTCCTGTTGCTCTGGAAGTTGTTGAGTGAAGTAATTCAAGACAGGGAGTCAGTAACTGCTTAACATTCTTGTCTTCTATAACAACAAAAATGGGTTCCCAAGGTTTCCCTCAAAAAATAAAATAAAATAAAAAACTCAGACATTTTCCAGACGCATCTTGTGGAAAAGATGGTGCCAACATGCTATTATACCCTGGTAAATTAGACAGAACAGATGGACAGTTGGGTGTCTACATTCTGCTTTGGGCTTGTGTCAACCAATCCTCTCCTAGACAGATCCCAAATGGGAACTTTCCTAAAAGGTAGCACAGATACAACTTCCGTGATCTTTTGAAGACTAAGAAGGTCTATAAGACAGCTGTGGCCAGGCCTTGCTGGTTGTCCTCAAAGTCAGGGAATGAGCCTGAGGCTGCTGAGATAATGGTAACTACGCTGTGCCAAGCTGTCTTCCTCCTGTGTGAGTAAATCACAGAATGGTTGAACTTGGGGATGAATCCCGAGGGGTCGTCTGGTCCAAACTCCTTCCCAAACAGGACCATCAGATGCTGTTTAGTTCTCTGACCAACCATCTTGCCATACCAGGACTTCTCTTGCAAAATCCTCCCTCAGACTTTTGGATCTGGATTTTTGTTTTTGGATCTGGAGTCCAGTCTTCAGGGGGAAGCAAATAAACATGCCAAGCCCCCCACACTTTTTATTCAGGAGCACAAAGACCTGCACCAAGAGAGGGCTACCAAGCAATTATTTAATTGCTATTGCCTGAAATAATCTCCTTGTTCAGAGTGAGTTCATATCAAAGTGAGGATTCTGTTACATTGACACTTCAGTCTGACTGAAGTGAGCAAATGTGCTTCCCAATCTTAAAGCCTGGACTTACTGCTTCACATCCCATTTTTCACCCATGGTTTTCACAGCCCCTCATCTTCCCAGCTGCAGGGACTTAGCACAAACGGTGAGGAACAACTAGGAGCCTAATGAAGCACAACGAGGAACTAGCAATCTGCAGATTTGACAGGTTATGTACTCCTGGGCTGGTAGAGCACCACGGAAAGATTACTTTCAGAGCTACGTTTAATTCTTTGCTCATCAGAAACTAAAGAAATCCAAGCAACAGTACTTTCATCCTTTTATTGAGATGAGTCCAAGAGACTGCATTGCTAGGAAAACCTTCCTGTCACCCAGCCTATCTTTCTTCTTCTGTCTGCTCAACTGCTGCCAATTGCTCCCAGTCATGTTTTGTTATACTAATCCCAAACAATTCCTGTTTTATTGCAAACACTCTTCAAATACATCTGGACAAAATTCACCCTTTCCTTTCCTTTCCTACCCCACCCTTTCATAGTCATGTCATAGTTTACTAACTGACCTGCATTCTTCAGACTCTCCAGCTCCCTTCACTTTCCACCTTTCTTCTCCACCAACTCCTTTTTGGAGCAAGGCATCTCCGACTCACTGCTCAGAAGAGCTGCTGCTTGTGTTCATACAGTCACCTAAACATGACAGTGGCTTGGCTGGTAGGAGCTGCTCAGGAAAGAGGATCTGGAAGCAGCACAGACAGGATGCTCTGTCTCCCAGGCTGAACGCTGATCTCTGCTACTGAGACTGCTGATTATCTTTGACTTGGGTTGACTCTCAGCTCATGTAGATGAATAATTATAAAAGGAAAGAAAGGTTGGCTGAGAAGTGCCTGATTCCCTTGATACGATTTACCCAAAACTCTCAAGAAATTTATAGGGAAGATAAAGTGTAGATCAGGACTCAAACCCATTTGCTCCTTAACTACCTTTTGATGCAAGGAGGAATTACCTGCATTAGGACACATTAGTGCCCACATGGTGACCACATGTACTTCAGGATGACATCTAAGTGTATATGCCTTTGACTCAATTTGAATTTGCTCATACTGAGTTTTTGGCTCACCTGCCAAATCATTCCAGTAATTTTTGAGTGCTGAATGAGCTCTGGGAACTACATCACTGTTTTACTGCAGTTGCTCTCATCTGTAAAGTGATTAATTCACTTATGCTTTGGGTTCCATGATCGTTTACTAAGATAAAAAAATATTATTTTTATTTCAGTATATAAACAGAGGTGTTATCACAATCAAGTGGGAACTAGTATCTCATCTACTTCAGAAGAGCAATTATCTAGTTGCCAAGAAAGCTCTGTCTCTCACAATTACAAAAGTTGACTCTTGAGTTTCCTATCCCCCTTCTACCACTTTCTGATGCCATAATATTGATGGTAATCTATAATCATATAGAAAAAAAAAATGCTTATGTTGTGATCTGGGTCAGTCTTAATAAGGTTTGCTGATGTGAATTGTCTACACTTACCTCACAGAAAACAAAGAAAAGCAAAATGAAAGACCACAAAGAGCTTTTGAGGTGTGTAAGAAAGGCATGGCTACAACAGAGTGACAGAAAGTTTTCTTTTAACTAGATATATCATGAAGTTATTGTATGTTCCATACCACATGGCTGCTTATTGTATGAGAGATGGGACTGTGCAATAATAAAACGCTGAATCTAGTTTTAGTAGAAAATATAATACACAAACCCAATATTTCATGAAACTAACACAGAAATGAAACACGATGCCAGAAATATTCTGCTGAAGACGTGAAAAAACAATCTATTCATGACCACCCATTCTTTGGGAATTTGGGGGGAAATCTCTCACAATGAGCATAAGAGGAAATGCTCTCAGACCATGACTTAGACTCTAATTAAATTAAAATTATTATTATTATTTTAAGACTGCATCTCCTCACCAGGGGTGGTGTTCTCATAATCTGTGGCTATTTTATATTTCAGCAGTCAGAAGATCTTGGCAAAGTTTCCAGTTCACTCACTAAATTTCTGATTTTGGCTGAGGCTCAGCCATCAGTCTCACCCTGACCACATTGAGCCACATTCCCAGTTCTACAAATGCCCATTTATATTCTTCTGGTAAGCTGAAGAGAGACAAAACAGCAATATACCACAACCTCCACTTAAAGGTCAGTGTAACGATGTACAAAGAACAACATAATGTCCTGGCTCCAGACAGGACCGAGATTACAGGTGGAAAACCAAGGTAACACGGGGTGAGCAGCTTGCTGAGAACTTCAGAAAAATAAATTAAATATGAGCAGGCCATTTCTAAATTAGTAAATAAATTAAACCAAAGAGAGCTGTCTGGCCTGGAGGCCAAGGAATATTTATACTTTTTCTATAGTTGTCCATACATGTGAGTTCTCCTCCTCAAAGCCATGATGACTACGCCCAAATTGCCCATTGGAAATGGTCCCTATCCTCTCTCTCAAGCCATGCCATGGGAACTGCCTGGGCAAGAACAAGTAGCCTCAGCAAAGGGATCATGCAGACAGCAGCAGAGTCTATCTTATGTCAATACAGAATCACAGAATTGCTCAGGTTGGAAAAGACCTTAAAGATCATCAAGTCCAACCACAACCTAACCATATTACCCTAAGTAACAACCCACCACTAAATCATGTCCCCGAGCACCACATCCAAAATGGTTTTTAATCAAATACAGGGATGATGACTCAACCACCTCCCTGAGGAACCTATTCCAGTGCTTAACAACCCTTTCTGTAAAGAAGTGTTTCCTGATATCCAACCTAAACCTCCCCTGGCACAGCTTGAGGCCATTTCCCCTCTTCCTGTCACCAGTGAGAGGAGACCAACCTCACACTCGCTGCAATCACCTTAGATATATAATACAATATAGAACATAACAAGTGACATCCATGCCAGATTTTCAAAAGTAGCTTTCTTACTTACAAGTGAAGAGACATACGGTGGAAAACAAGGTCCTTGCTGCATACACAGCCACCCAAAGCTTGGCTGAAATTGGCACTGGTTGTGCATGAAGCCACAAGGATGTCTGTATACGGGAGAATATGACTTCCTTCCTTCCCAGTGACAGAGCCATCGAGATCCTCAAGAATGGCAGCATGTGGAAAGGGGAAGGACACTTGGAAAGGTGAGTTGGTGAAGGTCAGATGCTCAAGTCTCACTGTAAACCCACCTGGGAGGAACAAACGGCAGTTTAGAAACAAAGACAGAAGAAAAAGAGATTAGTTTTGCTTTATCATCACCTTGGAAGTGTGACTACTGATTCAAAAAGAGGTGGGATTCAGAAAAATGATAAATAAATAAAAGGAACAAAAAAGATGTTTGCTATGTACTGGCCAGGATCCTGTTGTCTGATCCAGGTGCTGCTGCATCAGCATCTCCTGAGTGACTCCAAACACCTTTTCTTAAGTCTCAGTGCCAAAAGCTAGTGTCCCCAAAACAGTGATTCTTGTAGATCCTTTCTGCTCTCTTTGTAAGAGATAAGGGCTGCTTATGTATATGTGTAAATAACATGTTCATATGTATAGCACCTGGCACAGTAAAGCCTTGGCTGAAAAGAGTGGCTGGAGTATGTTTTCACAACTGTTAACACAGATGGATTCAGCAAGGAAGAATATTCATGTGAGCTAAAGCACAGAAAGGTTTTGAACACATGAATATTTCCAGAAATGACAGAAAATTATTGCCCTATCAACCGGAACAAGTCAGTTTTGGCATGAGTATCCATGTGCCTCATTTGGTTACTATTTACCTAGCATACTGTCAGTTGTAGCTTCTCTGAGTCAGATTTTACTATTCCTCCTGTCCTTTGATCTCAGCTCCTGAAGTCTTTTTCTCTCTTATGTTATTGTAGGGCAGTATACGTTTATATATAAATATATTTAAGAGGTAATTGCAGTTGGAACACTCTTCAAAGAGCCTTTGGGTACTTCTTCAAAGCTCAAAAGGATGCTTCGTTTACATACGTTATCTTAGGCAAATTCACCTAAGGTTTAGGCTGGCCTGAGGTAGTAGCTTGGTAAAATTCTGCAAGGATGTGTCATAGCTATTAAAAAATCCTCACTCTTGAAATGTTACCTCCCAAAATGAAGACGCAACAAGTCAGAGTGTAAAAACCCATTTCTACGTCCCATTGAGGAAATGAAATCAGTTCTAAAATAAGGCTACCTTTGTCTCAAAAAAAAAAACATGTGATATGTGGTTCCAACTAAATGATGAAGCTATTTCACAGGGAGATAATTTGGATAACTAGCAACATGACCCTAAGTGCACATAAAGCAGAGCAGTCCAGCAAAGTCAGCAAAATGCAGAGGGTTAAATATTACTGATTGATGGTTGTTATGCATATCATCATATGATATGGTTTCTCAGTTCATCTGTGCTGCACAATATGCATAGTATTCATCCTGTAGCTACATATCACCATCCTATGGCCCACCTCCCTGTGAAAGGGCAAGAGCTGTTGGGTTGGTATCCCCACTGGGGAAGTGAAGCATCAAGAGCAATGATTCTGAAAATATTTACTGCATTGAGACGTAGGGGAAACACACATACAAACCAAAACCTAGTCCTGGATAAGTTACCTATAGGAAACATAGTGATAAGATGACTGAAACCAAACAGGTATTCTTCATCATTGCACTGTACTCGTTCCAGGATACAGCTGAAACATCTATCAGTGATTATGGAAGCTAAGAATTTCTAAATAGATGAATCTGAAGTGCAACAACTGTGCAAACACTGCTAAACAAGTGTAAGTTATACTCACCCTGCCCTTGGTAACAGCCTGAGCAGGTCCTGATTGCTGTGCAAGTGCTCATATCAAAGTTTCTGAAAGCTGTGTTGGAGACGAATAGCTGGAATCTTTTGGGAGTTTTCAGTCCTGCTGACATACAGGTCTTATCCTGCCATGAAGAAATGAAGAGCACTGGGAAACAACTCAACATGTGGATGCCCAAGCCTGATTAACTCAGCATGCAGTAGCTGTGATATAAGATGACTGCACTCAGGCCTTTGGTTCTCAGGTAGCTTGTGCTATTTGAAGGACACGTATTACCTGTTGTGTCACAACTTGTAATAATTTAATAAATAACATCACTATGTATAGTATGCAATAGTGTTTCTTTCAGGGCAGCAATGGCTTTGTTTGCTTTGTCTGGCCATTGGCTACTGGGAAAAGTTGGACTTTGCAAGGGAGAATGCACTATACTGCCTCTTTGGCTTTACTTTGTCTTCTCCATCAGGCAAGAGATTTCCATACTTTATAAAGCCAATTATCCTAATTGATGTTACAAGAAAAATCTGACTGCTAAGACATAGAATACTTCCTGTGATTGGGGTGGGTGGGGATAGTTTAAGCTGGACTCTCTTCAAAGCTCTGGTTGAATTCAGGGTATATCAGAACAATAAGAAATTAAATAGATCAGCAAGAGACAGGAAAAAGCATAACATGTGAGCAAAACCACAAGTGTTGAGGAACATAAAACAGAAACTAGATTTCATGGTGGCTGTGGTCCATGACAGCGAGGGTGAGTGCATTCTCTGTCCATTTATCCTGAAGACAGGCTGGGAAGAAAGAAGTATTCAAAGCCAGGGGTAGTCTGGAGGAGAAAGCTGTCAGGAACATGTGATGCCATTTCTGAGGCCAGTAAATAGTTTAGGAAAACAACTCACAAAAGTTATGATAGAGAATCAAGGGAGCAATCAGTCCAGTGTGAAAGCATTCTCTAGAATGCAAAATTTAGAATGGAATGGACTTTTAGAAATAGTCTGTCACTTCAAAGGGGTGGTGTTATCCTTAGTCTAATTAAGAGACAGCATCTCCACCACTCCTGTTAGAGCAGAACACCTGGTGTAGTGGTCCTGGTCTTTGTGCCATCTCCTTCTACATCACTGCTAAGCAGAAATCATCGTGCTGCTGGTAAGAAATCAGATTTGTAGGTTTTCAGCTTGTACTTGTGGGTTCTTCCACCATTTCTATCATTTTTCATGATTAGTACACAGAAGAAGGGTATGAGATGGTAATTCCTCCTCTAGTGTGTGCCACATCTCAAACCTTCCATATTTTCAAAAAGAGATGCTATTCCTCAAAGAGCCCCACACCAGCACTGAGTTTCTTTACGAAAGCGTGGAAGAGGCTATTTGAAGTCTTTCCCTTTTTCTCTTTCTATAGACCCTGGATCTGGCCCTGCTCATAGTGTGTTAATTGATCAAAGCCCCAGTACTGAAATGCCCTGATATTTCCAGAGCACACTGGTTTAAAGCACCACATTCAAAAACTGTAAGGGAAGCAGAGAGAAATATCCACTGTTCCCATTAAATTAGTGTCATAAAGTTTTAATTGATATTAAAGAGACATCATTATTAAAGGGAGAATTACATAAATTAAGATGTAAATTATGACAAGGAGGCTCTTATCATGAGATAATCAAAGATAATCACCCCCCTGGGGTGTGGGAAGAAACAAAGCACAGCTGAGCGCCTCTAAATCTCTTAACAAGTACAGCATCAGAGTTCTACCGTGGATCCTGCAAAGCAAAAACAAAGACACCACTCTTTCATCCCTGAGAGAAATTCATTGTGTCATTGAGCCACTGTAGGAGTGGACAAGAGAGACCATGATTGTGTCCGAACCATGCGCTTCAACAGAGTTACAGCAGAAATACCTTCCTGCAAGGTTCTGAAGAAAACTCATTTAGAACTCTTTTCTGCTGGTCAGAGAGAAAATTAAATTCATAAAAAGCAGCAGAAACCTAAGCAGTGCAAAAAAGACCTCAAAATCACAAACAAGCTGCCACGGCCAGCTGTAGCTAAAATTTCATCATCATCTGTGTTATTAATCTGTTAACAAGCTGGTAGCACCCAAAGGACTTTGTCTGGCTGCCTACAGAAATAATAGAAGATTGTGTTTATTGCATTAAAAATTGTTATATTCTGGTGGCATTGTCCATACTCAAGTAAATAAGCAGCACTGTGTGTTCTCAGTGAACCAGGGATGGTATGAAGGAGAAGAGGAAATCAGAATGTTGACTAGAATAGAAATCAAACCTACCATTCTCCTATGAAGTAAGGTTGAGGGAACTGGGCTTGTTTAGCTTGGAGAAGAGAAGGCTGCAGGGAGACCTCATTGTGGCCTTCCAGTACTTGAAGGGAGCGGATAAACAGGAGGGGGAACGGCTGTTTGTGAGGGTGGGTGGTGATAGGACAAGGGGAATGGTTTTAAACTGAGACAGGGGAGGTTTAGGTTGGATATTAGGAGGAAGTTTTTCACCCAGAGGGTGGTGAGGCACTGGAACAGGTTGCCCAAGGAGGTTGTGGATGCCCCATCCCTGCAGGCATTCAAGGCCAGGCTGGATGTGGCTCTGGGCAGCCTGGGCTGCTGGTTGGCGACCTGCACACAGCAGAGGGTTGGGAATGGATGAGCATTGTGCTCCTTTTCAACCCAGGCCATTCTATGATTTTATGATTCTCCATTTTCAAATCACTAAGCTAAGCTGCACATCTCTCAAACTCATCCTGAAGCTGCATCTATGCCTTCATTTCTCCTTACAAACAATTTAAAAGCCAAACTTTGCACAAACAGGGGCTGTTCTTCTGATTGCTCTTTTATTTTTCCATTTTACAGTTTGTGCAACTGCGGTGCTTACCTCTTGCCCAATGCGTCCAATTAAAACACTGTTAGCTACAGTTGTGTTTCCCAGGCTTTCAATGATGTCAATGCCAAAATCCATGCAAGCATAGATTCGGAAATTTTGGAGTTTGAGGTTGCTGCTACTGAAAATCTGTATAAAAATATAATAAAGGAATAGAGTGGATAATTAAAAAAGAGTGTGGTTTATAACTACGCTTTTCTAAAAGTACAGTGAAAAACAGGAGAGTGCAAAATGATAAAAGTTTTGATTTTGTATTTATTTTAAAAAATTCCCTTATTTTAGCTTTCAATTAATAATGCAAAAACTTTTGAACTTGGCCAATTTGTTTTCCATTAAAGAACAGTATGAAATAAAACCAGAAAATTCAGAGAACTGTTAACAAACAGGTTAAAAGTTTGCTAAATATCATCTTTTAATTAATGGAAAGAATAATGGGGTAAAGAATCAAGGTTTATAGCAGAAAGATGCCTTGAAAACAACCAAAGATATTGCTTACAGTCAGCTAACAGCTAGAAGAACATTCCTAGAGGAGAAATTCCCATGGAAACCATTAACCCTACAAAAGTAACAGAACTTCCACCAACCATAATCTTTACAAACAGAGATTTAAACTGGATATAAGGAGGAAGTTGTTTACAATAAGGGTAGTAAAGCACTGGCAGAGGTTGCACAGCGAGGTGGTGATGCCCCATCCCTGCAGACAGCCAAGGTCAGGCTGGATGGGCTCTGAGCACTGATGGAGATGTGGGTGTCCCTGTTCAGTGCAGGGAGTGGGACAGATGGCCTTCAAGGGTTCCTTCCAACTGTAAGGATTCTGTGATTCTGTAACTACCTCACATCCACTGGGAGAACCTTTTTGGTTGTCCTGTAGTGGCAAATGTAGATTAGATGGTTAGTTAGGCCAGTAGGGCTGTCATTAGCAGTAATGCTGAGTTTGCACTGAACTATAAGGAGAGCTCACACAAACCATTACCAAAACAGGGGCCTCCAGCTAAGGGCCAAGGACATAAAGGAACAAGAGGTTCTACAGCAGCTGTGGCCTAACTGCAGCCTGAAAAGGCAAAGTCACTATAGAGATGATGAAGAGATGAAATAGCATTTCCTGAGCATCATGGAGGACAGTTGGGACAAACATACCTGGACTCCACCTTGGCTGCTCCAAACTGTGAAGCTGTTGAACTGAACAGGGCTGTTTGGGCTGTCTGGCAAATATTCTGGGTACACAAGCAACCCGTGCCTGTTTAGGAAAGAAAGCAAAGGAAACAGTTTCCTTGCATGCATTATTGGACATAAAACATCATCTTTAGGCCTGTACTTAGTCTCCATTTCAACATACTTAATCAGAGCTAAACTCCAAGAGCTGAGTATTCATGCTGCTATTGCACAAAGCATCTGGAGGTAAGAAATGCCACCCCAAGCCACAGAAGCCAGCATCATGTCTCTACTATTGGCCTGCAATACATGTTAAAGAGTGTAAGAATGAAACTCTGTTCTCTTGTACGCCATCCTCCTCTGTTCAAACTGTCTGGAATGCTTCAAAATTAGCTTTAATTTCAACACATAAGTACAAGCTTCTGCGCTCTGCTGTTAAATGTTTGAGGAAGAAATGTGTTAAATGTGGCACTATAAACTAAGTCAGGATCATTAAAACAAGGGAGTAAGATGGAGGTGCTTGCTGACAGCACAGGAAAGCACAGCAAGTTAACAAATTGAGCTGGTGAATGAAGAAGAATGGAATATATTGAAACTACTAGGAAACCACTTGCAGTCAGACCCTGAAAAATAGCCTCAACTACACACCAGTCCGTCATGGGCTCTGCTCCGCTACTGAGCCAACAAGAAGAAAGAAAGCCCTTACAAGGGTGCAAAACTGAGAAACAATTACCAGCAACAACAAAATCCTGAAGGAAGGGACAAGGCCATTTCTGCTCACTGCTGCAGTTATAGTTAGCACTACCATGCACAGAAGGAAAGTCTCTATAACCAAAGGTCCCCTAATACCTGGTGCAGGAGTGGGCTGTGTTCTCACTGAAGGACAGGAGAGGCATTTTGGATGGTCCCTCAGGAGAGAGATGAAAGAAATACCCATATCCAGCAGCACACACGGTGTTACCCTGCAGAGAAAAACATACAATTGCAAAAAAGATTACCACAAACTTCTGCTAAATAAAATAAAAGAAAAATACATGAATAAATAAAATCCAATCCCAGTTGATGTGCATGATAGTTCTGGCAAGTCTGGTTAGCAGAAGCTGGTACCTTGTTGTGTGTTCACGCTCTCATTCCATTCTTGCTCTTTCCTTGGGTCAGTCCCTCAAAAACCTGCTCTCCAATCAGGCAACAAGGGTTGGCCAAACAACTGGAACTCATGACAGCAAAATGGTACTGCCACAATTCTTCAAGAAGCAGGTAAGAAAAAAAAAAAAAAAACAGTGTGGAAGACTTCTTAAAATCCTTTCTAAGTAAGAAGGCCACGTCATGGAAGAAAGGTGAATAACTACTTAATTTTATTGGTTTACTTCCAAGTCTGCATCTTTCTTATGCCCCCTAAAGTAATTATAGCAAAAGAACTGACACTGAAAAACTGAGATTCCGAAAAGACAAGACAAACCAAAGAACCACATCTTCATAATATGCCAGTGTCTGAACAGTTAAACTCATTCAGATCTGTGACTTCATTTAGCTCTGTTCCCTTCCTTTATCCCTAAGCACAGCTTCCCAGGAGATCTCTTCCACTAATTCCATAAACCACTGCAAGTTTGCTCTCCTGAACTTCAGGTTCCTGACTCTGCTCTTTGTCAGGCCTGTATTCCTCAAGATCATGAACTCAACAAAGGCATGGTTGCTGCAGCCCAGACTGCCTCCAATCTTAATTTCTTTAATGACCTCATCTGCACAGGTGAGCACCAGGTTCAGTATTGTTTCTCCTCCAGTTTGTTTAACTAATATCTAGATCAGGACGTTATCCTCAGCATACTCCAGTAGTCTGCTGGATTGCTTATAGCATGCCATGTTGCTTTCCTGGCAGACATCTGGGAAGTCATATCCTTCACCAGAATGAGAGCTTGCAAGAGCAATGCTTCTTGTAGGTGAAGCAAGGCCTCATCAACAGGCTCCAGATGTCCTTCATTGGTCTGGTCCTTAATTTTTACCCACAAGCTCTCCATTTCCTAAGAGCCCAGTCTCTCGAAGGTGCATCACAGAACTCAAAGTCCTGAGCACGGCACCAGTCACACAGCCAATCATTCATGTGACTCATTCATCTCCTTTCTGGGTCTCCAACTGGGAGATAGAGGAAAATACCACCTGCCCTCCCAATTCCTTCAACTTCTTTCTGTGTACATAAGGTCTCTTCTTCCAGGGAAATTGTGGATAACCCCTCCCTGGAGGCACTCAAGCCCAGGCTGGATGCGGCAGTGAGCAATCTGGTCTAGAGGGAGGTGTCCCTGCCTATTGCAGGGGGTTGGAACTAGATAGTCTTAAAGGTCCCTTCCAACAAAATCATTCTATGATTCTGATAATTCTCATCTCCTTCATTGCACCCTCCTTCAACTCTACATAAAAGAGTAGGAACGGCTTTACCATGTTGGGTAACCCTGTCATGATACTGTGCATGTGGGTCCCCAGCAAGCAACAAACCTGTCTAGGAAGATTGTCTGGATGGCAGATGAGTGCTTCAGTGCTTTCAGTGAGTAATCTTCTATTAGTAACACCTTTTCTGCTCCTTTTGGTGGCACAGGTTCTAATATAGGTGGTTGGCTGGATCAGTTTTGTACAGCTGTCCATTTCAGGGTCTTGACCATTACTCACACTCCCTTTTTTCCAGCCACAAGGGGCACTTTGGACTCCTATTTCTGCTCCCAACAGAGACAAGGATACAGTGTCCCTCACATTCTCAGATGTGTTATAAATTATTGTTAATATCACTTAATGAAGAAATTATGGAGTTGTGTTCATTGCAAAACATGAAAAAAGAAGAGAACATAAGGCCTTCCTGGCCTTATGATTAGGAGTTTCTGACTTGCAGAGTCTGTAGCAAGTCAGTTTTGCAGGGGGAGACATAAGGAGTTAGGAGTCTTTATACTCCAGGGCAAAAACCTGGTCTTACCTGTTTCATTTTGGACAGTACTCAAATTGAGCTGTTTTTGGATGGTGCCCATACAGAAACGCATTCATCTGCACATCTGGGCATGATCTTTCTCAACTGTCTCAAATGTGCTGCTAAAATTTGATGCTGAAGGTCCAGGCTGGTAAATGTATGCTTCCTTTCCAGGAACTAAGTAAGGCATAGGCATGTCTGGAGGGCAAGTCATCCTGCCTACCCTTAGATAACTTTAATTGCTCTCTGGAGGTAATTAGTTCTCTAAGGGGAGTCTAAGATGAGCTTTCTCACAACTTCTTGCAAGAAGAGCTGGCACTCACTGATTTCAGAGGTCACTGGACAGTGTTAAAATATGAACGGCTTTTTGGTCCCTGATGGCCCAAATCAAAGCCAAACCCGATGACCCAGAGGTGGAAGCCTCCATATTCCAATTACTTTTTCCTGACCCTTCCAAGTGTGCTCCCTGCAGTCGTGATTTCTGACATCTGCCAAGCAACAAAGAGATATCAATAACCAAAGCACATCTCTCCGTCCCCTGGTAAAACTGCTGCTTTTCCAAAAGTGCAGCCAGAGTCCCTTTTCCTTTAACAAAATGCTTCTGCAGTCCAGTCACATTATTTCCAGGATCTTTTACTTGCGACCCCAATCGTGCGTTCCGCAGATGATTCATAAGGAAAAACTGCATATTTATTCAGCCAGCTAGTGGCTGGAGGGCAGGGGTTTTAGGCAAGGAGGGAATTTTGTGTGGAAATCAATTCTTTGTGGAAGTCAATATATTATGAATGTCCATGCAACCAAAATTCCAGAGAGAAATTACCTCCCCGAGCATACCAAATACCTGGAGGTATGAATTGCAAGTCAGTAAAGTAAGTGGCTGACGTTTAAAGTGTCTCTTAACTGTACAGCCCTGCAAATGGAAATATTTCATGAATTTCTTTTAGATGACCAGGGCTCAAACTGTTGACCTTAAAAGTGACATAAAAGCTCTGGAGAGCATGCCCAGCACCACTCCCCCCAAGTTAAGAGCCTGGTTGGATGCAAGGAGTATCCCCAACGGGCTTGCTTCAACATATACACCATTTGTAGAAGGTTCCAGAAAAGTAAGAACAAAATGGTGGGAAACAATCAGTGCCAAACAGATACAGCCCCACCTCTTTGACACGGTAGGGAATGTGGGGTTGGGCAACACTGGGCAACAAAATCACACATACCAGCATGGCCATCAGTCACCACTCTGACATGGAAGCACAGGTTGATCTCAGCCCTGCTCATTCTGGTAAGCTGCTTCCGATTCTTCAACGTCATGGCAAGAAAGGAGAGGGAGGCTGCTATCTTACACCCAGGTTTTGCTTGCATGAGCACTGCACGATGGTGCTGAGATTTAAGGGCGTTGTATGTTTATGAACAGAAAATTATTACAAAAAGTCCAAAAACATTGGACCCAAGAAAACCAAGAGAAGATAAAAATCTGTTTTTTGCTGTTTTTCTTTTTCTTCAGGGACAATATAGCCAATACGAAAGAGGGGCATCTTCCGTTCCTCTTTTTGATCATTTAAAAGGCAAGAAACCAGCTTGCTAATGAAATTGTCTTACGTCACTCAAAAGTGACAACCAGGGCTCCCATATTTTATTTAAAAATAAAATTGCTCATCTTGTCATAACCATTCTGCATTTATTCTGTATGAGTACGAAGTTTTATCTAACACCCTGATTCACAAATGCACTTAAGAGCTTAAGCCAAATGGAAACCTGTGGGAATTGGGTCTCCGAACATCTTTGTAAGCTCAGGTTTGAGTGACTGCTGTGTCCCAATTTCAACACCATTTAGGAGACCACTGATTTTCAAGGAAATTTCAGTTCTTCAGTCACCGATGCAAATTTAGACTCCGGAGTAAATTGAGCAGATATTAAAATATTATTCCACTCACTGCAGAAAGCTTAACCCATCACTTACAGAGGCTGTAGCACAGTCTTCACCTAGAGCTCTCTGTCTAATTTAGCTGTAATCTTTGCCCGTACTTTTAAAAGCAGAAATTTAAAAGTGAAAATCTAAGGAAGAAATAAAGTAAAATAAAATAAAATAAAATAGCAAAACAACCAAATCATAACACTGAAATATAGAAGGCAAGTTTCTATTCTATGTCATGGTAGTTTGAAGATGAATTTTGCTCATTATATTCTTTGAACCTCTCTGTTTAGTTAAAATTATAGCTATCCAAAAAGGAATATGTAGTTGGTGAGCCATCTGAGCAGATAAAAAGTGCCTCACTGTGTACAACACGATCCTGGTGCTGGACCAGCACTCTCTGGATTCAGTGATCATTATCATACTAAGAAAAGACCATTGGACTAAGGTGCTTTGATTGGAAAAAGCTGTGACTGGTTCTCTTAATATGCACATAGAATCAAAGATTTCTAGAATGGATTTGTTTGAAAGGATCCTTCATGAAGTTCCAACTCCTGCTGTGGGCTGGGTGCCTCCACCAGCCCATCCATGGCCTTGGGCACCTCCAGGGATGGGGCACCCACAGCTCTGGGCAGCAGTGCCAGGGCAGCACCACCCTCTGATTCAACAATTTCTTCCTAACACCTAACCTAAATCTCCCCTTCTAGTTTAAAGTCATTCCCCCTTGTCCTGTCACTATCAGAGTGTGTAAAAAGCCAGTCCCTTCCTGTTTGTAAGCTCTCTTCAAATACTGCAAGGTTGCAATGAGACCTCACATCCTCCACATCCTCCCAGGTCTTCTACTGAATGCTGTACTTATTGTAGAACAGTAAGCACTCCTAATATTAATTTTAAGCTAGGCAATTTCTTTCTGTTTTCCTTAGAGCCAACTCTGTTGCTGCTGCATGGCCTCAGATAGCCCAGTCCAAGGGACTGCTGACATTGAGGTCTATCAGCAACCCTCCAAGGGCCATCTGCTATTCTGCCGTGAGTAACAGAGCTTTGGAGAGCAGGCTGAACCCTGATGTTGGGCTGCACACCAACAGACACAGCTTTGGGCACGTCTCAGAAGACACATGAACGGAGAGAGCTCAGCAAATGTGCTGAAAACTCAACTACAGTCGGTTCACACGTACCCACAAAGATAATTGCAGCAATCCTTTGCAAAAGCTGAGCCACTGGCAATCCAACAGACAGCTCCAGGGAAAGTCAGTGCGTGATAACACAGCACTGTGCTTAGTGGAGCTGAAATTCATGTGATTCTGCCTCGTTGTTGTATTTTTTTTAACCATATTTGATGGTCTTAAAAATGATAAATGCACCCTTGAGGGAATTGCAGGAAAGTCCTCTCCTTCTTCCTAAGTACTACTGGCTTCAGACTCACGTAGGAAATGTGTTGGTATCTTTTTCACCTTCAAATTTAGGTGCAATCCTTTCCTCCTGGAACAGAAGCCCAGGGGGCGATTGGGTCTTCACAGATGCTTAATAATTGGCTTAGTTTCTGTAGGTTAGCAACAGGACAGGTCAGAAATATTTTTTAATGAAAATGTGCATTTGTCACAACTGAAGCTGTGGTAAGAAAGGTCAGTTTCAATGAAATTCCAGACTTGAAACAGTTGAAAAGTAAAAATGGTTTGAAATCACTGAAAAAAAGTTTTTTGTTTTTTTTTTTCCATGAAACAAGACAAAAAAAAAAAAAAGCATATTAAAAGAAAACATCTCTGAATTAGTGAATGAAAAGAAACTTACAGAGCCCAATTTTGTGGTGGGAAGGCTGTTAGTCAGAAAGCTGCTTAAAATTTCAATGTTTTGTCACTATTTAGACCAACGAAACTTACTTGCTTTTAAAATCAATGTCATTTTCATGGGAAAAGGAAAGCAGTCTCCTCCTCACCCTGGAATGGAAATCTCAGACTCTGCGTAAGCTGTCATTTTAAAACCAGGCAAAACTGCATTTGATATTGCTGAATTTTACTATGTTTATCTTCAATTCATTAAAATTGACATTATATTGACAGTAGTAGAAAAAAAAATTGAGAGGATCTGTTCCTAAACATTTTTTTCCCATTTTTTATAGGAATCACAGAGTAAAATAAATTAAAATAAAATTTTAAAAAGTAAAAGTATCCTAGGAAAAGAAAAAACAAAACAAAACAACAACAAGAAAACACTCAAATCAAATGCATCATAATTTTCAATAACCATAAATTTGTTTATGAATATTCTTGAGTTTGTAATATGTTCATTTCAGTATCCCATCACAAGCGTGGTTTCTGAAGGCTCAGACAAGAAGCAAATATTGTGTACATGATCACAGAATCATAGAATCATTAAGGTTGGAAAAGACCACGAAGATTATCCAGTCCAACCATCCACCTACCCCCAATGTTGCCCACTAGCCATGCCCCTTAGAACTACACCTACCCTCTCCCTAAACACCTCCAGGGATGCTGAGCCCATCACCTCCCTGAGCAGCCTCTTCCAATGCATCACCACTCCTCCTGAGAGGAATTTTTTTCTAATATCTGACCTGACCCTCTCCTGGCACAACTTGAGGCCATCACCTCTCGTCCTATTGCTGTCACCTGGGAGAACAGGCCAACCCCCACCTCACCACAACCTCCTCTCAAGGAGCTGTAGAGAAAGTAAGGGAAAAAGTTCCATATTTTTCTGATATTTTTTAATAGAAAAGAAATGTTATGTTTTATACCAGAACTTCTTACCTCAATGTGGTTGGCAGGAGCTCTGATGTAGATCCCTGCTGGTGACAGAGTCTCAATGTTGGATAAACCATCCGTTGCAGAAAGACCAATCACTATGTTATTTCTGATTCTATTCCCCTTCTCCAGGCCACTTCCTTAAAAATAAAATAAAATAGCAGTATTAGATGTGGAGGTTGGCAGCCCTGCCTATGGCAGGGGGGTTGGAGGTTGATGATCCTTGGGGTCCCTTCCAACCTAAGCATTCTGTGATTTTATGATAGAAAATAAATAGAGAAAAATAAATATATACACCTGGACACTCCCTACATTACATATCAGAGAACTTGCCTGCTTTGCTGGCGTGGTACACCTAAGAATCAGTGTTGTGTGATTGTGACTGGGTACGTCATGGTCTCAAAAGCACTTAGAAATCTGTGTTTAACACATGGAAAAAAATGGCTGTGACACATTCAAAGCCTGCCATGGCTAAAGCCAGTAATGGGAAGGGGATGGCTGTGTGCTTCAGGAATGCCAGAAGGCCACAAGCAAGATAAAATAGAATAGTTCTGTTGGAAGGGTTCTTCAAAGATTATCTAGTCCAGCTGCCAACATTGACATCAACTCCACTAATGATCTCAAGATTTGTCCAACATTGTAAATATTAAAAAATAAAAATAAAAAAGAACATACATTCTAATCAGACAGTCAGGGAAAGAAATAATATCAGATTCTACCAAAACGCACCGAAGATCACAATTCCACAATTTGAGATGCAGAAAATACCTTATAAAGTTTTATATATGAATATAACTGCAGCCATACTTTAAGCCAGGTTTATGGAGAAAATGAATTAAAAGAGTATGATAAATCATATTTTGCAGCTTGAAAAAAAAAGAGATTCCAAGTCATTCCACCTGTGGGCACACAGGCGTGCTTCTGGCAGTGCTAAAATTAAAAGTGATCTCTCCTGTGTCTCCATCCATTGCCCCATATGTATGTAAGAAAAAATTTAAACAGACCCTAAAAGTACCACTGCTACCCTACACAAAAGTGGAGGTTCCCTACCCACAAAAGTGAACCATGAGAAGAAAAAGGAGAAGTGATCACTCAGTTATCACACAGCTCACAGTCACAGAGTGCACCACATCAGTATTGAAACAGTAAGAAAAATATTCACATTTCCTTTTAAACTACACCATAAAGAAACGTGCCACCCAATGGGGAATAGTGGACAGTCTTACATACAAGTCAACTTCCAATAATAACACATCAGCACATGTCTCTCTGGTCTGGAAGCAGAATAAAAAATGAGTCATTTCTACTTGACCCAAATCAGGAGCAAATAACATCTATTTAATTTTGTTCTGTTGAACTGAAATGATTCACTTTATCTGCTCTGGTTCTATCCCAGTCATTACTATCCTAAATGTAAACAACAGAAGTACATAAGGGATTTTGTCTGTGGGAAGGGAGTAATCGTTTTCAGTCTTTTTTCAGTCTTCTGAGCATTTCTCCATTTTTGAACAATATCCATTTTGGAAATATTTCCTTTTCAGGTTGTGCTTACTACAAACAATGCTACTACTAAGCAGGGTCCTAAAGCAGTCCTTCTGAAAGCCATACAGTTTTGTGAGGTGGCAAAAAAGGTTTGGGCTTCCAAGCTGAGCCCTGGTATGTCAATTAATTCTAAGCCCAGAGCAACTTTTTATGACAGTCTTGCAAAACCCCTGAAAATAAGGGTTTTAGATGAAATCACTGAGGGAGTCCAATTCTGAAGCTGCAAACAGCCAGCTATAATAAATATTCCTTCACAGGCAACAAAATGATATATAAATTCATCCATCAGACCCTCTGGAGCTGCTGGCAGTGAAGCCATTAAAGACATCTTGAGGATAAGGTGTATTCAGGCTGAAACTTCAGAGGAAATGTTCAGCTCAGCCCAGAGTCCTTTAAGTCAGACGTGTGTCCTGTCCTAGCAGAAGTGAGCCATGGCAGCCCAGCAGGATGGAGACCTCATTCTGCTTCCCACGGCCTCAGGAGCTGTGTGTGATGAGTCACCACATCTCTCTGCACCAGCTCTCCTCTTCTGCAAGATGTGTACAGTAGCTCTTCTTTTATGGGTCTCCTCTGTTTAAATCGTGATCTATCACATCCTATTATATTTATATATGGGATCGAGCATAGGGACTCTCTGTGTGTGTGGAACTGCAGGATCAGGACTGAAGGCTCTTTCTCAACCTCTCTTTATCCTGAAATTGGTCATTTTTTATCCTGTTCCTGACAGAAAACAAAAATCAAGCTGCATCTTTAGGGATTCAGGCAACGTGAGATCCCAGCAGAAGATGCTGCAAGTCAGGCTCCTGACAGTTAGTTCAGAGAAATATTTTGTTGTTTAACAGTTTTGTTGCTCCAAGCTCCAATTTATTTAAGTGCTAAATCCTCTGCTTAACTTTTAACATATGCTTTCACTCCATTATCTTTGATGTCAAATGACTGGAGTTAAAGGTAAGTATGCTCTTAAATGCCTCACTGAACTGGGGTCTTAAATATTGCATAATGGTGCTCTTCCACAGAGAGATACACCAATTCCCTAAAAAGAAATTTCTTTCCATTTGTATTCAATGAAATAAAAGGATACAGAGCAAGTGAAGACTGACATGAAGAAACATAGAGAATATGGCCAACAGAAATAGTTACCAGGAGTTGCATGAGGAAGAATACTGAGAGATTTACTCCAGATTCACTAATAAGAGAAAATGTGGAAGATGTGATTAAAATCATGAGGGCTCAGATAAGGATCCTTTCCTCCAAAGACTTTTTCAAGGAAATGATCATCAGCAAACGTTGCTATTACATGTAGGATAGATACTTTCCTGCTTCACTTACCCAGTAGAAGCCCATGTCCTGAAATGTTAAAGAAGACATTACTGTCTACACTAAGGTTTGAGATCCCAGTCAGACGGAGTCCTTGGCCAAAGGAGTCCAAAAGACAGCAACCACGTATGTAAGAGTCTGGAAAGAAAAGAGGCTGGAGAATTTAATATTAGCTCCTCCTCCTATGATGCTGTGCAGTTAATCCTTTTTGCTTCCATGAGTCTGACCAGTTGAAGCTGAAACTTGCTCATCTTTGCCAACAAGTGGGCATTGCTGAAACAGCTGCAGTAGAAGAGAGGGGCCCCAAGCACAGAAACAGGCTACTCAAGGCATCTCATATTATGTGGGAGGAAAAGATCCAAATGAAAGGATCATGTAAGTGAGCTACATTATGAGCTGATGTAACTGGGAGATCGAAGTGGGACTGAATGAAAGGAAGAATGTAGCAGAAGGCTGGGTATCTTATCCACCTTGTGTAGCCAGGCATGATGACCACCTTAATGTATTCCAGGATCATGACCAGAGCTGCCTTCTGACACCAGAAAACCTAGATCATCATTAAATGATGAAGCTGGTATAGGGAAGACAAAGCTGTGTGTTAACTGGAGGAGAAGGTCCAATCCAGAACCTTTCAAACACTTAAGCCCATCTAACTCACTCCCATCTCCACCAGTCTTCAGAGACCTCGTTACCACTTCCATAGAGATTAATTTTGTGCTTACCAATCACTCAGTCAAAGTAAGTGTTCCTTAACTTTCAGGTGATATAACTAAATATTGGTTTATGCTCTGGAACATCCCTGAGTCAGCTCAGGGCTCACTCATGGTATATTATGGCTTTCATTTCCAGAGCTAGAAGCAGCACAGTGACTTGGAGACGTACCATAAAAATGAAATAGTATTTAGAAAGGAGCTGTCAAAAACCACAAAGGAACTATATCAATTTAAAGGACTCCATCAAGTGTTACTTGGTCTTAGTCTAGGTGAAGCTTTCTCACTTTTCTCACCTTTACAGTCCTATGGTGTTAACTGACTCCAGAGCTAAGCAGGGTTTTGAGAATGTCTTTCCCAGCTGGAAAGATGGATATGTGAGATTGTTTGGGCTCATCTCCAGAGCAGCTGTCTCACCTGCCATCTGTGTATTGCCAGCAACTGTCAGGGCGCTGCGTCGCTGCCAAAATGCTTGGCCCATGTGGTGGAACTGGACCCCCTCCACTTGCAGCTGACTCGTTGCTCCCTGGAAGGCTTCCACAATGACAACAGCTCCCAGATCCCGAGACCCCAGCTGCCTCTCACTTCGCCCGTACAGACACCTGGAGCCACCTAGAAGACAACCCAGTAGGAACTATCAGTTTTGCATATCTGCTGTGACAGTGGGACATGCAGACACCTCATGAGGCCCATCACACTGACTCAGAGAATTCCTGTTTCCAGCAGCGATCTTAAACACATGCCCAAAGACAAATAGCCACAGGCAAGCTTGCACGATACTCCCCCTAAGTACTTCCACAATTTCTCACCTCAGAATCTGGACATTTTTAGAGGAAGGTGTATTAAAACCAGCAGGAAGCTGTGCTAGTTTTATGCTTAGGAAAGTTCCTTGTGTTCAATTTTAAATAGGCCTACGCGCAGGGATGATGGATTTGACATTGATTTACCTTGGGTGAGGTTCTTGAAAAGGGGATTGGGCACGGCTGTACTGAACTGAGCTGAAATGAGAACATTTTGAAATTTCTTTAAAACCCTCTCCCTCCCAACTGCCCCCACAGACATGTGAGGAAACGTTCGTACCCACAGACAGAAGATAAGGAAAGGAGATGATAGGGCTGCGGAAGGAATCGACATTCCTCAAAGGTGTCCTTTCCCCAGGTCTGTGCTCAGGATATTTTGGTTCAGGGGGATTCGGGCTATGAATGTGTAAATCGGTCCTGCTTACACTCAGCAATGCTCATTTTTCTTTTAAAGACGGTAAATTAACCACAAGAAACACTGCCCACTCATCTTCTGGTGACTCCTCTGAGAAATCCTCCTATACTTTAATGCAAATAAAAACCTCAAACAGTTAGCACATTTCAGAGACTATATTTATGAGTTCCACACAAAATGGACCATAAATCCATGAGTAATATAAGCAGTTGGCTGCTGGATATCAAATGAAGTCTTGTGTCACAGTCTGAGTGCCCAAGGCATTTTATTTTTAAAGGGAGCCTTATACCTGGGTTGCCAGATAACCTAACTCTCCTTAAATTATAATCGCTGTGTCGGACTGCATTTCCTCACCTGCAGGTGTAAATCAGGAAGCCATCCGTCAAACTTCACTGTGCCTTACAAACATAAAACCAAAGGAGATTTGAGATACCTATTGTTTCACCACTGCTACTAAATGCTACAAGAAGCTGTCACCTGTTTTTTTCCCTCAGGATCCCCAAGTAACATCATAATTTTTTACACTACAGAGTACAATAAGCATCAGGGTGCTTTGTTTTTCTTTCTTCTAAAAGTTTCTAAATAGTAAACACAATTAAAAATTTAATATATTATGTACACTGAAATATGTTTTCAGAAGATACTTTCTTTACTCTACCCTTAGGCTCAGGCAAAACTAAAGGGTCTTTCCCAAGATGGCTTGAAACAATAATGCGAAAATAATACATCTGAGATATTACAATGAAATGCACTTCAACTCCCAAGACTTCATACTTCAATGTCAAATGATGTTTGGAAAGATAAAATTGCTTTCCTGGCACTGATGTCTCCGCTTTACTCTATTAAGAAACATTTCTAACACATAGTTGACACCACAATGTGATTTTAGAGAAGAAATTTTACTCTTGAGTACCTCTCAAGACCTCCTCACCTCTTGTGCTACCTGCTTCTGCACACTCTCTGACATGGGAGATCCTCTCCTTCGTGACATTCCCTTGAACAACAACCCTTCTGCTAAGCAGTGCCACCACAGCAGTCAAAGGCAGGCTTTGGCCATTCACTCTTTCCTCTCCAACGCTGTGGGAGTACCTAGGGAAAGACAACAAAAGTACAAAAGCACCTGCAGCTGACAGATGACAGGAATGACGTTGACCCTAACCATCCAAATCCAACTTCAGTCCCCTTCTCACTACTGACATCAAGAATTACCTCTATCTGTAACGCCAGCATATATGGGCTAGATATATTTTTCCTTGGTTGACATTTATTTTCATCTTGTCTCACAAGTTCACAAACTCTCTTTACATTTGGTACGTATACACCAAAATATTCCAGCATTTGAATTTCCTTCATCTTCTGAAAACATACTGTCAGTATTTTCTTCCTCAAGCCCCAAATGCTTTTACACAGAAATGATACCATTGGCATTCATGGGTACTAGAGTTAGGCTGCCATCAACATAGAGAAGATATTTCAACACTGGGACTCCAAGTTAAAATTCAAGAAGTAGAGTTTGGCCAAGGCCTTCATGCGTAGAAAATGAAGAGAGCGTAAACAGCTAAACTAATGTTCAGTAGAAACAAAGAAGCAGTATTTCCAAACTGAAGTAATTCACTTTGAATGTTTTGTTAATTAACTTCAGCAATTCAGTAAAGAAGGGAAGGATTTTTTTATTTTTTTTTTTAACAAAATCAGACACTTTGGGGGGGGGGGGAGGGTGGGAGGAAGCAATTACTCAAGAAAATAACTTTGCAGGAAAATTCTTAGCCAATTCTGTGCTAAGGCTACTGGACTGAAATAACCATTGGTGTTTTCTGATTCAAAGGTCTCTGAGTCCATGGTTATGATACAGGGTTTAAACACAGAATCATAGAATAATTAAACATGGAAAAGACCTCTAAGATCATCTAGTCCAACCATTCATCTATCACTAAAATTGTCCACTAAAGCACATCCCTTAGAATCATAGTCAGATGCATTCAATATTTAATGTCTGCTAGCTTTGAGGTGAGCAAAGAACTGAAATATCTCTGACCACTTTTGCTAAAAGGACTTGCATATAGTTGCTAAGTCCCACAGGAAACTGCAAATCCTCACCTAGACCTATTTTCTCCTGGTTTCACTTTTTGCTATTGAAATCCCATTTCTCCTTGAAAAGATACCTGAGTGGTGACCTAAGGTAGAGCTCAGTGTTATTTATAGACTCAATAATGGCCACTTCTTCTTGCTGCTGTGCATCTCCAAGACCTGTCCTTCCCACCACAATTTCATCACCAGGTTCCCAGTCAACAGGTTTCTGGAGCACTAATCGTAAATCATTAGCAAGAGCTGATGACTTCAAGTATGTGAAAGTTACTTTGGGCATCCAGCCTGGGAAAAAAAAAAACAAAAACAAAACTCAATATATATATAGATATATAAAAACAAAACAGAGAAAAGATTTGCCTTCTTAGAAAACACTGTTTCACTTGGATCATCCCAGAGTCATTCACTTCTCTTTGACTCCGTGATGCTATAAAACACGATTTGTGCACATTCTTTTGAATCAGAAATGTTGCATTTTCCAAACACTATCTTCATTTCATATATTTTTGTCTTTATCCGTCCTAAACAGCAGAAAAACATGTTAGGAAGGAGTCTGCTCAAAAGGTTGCGGGAGCTGAGGTTGTTTCATTCCCCCATCTGAAGGCAAGAAACACTTCTAAAGCTCCCTCTATTACAAACAACAGAGGAAAGCACTTTTTGCAGGGACCATCATCTTTGAGTACAAAAAGTATTTCAAATTATCAGATTCCTCTGTCAGGTATCCAAAATGAGATGCAATGAGTCTGGGCCTACAAATAACTTGCATTCACAGAAGTGCATAGTGAAAGATGACTACCTCTGCTTTTAAGAACTTCCAAGACTCACTGAAGGTGGCTCAGCTAGCAGCACCAGGTCATTTTCACATTGTCTCTCTGAAGAACCCAAAGCAAGGGCTCACTGTTTGAGAACCTGCCTTAACCATCTGACTGCGTCATACAGTGCAACTGGTTGGCTGCAAAATGAAGCACACAGCTCATATGTGCAGCATGCAGCAAGCCTACTTTCAAACAGCTGACCAAAATAAAAATAAAATAAAATAAACAAAAAAAGAGTGCTGATTGTCTTTTTTTGCCACTTGGTAGGCATGGTAGAGATTGGCAATCTGATTGCCCAACATGAGATAACGCGATGGTGGTAACAGGATTCTGCAACTCCTTAGAAGTGTTTCTCAATCTGTTTCCAGCTGAGATCTCACACAAGCTCCATGGGAAAAGCCTTCTCCACAGGTAGTCTGCAAAGCAGACACATAGTGTGAGTGCATAAGTCAGTAGGACTTCAGGGTGAAGAAGAGCCCCTTGCATGAGCAACCATAAGCCAACTTTGAAAAGCAACAAAAAGGTAACAACTACAGATACCCAAATCTCCTTCTCTTCACTGGACATTCTACCAAACTTGGGCACAAGGCCCAGCAATGAAATTTCAGGACATTTTAACCTCTCTTCTTTGTTTCATGAGGTTTGCTTTAACTCTTACCTAGCAGGCTTTGGAACAGATTGTTCCAGTGAGATCCAGCACACTGAACACCATCAGGGGAGAAAGCGTGAGCCTCACACACTCTCCTTTAGTATATTTTTCCTTCCCTCCTTTGCAATAGATCATAATTTACCTTTAGCCCTCAGCAAGTTACTGTCCTCCCTGGTTGTACTATAGAAAAGTAATAACACCAGAAATCACTAAGGGTAGAGGTTGCATCCAATAAATCATTTTCAAATTATTTTAAGCAAGCTTCTCTCTCTCTCTCTCTCTCCATTTCCTGTTTCATGTTCTGGTTGCTTTCACTCTAGAGTCCCAATTCCTCTTTCTTTAATGAAGGTGGAAATAACAAGTAGCACCCCAAGTCAATGAATTCACAGCAGAATGAGAGAAGATAGAATCAAGTCTTCATACTCTGTGAACCTAAAGAATTTTTGAGTACCTACTCTATGTGTCAGCAAGATGAAACATATCTAAATGTAGCTGAGATATCTCTAGTTGATTGTTTTTCCTTTTTCTTAAAGTAGAATTGGAATTTCTCCACTTAGAGCTAAGCAAATTTCCCAAACATCCCTTCTTCCAGTCCAGTGTTGATGTAGTATAAAGACTTGGAGGTTATTGATGCAAAGGAAAGAGGTAGAATATTTAAAGTAGTGAGAATGTGTGAACTCAAATAAGATAAGGAGTGAGAAAAAATAGCCATCTTTCAGCACAACAGCTGTTCTATTTGCCACTGATCACTGTCTGGTCAACATCCCTAGGCAAACAGTTATAATGCTTTGAAAGGTGTCTCCTTGATGACCCTTTCTGATGATCTTGAGGAAAGCACTCATCTGCCTTCCCCTAAACATCCTGGGATTGTAAGCACTGCTGGATGAGGATGTTCCATAGAAGAGGCCTACTAATCAATCACACTGAAATAGCTTTAGTGTATTTTTTTAAATAAACTCATGCTTATACGCCATCACCACCTGAGATAAGAGGAGAATATCAGAGAAAATACAGGTAGGTGCATATCCCACCCTTCATAAAGTTCTCATGGCTCCTTGAGCAGACGCAAGAGGAGTCAGTATAGTAGTCATCAATTCAAGGAGAGCTGTACATTGTTGGAGGATCCCTTTTTCATTAGCTCCCTCTATTTATGCCACTATACAGAGAATACAAGTTTCTAAGAAACAAAAGGCAGCACATTTTTTCCCCTCTGCACAAAGAGCAGCATTTTGTACATCTCCATCTTCAGCAATCATAGCTGATTCAGAAGAATGCTCCTGCTATCAGCTTACGTGCATCCTTCTACTAGCAGCAGTCTCATTGCTGTTATTCATTTACCTTCTTTTATTGAGTGAACCTCGTGAATTTTCAGGCCTGCATAAAAACCAACAACTGACAGCAGCCATCTGCATGTTGAGCAGCAGACTATTTTTTCTCTAGTTCTGGACATTTTGCTCATGTTCACGTGTTAGTGTGTATTTGTGTGCATCTGTGTGCATCTGTGGCCAGACACACAATTGCTTCCCATTGCATACATCTGTTACACAAATACTACAGCAACCATTATAAAAATACTGCTGGTGCAAATCACTGTTCTGCATTCAAAATGAACTCCAATGGAGAAGGTCTCCTTCCCAGGCTCAGAATTAAAAATCACTAAGGAGATTTTTTCCAAGTTTTCTTCTCCCCAAGGAAGAGTATTAAATGTATTCAAACTTTTTTCTTCTTTTTCTTTTTTTTTTTTTTAATTTATTTTACTTATTATTGTGTTCCTTCAGCCTCCTTCTCTATCTTCCATATTCCAAAGTGTAACATTGCAACTTTCATCTCCAGTAATTCCAAATATAGGTAGACATGTCTCTATGCTAGTTCAGGCACAGGAGTACATTCAGCACAGTTGCTCTTCTGCATCTCATTTATTCTCTTGCAGTTTGCATCCACAGACAACACACTCATGTTCTTTACTCCACTGGCAACCAGAAGGTATCTCACACAGAACTCAAGAGGTCATGAAGTCCAAGCCCCCTGCTAAAGCAGTTGCCTACAGTAGGTCACACAGGTGGGAGTCCAGATGGGTCTGGAATATCTCCATAGGAGACTCCACCACCTCTCTGGGCAGCCTGTGCCAGTGCTTCGACATCCTTATTGAAAAGAAGCTCTTCCACTTGTTTGTAGGAACCTCCTATGTTCAAGTTTTAGGCCACTGCTCCTTGTCCTATCGCTACAAACCAAGAGCCTGGCCTCATCCATTTGCCTCTCACCTCCCTTTAGATATTTATAAACCTTAGATCTCACTGCCTGATGATATATTGGAAAACAGATGCTCCTGCCCAGAAAACAAGACTTTCTGTAGAAGGCATCGTCACCCAACTTTAGGTACACAAGAGCAAACCTCCTAATTCTAAGGAACCAAACTCCTAACCAAGCCTGAGAGCAACCAATATGAGGTCCATTCAGATTCAGGCAAGGCTGGATATTGCACTGGGGTACTGGTAGAAAACAGACTATTAAAATTAGTTTAAATGAGGACTGGCTCCATCCCTAAGCATGCCATGAGACCAGTGGCATTTCTCCCAAAAGCAGTTTAAATGTTTCAAACAACCATTTTTTTCCTGATCACGCTGCATGGAACTGCAGGTTCTGAGCCCTTCTCCTGTAATGACACAGGTCAGGATCTCATCTTCACTTCCACCTACCACAAATCAATTAACTCGGTTACAAACAAACTGTAGTGGTGACAAACTAGAGAGCTCTTTACACCTCTGGACAGTTTACTGGTGCTTTAAAGTTGAGGTAATGAGGTCTTTTTATACCACAAAAGAAATTTACAAGAACTGCAGGGCTCAGACACACAACCTACTTACCACGACTATACAAGTCATAGCGCTGACAATCTGTCAATCTCTTGCAGCTACACTGTAGATCTGTAGTGTAAATGAGGATAAGATCTTTCCATTTCCATGAATAAAGTGAAAAGGAACAGGCAGTTTACTTTTTCCTCAAACAAAGGAATGTTGCAAGAGATGGAGGTAAAAATATAATTCAATAAATTATAGCCAAAAGAAAAGGCAAAAAAAGAAAAAACAAAAACCGCAGTATAGTCTCTGGCAGTAAAAGACAATTTACTGCAGCATTTCAGGTGTCAAACTGCCTAAGGAATTCAGCTTCATCTCCACTGTCATAACCTCATATTAAAAAACTTTTCTTTATCCAAATTAAACTGCCCTTTCAAACTTAGCCTGGCCATCCCTGAAATTTCCAAATGTCAAAGTGATAAATGGCAATGCAGCCATTCAGGAAACAGATTTTTAAAAAATATTTTAAGATCCAGAAAAGAGACTTTCTGTTGTTGCTGCTTCACAGTTAATAAAAATTAAAGCCATAAAGATAACATAAAACCCTCCTTACATTAAAAAGAATTGGACATATTTTTCAGAAAGCCTCCTTGGTTGGACTGTTCTTTAAGTTGGAGCTATCTTTAAGTTAGGGACGTGGAGTGATGAGATCATGTCATGAATCACAGAATAGGTAAGATAGGGTAGATGGAGTGGAACAGAATGGAATGGAGTAGAATAGAACAGCACAGGATAGAATCATTCAGCTGGAAGGGATGTACAAAGACCGTCGAGCCCAACTGCCTGACCACAGACGGCCAGGCTACCCAAAAGTTAAAGCACATTACTGAGGGCAATGTCCCAATGCCTCTTGCATGCTGACAGGCATGGGGCATCAATCACCTCCCTAGGAAGCCCATTTCAATATAAGAAGCCTGTTCTGGCCTTGATGAAGATCTTCTTTAAAAACATTCCACTTGCCTGATCCCTTGCAGTGACTACTCCAGGCAATGGCTGTAAAGTGAACAGAATCCAGAAGTGAAGAAGGAGAGCTGTTTCCCTCTATTTTGCAGTTAGAGGATCCTGTTTTACTTCCTGCTATGCAGCTTTGAAAGGCAAGGATCATCTGTGCTCTGGAAGTGGGAGATCTCCTTCCACACCCACAGAGTCCTGTAAAGCATTCTGATTTTCTTCTGTAGGAAATACCCTTGAAAATGACCTCATCCTGCTGAATGCCAATGCCTGCAGGATTTCAAATGTCTGTTGTTTGTTCTTCTTCCTTCCAGTTGATTACTGGGAAGCAGATTTGGAGGGAACGTTTCAACGATACATTCAAAGGTCTTAGAAATGCAACTATTTCATCACATCACACTTGCATTAACCTACAGACTTCCCTCTTCTTCTGACAAGAAACACAAGTTACACATAAGCTATACTCACTGCCCATTTCTCAGTCCCCTTCACATATCCTCACATTGTTTTCTTCTTTAAGATTAGCACTAAAAAATGGAGCGTGTGGTTCAAGTTTAAATCAAAGAGAGATGTGTTTCTGCTAGAATGAAAGGCAAGCTATGAAAGACACAGCATCTCTCTGAACTCAGTTTTACACAATCTGTTGTTTTCCCCCTAGCCCCCATCTACTGGGTCTTTAAAATCTAATGGTCAACTTACATTTGTGAATAAGAAAGTGAGGGCAGAAGTCATTGTACATTAGTTACTCCATGGGAAGTGTCTAAGTGAAGTCTCTTACCCCCAGTGAACACAAGGGATCCAAGGCAGCTTTAGCCTTCTGTTCAGGAGCCATCTGCTTTAATGCATCATGTGCAAGTCAACATCTTGAAAGGAAAAATGCTATTTTGGAAAGCAAAAAACCTCCTGCAACCACACGAAGTAACTAACATCTAAGGAAAACTAACCCATGGAAGTGACCACAGAAAGGGAAAGAGGATTTGAACAAATTATCTCATGTTGTCTATGATCTCTTAAACTCAACACAGATACACACTTACTTAATGGAGGAAAAACAAGAACCATTCGATTAAATGATTGCTTTCCTGAGGGATGAACAGGCTCTGGTGAACAGTGTACAGCCCACAGATGCTTTGTGTTTTATTATTGATTAAATGTGATTAAAGTGAATAATAAGCTCAATTGATTAAAAACAATTTTTGTCTGAAATAATCCTGGAAATGCTTAAGATTTCTTTGGTTTTAAGGAGCCCGAGATCTAAGAATCATCTTCTACCAGCAGCATCCACTTGCATCTTTGCAGCTGGACTTCCCGATTACTTTAAGGGACTGAAATCATAGGGTCATAGAATCACATAATGGTTGGGTTGGAAGGGACGTTAAAGCCCACACAGTTCCAATCCCTGCCATGGGATGGCTGCCCCCCACCACATCAGACTACTCAGGGCCCATCCATGGACCTGCAGACCTCTAGGGAGAGGGTGGCACAGCTTCTATGCACAACCTGTTTCAGTGCAGATGACCACAGACACCTCTGTTGTAATTGTGTTGATGATAAATAGTCATGGCATTAAACCATTACTCTCCAGGCATGATGTTTCTTAACCTCAGAGGCTTAAGGTTTTGAACAAAGTGTACGTAGCATATTATTAAATCCAAAGCATAGCATTTTCCATCTAGTTGGGGAGGAGTGTGTTGTTAGGCAACACGCAGAGAACAGAATCTTATGTTCATGCCCCATATCATCACAGTGTTGTTACTGACAAGGTTTTAGGTAAATAGCAAGAATGCTAATCTTTGGGATGAGGCACAGTGTGCTTCAACAACACAGTGCAATAATGACCTTATGGGCTAAAAAATGGAACAGAATGGGAAACATCTTTAACCTTTTTGCCTCCCATGGCAATGAGACTGTTGGGAACAGGAAACTGGGCTATCGCAAACGTTAGGTGCCCTCAAGCCACTGATGCAACATCACAGAATCACAGAATGGCCAGGGATGGAAGGGACCTCAAGGATCATGAAACTCCAACCCCCTGCCACAGGCAGGGCCACCAACCTCCACATTTCATACCAGCCCAGGCTGCCCAGGGCCCCATCCAACCTGGCCTGTAGTTTGTGATGGAACAAAGAGCTCACGCAGCACCACGCACATGGTATTCCTGCCCCAAGATGGGCATTTTTAGGGACCATTTTAATGCAGGCTGGGCAGCTACAACGTGAAGCTTCCCTGCTTCATCCTGTAGCTTCCTCAAGTCACAGAAGCACAGAATGGCCAGGGTTGGAAGGGACCTCAAGGATCATGAAGCTCCAACTCCCCTCTCACAGGCAGGGCCAACAACCTCCACATTTCATAGCAGCTCAGGCTGCCCAGGGCCCCATCCAACCTGGCCTTGAACACCTCCAGGGATGGACGGGGCATCCACAGCCTCTCTGGGCAGCTGTTCCAACACCTCACCACTCTCACAGTAAAGAACTTCCCCCTGACATCCAACCTCAATCTTCCCTCTTTCAACTTAAAACCGTTTCAACTTAAAAGCTGTTATCTCCCCTTTCAAAGAGTTGACATCCATCCCTACACTGCATCCCCACTCTATCTCTGCCAATGCTCAGCACCGCTGGTGCCTGCAACCCAGTTTCCCTGGAAAGGACAAAGGTGCAAGAACAGCCAAGGCCACCACGCCAAACTTCTCTCCCAAAGCTTGTCAGGAGCACTTCTTAGGGAATAAAGTGTGAACAGAGCTGGAGACAGTGATAAATTTCCCTTCTGAACAATCAATAAAAGTCTCCCAGCTCCGCTCAGGCCCCTACTGCGGATACGAGGGCCATAATTACATTGTCAAAAAGTGGAGTTGCCCCGGCTGACCGAACCCCCCTGTAAGCCTGACGTGTGATTGACAGGCAGTTTATGGGTGGCACGATCTGACTGGCAGGGGAGTTGGCTAAAGCCAAAGGCAACACTGAAATTTCCCAGTCTGCTACAACCACCGGAGCAAAGGACTGCTGCTCGCCAGGGGATTGTGGGAAACCCTGAGTCATATTAACATATCAAAGTAAGAAGCTGACAGCGCTTACTAAACAATCTGAACTCAACCACAGCTGCAGAGCATCCCCCAAACTTCCCCGTCTGAAGGAGAACAAGAATTAAAATGCATTCAGCCCTGTCTTCACCACGACAGCTCTGCATTTTGAAAGCCTGCTTGTTTAACGATTTTGATCTGCGATAACATACGTGTATGTGTGGATGTATATATATATCACATACATTGCTGAGCATGTCAGTTTCTTTCATATGCACGTGTGATATGAAAGAGGCTGACATGCTCAACAATTTGTTCTATACCACGGGCCAGACTGGTGCTAAATTGGAGCCAGAACAACGTATTTCTGTTTGATGTGAGCAATGTGAAGCCAGCGAAAGAATACACTTCTTTTGGTCTTATTTTCTACTGAGCTGCTACTGCTTCAGTGCTAAATTGTGGATTACATGGTCAGAATCAATCTTAATTGCAGCTAGGCACTGGGATAGTATGTCATGCAGAGCTTAGAAGTGGCTTCATGGCTGGTCTTTGAGCTGCTCACTGCAGGGTACACCAGGGGTGTAAAACATCATCGGAAATGCAGCTGTGCAGAGGGATCTGGACAGGCTGGAGAAATGGGCAGGTAGAAACCTCCTGCAGTTCAGCAGGGGAAGGAGAGGCTGTGAGAGCTGGGCTGCTCAGTCCAGAGCTGGGGCAGCTCAGGGGGTCCCACTGCAGCCGTAAATCCCTGCAGGACATGCAAGGGGACGGAGATCTGCTCCACAATGCTTGGGCCAGCCCAGGGGCACAGGGCACAGCCTGGATGTGAGAAGCTGCCATCAGCCGCACTGGTGTGCTGGGCAGGTGCCAGAGGATTGGTACAGGGAGCAGAGAGCAGTGGGGGCTGCTCACTGGGGAGCCCCAAAAGCCAGACATAGAGCAAGCTGAGAAGGGAAACGAGAGCGGGACAAGCAGCCCAGCAGCAAGGAGATGCTATGCTCTCTTTCCCAAATTGCTAGATAGCAAAACAGCATGAAGAAGTCAAAGCTTTTGTAGTGCACAGACTATGTAAGGACGAAGTTCTGATTTCCTTACAGAGGTCAAATTAAGAAGGATGCTTGAAGCTAGCAGAAGAAGACACAGGAAACGACATACTGAAAACCATTACCAGGCAAATTCAAATCAGACATCTTAATATGTCTCTTAAAAAATAAAATAAAAACATGGATGATTAACCAAATCCCCTGGAACAAGCTTCCACAGAAAATGCTGGCTTCTGATTCCCTTGACGTCCTCAGACAAAGACCAAGCCTTTCTGGAAGGCATGCTTTAATCTAATGCGAGTTACCAAACCCAAAGCTGGGATAACTGTGTGAAACTCAATGGCCAGTAAAGGACAGTCAATTCAGCTTGGGTGATCTAATAGCACTTCTTCACAGAGCCCCTCTAGGAAATGGGATAGAAACATTCTGCCCTTCTGCTAAAGCCAGTTGACTGAAATTATTTAAGCCAATGGCAAGCACGAAATATTTCATCCCTACTGTGACTCAACTAAAGGGTCAAGTGCACACGGTGTGGCTTTCAGCACACAGTTCAGGTGCATCCCCTGCCACCTCCAGCTTCCACTCCCCTCTCCTGATTCAGAAAGGCATCTGCTGGAGGACTGCCCTCCAACAGCCAACCTCACCTGACCTCCCTGAGCTGCTGGGCACTGACAGGAATCACCTCACACAGCACGGCTCTCTCCCTCTGTGTGCTCAGATTGTACCCCTCGGTGTCTTACATTATTTTTGACTGAGAGCCATACGTGTCAGTAACGCTCAGATGGCAACATTTCTGCCCGTGGGCCTGGAGGGTGGAAGTTCAAGCCCTGCTGGAGGATACGGATGCCTACCAACATGAATGTTGACATGCAAGAACAGAAGGGAGGGAGATGAGGCGTTCAGACACGTTGGCTTTTTTTTTTCCCTTTCTCCTTTCTAAGACACGTACTGCTTTTAAAAACAGCCCATTAGTTAAGAGCTAGACGTGTGCATTTCACTAATACTCTAATTCATGCTGAATTGGGACCTGAATTCTACATCCTGACTACAGCAACTAGAAATGTCTATTTAATACCAATTTTTCACAGCCCTTTAAAAAAATCTGTGTATCCAAATCCTGCTACCCCATGATATGAACCTGCATTCATCCACAAACCCATGCCAGTGTCTGTCCTTTAGGTCCCTTGTCTATTCTACACGTTAGGAATGCATACTTTGGCTCCGTGAGGTTTTCTTTCAGAGTAAATATGGTGGTTAGAGCAGAGGACTGGGCATCCAGACTGAAGTTTTTAGCACTGCCACGGTTCTTCTGCATAGCTCTGGGCTTGTCACTTGTGACCACAACCTATGCAGAGCAGGTGTGGCTGCGTGGAACGCCAGATCAGAAAGATGCATGGCTGGAGGATGGAGGAGAACAGGAAAACACACTGCTGGGAGTTCTGTGCTGCTGCTGCTGCTGCTGTGAAGAGAAGCAGTGTTCCGACTTCAGCTCGCAAAGCTTGTCACTGGCTTCAGCACAGGACCTACCTGGTAGAGTACTTGTTACTGGTAACCCCAAGAGAAGGAAACTTCCTAACTGTTATGGAGAGAGATAAGGAGAAAAGGATATCCCATTCTGGTAGCAGAGCAACTCACATGATACACAGCAGAGAATGAACGTCTGGTTTCCAAGGGATGGACACTTTCATTCATTCATTTAAACACATAAATCCAGACATCTTTCAAGCACCTAAGTGAGTGCTAAGGTTTCATAACTACTTGGAATTACAGAATCACAGAACCATGGAATCAAACAATACTTGATACCATCTAGCTTCTTCTTAGGGCTGAAATTTTCAAAATGACTCAGCTCCCAGTATGGCAGTTCTTACAGAAATACAGCACTTTTAAAGAGAAGGAAAAAATGTACTCACCATGGATGGAAAGGGTCCCATTTCTCACTGCCAGGAACTTGGCCCCATATGGAAACAGTGGTGGGGAGTGGAGGCTTCCATAGAGGTAGATATGAGCTCTGTGATGGAAACGGGCTGTGGAAGATCCCACCCGGAGCTCTCCTCCATCAGATATCAGAATGTAATGAGCATGTAGTTCCACAGGTCCTGGACCAGTAAACACGAGTTTGCCACCTGAAGATGACAGAAGAGTAAAATGCAACCACTGACCACATGGTCAGTCATTATCATTGAATCACAGAACTGCAGAATCACTGCAGCTGGTAAAGATCCCAAAGATCCCCAAATCCAACCTCATCCCACTTCCACCATGGCCACATCTCCACAGTTCTCAAATACAGTGACTCCACCACCTCTCTAGGCAGTGGAACTGCCTCTCTTTCTGAGAAGAAATTGCTTCTATCCTAATGAGATTAAAGATATGACGTTGAGGATGAAAATCACAATATTGCTTCCTACAAAAATCCAACCGTGGCCGGTACTTCTCCCTTTGGACTGATCAGTTCTTTATAGCATGTCTCTTTCAGTAATAAAGATCTTAGTTAACTTAGACCGTCTTTCACTTCTGCCACAGGCAGCATCTTTCTAGACCTGAGCAAAACCACAGTTAAGTCTGGACAAATATCTAAGTCTTTCCACTTCTAGTCCAAGGGAGTTAAGTTTGGAAACTCCCAGTCTTAACGCACTCATTCTCTAACTGTTAGAAGGGGATAATATTACTTAATTTATGGGTTACTTTGCAGATTACAAACTGCTTGTGAGAGAGGGAGGGGAGAGCAAAGCTTAGGAACACAGGAATTCGCAACTTGTTTAGTTCAGTGGTTCAACTCTTCCAGATGCTGTTCAAAACCAGATGCTTCCAAATACAGTACAAGAAACTTCTCCTTGTTAGCTAGATGTGAAAAGATCTCCTCATTCCATAAAAGCCTCATTTTAATTCCTAATTAGAGGTTAGTTTTGCCCCGAAGCATAAGGTTTCATTCATCTTCCTGCCAACATTGTCCTTCTACAATCAATTAGTAAAACTGGACAGGTTTTGTCAGTAATATATATCTGATCCTTCAAATCTTTTTAATACTCATCTCAATAACTTCTTGAAGCAATGATTCTGTGATCTAAATGACATAGCACATGAAAAGGCATTTTCATCCTTTGGTTTCAACTCAAGTCTCTTTTCATTCTATCAAATGCCTCCTTTGTTTTTGCCTGGTGTGAGCTGGTGATCCCAGTCTATCATTTCAGAGCAGTTCACTCTGATGTCCTTTCATGGTTTCTCTCCTATAAAGGACACTTTTGCTATTTTTACAGTGTATTTGCACGGAGTAGGCTCTCAGACACCTCATCCTTCTGCAGTTGGGATAGGTCTTCCTAGGTCAAACCATGCATCCCTGGAGCTAGTCCCAAAGCCTCACATCATATCTCCTTACAAAGGGTCTGTGAGCCTCCCAACCTTTCCCTTTAAGAAGCAGCAGTTAAGGAATCTCCTATCATGGCCAGAATCCTACTGTTGTTAGCAAGTTTTAATGCTGATCTTCATACCCACCAAACTGTTGGCTTCCCCATAAGATACTACCAGTCACAATGATATGGGAGCTGCACAGCACCTCTCTGCCTTCCCCATTCCATTGCATCCACTCTTCCTGAGCACATTCTGCATTTCCTGACTCCTTATTTATTCTTGCATTGATGGGCTTTAATTGTTGAGCTTAATTTCTCACTCTCACAACAAAGCTAGTATTTGAATAAGAGCTACCCATTCAATATTTCCTTTGGAGACTTCAGTAGGTTCCAGATAAGTTTATACAGGGCATGCAGACAAGAGATAAACCTCACATTTTCTTGCAAATAACCACTGGGAACCATGGGATTCCTCCCACAAACACCAGCTCCCTGGTATATAAGCTGTCTGTTTCCCTAGACATACTTTTCTATATACAAATGCATTTCTATTAAGCTTGCTTCGCTACAGTCATGTTGTATTTTCACAAATTGTACTGAGTAAACACTGATATGAAGCTTGAATTTCAGCTTGTTTCACTTAAAACGATGGAAGGTTTCTGACTTATTCTGAGGTGCGCCTGACACTTCTAGAAAAATGAAATGTTGGCAACACAGAAGTGTGCTCTGCTGAAATGGTATACATTCACAGACTGAAGGGACCACTAGATCCTATCTCCTGGTGGTCTGTGCACATCACGCTACTGACAAACTGAAGGAAGCAGAGACTCTGTGTTTGACTGCTGGATGCCCGCCAGAAAGGCAGACGATCAATTAAGTGATTGGTGACATCATTCTACCATTTTCTACGATCGTTTTTTTCCCAGTGGCTAATCTCCCTTACTGGTCACAATTTCTGTTTTATTTCCAATCACAGATGAGCTCTCAGACAGCGGTTGCCTTTACGCCCTCCTGCGTTGCATTGCAGAGAGGTCTACAAAACAGCACGTTCTGCAAAAGTATCAGCAGGTAAACAGCAATTAAATCAAACCTCAGCCCTCGATCAGACTGGTTATAAAATTTTTAAGATTCTTCCTTCAAGGAATCGTCTATATCCTCTTCCATAGCCTGAACACTCAGGCTGGGCAGCCTGGTCTAGTATTGGATATGGAGGTTGGTGGCTCTGCCTGCAGCAGGGGGGTTAAAGCTTGATGATCCTTGAGGTCCTTTCCAACCCAAGCTATTCTATGATTCTATGAACACTCCTTCTGAAATGGGGAAGCCAGATTTCCTAATCCTTCTGCACCTTTATTATTCTTGTTGGTAGATTCTGCAAAGGCAATTCTTCTTTATCCCCATCTTCTGTATCTTCCTCTTCACACAAAAAACTATACGACCTCCTTTTGTTACTTCATTGCAGCAGCTCCCATGGCCACATCAGCTCCTGATGGTTTTCATAGATATAGTTTTCTCTCACACAGTCCCTTACTGAGTACCCACAATTTTTGTTCCTATCTGCCCAGCTGTGTACTCAACTGTGTAAATCTGTGCTTAGTTCGAATGGCACTCACAAATGTGATCGGTGATGGATCTCCATCTACTTGCAGGTGATTTACTTCTTCCAGGTGATCCTCAGTCATCGCACTACTACATTTTACAAAACTATATTTGAACAAATTTGTGATTTTCTTAGAAAATGATTTAAAATTTTGTCGCCTTTCTTTGTGGAAATTTTTCCCTTCTGTACTTTCTCATGTACACTGAAGTTAACATTCACAGACCACAGAATGCCTCGACCAGAATAAAACTGGCCCTGGTGCTTAAAGAATGTGTATTCCTGAAAGCTACTATTTAACATCTTCAGTAATAAATGGATTGCTGTTCCATCTTCCTCTTGTGATATAATTTACCATCCTGTTCCTTCCCACGCTGAGAACAGAAATATTTATTAAATATATTTGCCTTATAGCAGCAGTGTTAATAATTTTATCACTGCAATCGAGAAATGGAACTATAAATCACTGCGATTTATTTTATTCCTAACATAAAAAAGACATCTTCCCCAAGGTCTTTATTGACTTCCTATGCACTATTCCCACTGAAATATAGTCATTTCTGTTTCCACTTCTCTTCATATGATTTTTAATGAATATTTTAATTGTTGCTATGCTGCACCAGTGAACTGGGAAGGCTGGTAGCCAGAGTTGTCCTGTCTTCTGATTGCAAAATCATACTTCTGCCTCAAATAACCTTCCCAAAAGTTTTCATAAGCTTCAGGCACACACTGTCCATTTAAAATTTTCAAGCTGTCCATAAGGCAGCTTAGAAATATTCAATTCCTCCCACAATCCTTTTCTAGATCCTCTCTGTTGGATGAGAGAGATGGGGGAGCATCTTCTCTTGTAAGACTCCTGAGTTCTTTCCTGTTTGCAGCCTTTTCAGCACACCTCAAGGCAGCTGTGGGAAGATATCTGTTTCCCATAAGGTCTGGGATTTACCTTCCTTTTTCCCTACCTACCCTCATGTCTGATGTGCACTTCTGTGTACAACGTGGCTTTGGCATGTCAAGAGTTGCCCATCCTTATACAGCTCCTCACGAATGAACAGTCCTCTAAATCCTTTCTGTTTCCTTTCCTCAGGAAGTCCCCTGCTTCCATAGCATTAGGCTCACTACGTCAGCTACCATGAGCAACGGGCCCCTGCATCTATTCAAATATTTTCTATCTCCTTTGTGGATTTACAGGTCTCTGGTGAGCTTGGCAACTGGATGCTTTGTGACTGCCCTGCACTGGTTAGAAGCACACATGTTGTTCCAGCACTTCTCAGTAGCATCATGCTTGCAGGCACTAATTCTGCTGTGCTTGGCCTGCAGGTCTGACCCTTTCTGGAGCACATCCTATTGGCTTTCCCTTTCTGGGTGAAGATTTGGTTGCGCTGGGAGAAAAAGAACTGGACTTCAAGCTGGGAGCTGTTGCCTGGTTCTTGAGATTCTCTGTCCCCAAGTGCAATGACAATCCTAAGCACACTTGGCAATGGTGCAAAGATTTGAGAGATCATGACGACCAAAAGGGATTTGCGGTATGGGATGCTTTGCCTTTCTCTTAGCAGCAGCAGCAGTCAGATCCCAATGTAATCATAGGAACTGAGTGCATCAGCTGCAAGTGACGGCCACAAGTTCATGCAGCTATCTTAGCTATTCATGAAGTTTCTGAATTCCTCCCAGAACAAAACAAAAGGCGCTTATAGGAAAAAAAGTGTAAAAAAAAATTCAACTGCAGAAGATTTAAAAAAAAAAAAAAAAGTAATATCAGACAAAGGAAAATAAAGCATTAGCGGGGATTCATTTAGCCATTAAACAAATCCAAGTGTAAAATATGTAAAATAAACTCCAGCCAAACTTACAAATACCTGTGTCAAAAATTTATACACGGTCCTTCCAACACTCAGCTCTCCATATTTCTTTGCTTTTCATCAGGTCAAAATAAATATACAGCTGCTGCTTTACAAGACTGTCTTCTCCTTTTTTAAAAGAAAATAAAAGTTATGCTTCCTTCTTTTATTGCACTTGACCCCTTCTCTGAAAGCAGAAAGGAAGAATATTGCTCAGCTGAGCCTTTGGCTGTGACCCTCAAATTGTTTGTTATGGCTGCACGGGAAAGCAAAGTCCTACATATGACCTTGAGGGTGATTTTATAAAAATCAATCAACTACTGTTATGATGGCCTCCCCGCCAAACAAAATAAATACAATTAAAGCCATAATCACTTCTGTACAGTAATGTGCAAATTCAATGGGTCTCTTTAGGTGGAGTGAGGGAGAGTGGGGGTGGAATCTGTTGGGGTTATTTGATACTTTGTGAGAACATCAGAAGCACCATTCTTCTCAATTAACCCAGCAATTAGCCTCCACCTCTCTGCCTGGAAAAGAAATCTTTCTTTATCTGTCTTTACTCAAAAGAAAAAAGGAGGAGGAAAAAAAAAAAAAAAAAACCCAAGGAAAAGACTGGAGGCAGCCTCAGAGAAAGGCAGAAACAGCTAGAACTAATAACAGAAAATGGTAACATAATAATAATAGTAATAATAATGATAAGGGGAGCATTGTAATCTGTCATGTGAGTAAGTGCTCCACTAGCATATCAATGGTTGTATGAAGAGATTTATCCTCTGAATTCATTGGGAAACGGTAGAAGGCACATACAGAATGATAGGAAGTGGAAAGTTAATGTATCACCATTTAGTTGGCCACGCAGCCCCAGCTGGCTCATGCAATACCAAGTTGAGTCAAATTCACCATCCTGGTACCCAGAGCACTTACCCTGGAACAAGCTGTGCCACGTGCTCTGGAAAAAGAGAACAAGCATCCATGGAGATACGAATTTTGAGGACGACTGTGGAAAGTTTCTCCTTGCCTCTGTGACACAGAGACTGATTCATGCTTTCAGACACGGGGGTTTATAACCCTTCTCAAAAATGTCATTATAAAAAAAAAAATTCTTCTACTATTCACATTTTCATAGCACATAAGAGAGACATTGGTTTTCTCATTATTTTTTAGGCTGAGATTCAGAACGCTCCAGGGATTTACTGAACTTGGTGGGAAGCAAAGTCCCCATTCCAAAAGGCATCTTTGCATGGAAGCTGGGCTTCTTTACCATTAGCTTTTGAGGCAATACCTCAGCATGTGCAATCAGAGCATTTGCAGTGAAGCGTTAAAGCAAGCAAATTGTAAGGAAGGTGCTGGAGAGTCTCCAGAGATTTGTTTTAAATCAGTAACAGAAAGCGTGAGGGAAATAACGATGGAAGAACTGTCCTGCATGTCAAGAGTGTGTCACACCACTTTGATTAGCAGAAAACCGTCTTTCTGCAGAAGAGGATATGCCTGCTGAAAGGCCATCTCTTCAAGAGGACTACTCCCTCCCATCGCCACAGAATCACAGAATCACAGAATCACAGAATGGTTGGGTTGGAAGGAACCTCAAGGATCATGAAACTCCAACTCCCCCAACACAGACAGGGCCACCAACCTCCACATTTCATAGCAGCCCAGGCTGCCCAGGGCCCCATCCAGCCTGGCCCTGAACAGCTCCAGGGATGGACGGGGCATCCACAGCCTCTCTGGGCAGCTGTTCCAGCACCTCACCACTCTCTCTGTAAAGAACTATGATTCTATGACCTTAAATGTTATGTCTGGTGGGCCCTTGTTGCAAGAGAAAAAAAAAAGAAAGCAACACAAAACAAAGATCCTCCTCCGTATGGGAAGAGAAATACAGAGCTTATGGGCCTTCAGTGGGAACAATTGACTATTTCACAGACCTGTTGACAGGCTCACATGGCATTTGGATAAGCCATAAAAGTTTACTGCAGGCTGGACCAGCGTTGAGCAAGATATGAAGAAGTTTGTCCTACTGGCTCCATCCCAAGGCTGCCTGAACCACGAGTCCAAACCTCCTTATATAGGTTCCTTCACTCTCGTGATATACAGATTAAAACCAGCTATGTGTTTCCACCAGAACATCAATAATGCTAAAAAGATTAACACATATTCCAGCATTTTGTTAGATGGAGGCCTTCATCTGTCCTTGAGTGTGGAACCAGCAGCTGCTTGAGTACTCTCAGATAGAAACCAGCTCCCAAGCCTGACACGTCTGCGTTGTCTGGCTCACAGTCTCACAGCCATCTGCTCAGATGGCATCTGCTGCCTCGTAAGTGGGGTTGGCAGCCCAGAGGACACTGCCATAGGTAGCTCCCTTCATAGAAGTTCTATTTCTTCAACTCTTAAGCAGCTTCCCCTTGATGAATCTGCAGAGGGAAACCTAACCTGCTGAGTAGGAGATGTGGGGACTCCTGGACACGCTTTGACATACCACAGTCCATCATCTGGGATCTACTGAAGGAAGCACCAGGAAAGGTTCAGGTTGGATATTAGGAAAACTTTCTTCTCCAAAGGAGTGGTCAGGTGCTGGAATGGCCTGACCTGAGAGGTGGTGGAGTCACTGTCCCTGGAGGTATTTAAGAAACAGCTAAATGGCACTAAGGGACACGGTTTAGTGGGGAAGAACTGGTGGTAGGCAGATGGTTGGACTGGGTGATTTTGGAGGTCTATTCCAACCTTGGTGAGTTTATGATTCTAAGCTGTCATGTAAGCCTTGAGAAGGCATCATGCTAAGCACTGTGCAAAGAGGTGCAATGAAAAAAATCAGTCCTTAGGCTCTTATTTCAAGTCTACAGGTGATGGACACCTGTTGAGTCCTCCACCTTCAGCAAAAGAGGGGGACATCAGGGAAAGAACAGTTGTAGGGAGTAGAATTATTATTATGGTCTATCTGGGTGACCATCAGACCAGTGTGTTTCCACTTCCTATATCCCTCCACCCACAATTATCTCAAGCTGATTTCTGGCACTTACATTTAAACATATCACTGATTTGCTGCTGGAACTTGTTCTTCTTAGTGGAAGCCTGTTCTCACAGAAGAGCTATAGCAATGCGTAGTTTGTTAAGCCACCAGAAGAAGAAGGGATACATCAAATTTGAAATCTTCACGCAATGCCCTGCTACACATTACTCTTCATCAGTACTTCTGCGCTTATAATAAATACTTACGCCTCTGAAGATATTTATTTATATTTAAGAGCTTTAAAAATCATCATAGAATGGCCTGCGTTGAAACGGACCACAATGATCATCTAGTTTCAACCCTCTGCTATGTGCCAGCCACCAGACTGGGCTGCCCAGAACCACATCCAAAGGCTTAGATCCCTGCTGCATGGCTGCATGGACTTTATTTCTGTACTACATACGGGTGTGCAAGGATGGAACTACTAATGGGACAATGCTGCAGCTGTCATTGGGGCCTGCTTAGCATCTAGGGCAGATGTAGATAGATGCAGTGGGCCTTTCCATCCTACGCTTAGAAGCACCATCTATTTCTCCAACAGGGACACATTCCCCCTTTCCATGCCAGAAAACAGCTTTCAGCCCAGAACAACATGCTCAGAACAAGTTTTTTCCAGTCCACTCCTCCTGCAACACCTTGGAGGAGTCTCAGGAGCTACTGAAGATGCAAAAAATCAATTTCATCAACAAGCATGAGCACTGGGAGTCTGGTGTGCATGCTGTCTATAATCCCATCCTAAACAGAATGGGAAAGGAAGACCTGCAGCCCGTGGCCAAACACAAACCAGGGTTTACAGCTGAGGAAGAACCCAAAAAAAAACCTCAAGTTGCTACAGATGGGCCTTAAAATCCTTTCTCTGGGGAACGTCCAGCTCTGTGACTTGAATTCTAATGAATAATACAGAATTCCTGCTAAAACGGCACTAACATTCTAAAGAACTAATGCCTTGCAGTTTTTTTTCCCATCAAAACAACAGAGGCTTTAAGGTTCTGAGACCATAATTCTTGCAGATTTGGTGCACCTCACTGTAACAACACAGAAAAATATCATAGTGACGGGGAGAAATAGGGCTGACTACTCTTCCTTTTAAATCTCAATTAAAAAATACATTGGATGAAATTTCCCATTAGCTGGTACTATTTGTACATCCCATGTTCTTTCTTTAATTAAAAAACATGCTTATTGCAATACTGCCAGAATCGCTTTTACGGTATTTTAATTGTAATGTCTCTGCCTGATTAAAAAAAGAAAATATGAACTAGAAACTGCCTGCAAAAACTATCACAATGCATATTCCAAATGGGTTGAGTAAATGGCACAGAAAACACCACCGTGAAAATATTTTCTAACCTTGGCTACGGACAAGGGATTTTAAAATAGGTTTAAGGACAGAAAAACAGAGGAAAGATCTTATTCCATCTTTCAGTGAATTCATACCTAGTCTTTATCAGCACTGAAGCTGAAGAACTAGTGAAGCACTACTTATCTGACATGTATGTATGCAGATGTATCAGCTAAAAGCAAAAAACTGTCTATAATCCCATCTAGGAATGGAAATTGACTAGGAAAAAGTCAAGCAAAATCAGTATTTAGATTTCCTTCCTCCCCAGGTCTACGTGCAGTACCTACTGCCGAGTGGGTGCCCCATCCCTGCAGACAGCCAAGGTCAGGCTGGATGGGCTCTGAGCACTGATGGAGCTGTGGGTGTCCCTGTTCAGTGCAGGGACAGATGGCCTTGAAGGTTCCTTTCCAACTCAAACCATTCTATGATTCTATGATTGATTAAAGTAACATTTTCCCTTTTTCTTATAATGCTGGCCATCTCAAGGTTGCCACTGCAAAACAAATAGATTGTTGCATGCCTGAGACCTTCAACCCCACCAGAAAATATCTGCAACATTGCACCAAAATTCACCGCCAAGCTAACCCAGTCTGCTTTTCCAGTCCCCAGAATTCCCTCGAGGCTGTCCTATTCAGTACTAAAACTTCAGATAAAGGTAGTATATGTCTGAGGCATCAACCCACCAAAGACAAATTAGTTACTCCAGTGGAAGCTCTGCGTAGGGGAAATTTCCATCTGTCCTGGGTTACCATAAATACTACCATACTTGTGATGCTGAGATCACAGTAATAACTGCAATCTGCTGAATTCACGTAGTTATCTACAATCTGTCTATCCAGTATCTCTTCCCCAATCACTATTGTCTGAGCAGTTTCACAGTCTGGATATTAAACATTCCACTGCTGATAATCACGTGTCCATGCTCTGCTTGTCAGGGGGGAGGCAGAAACTGGTGGTCCTCATGGTAGTGGGCAGGATCCAGCTGCTTAATCCCATTTCACTATTGCTTTAGCCTCCAGATCTTCTGTAAAGACAGTCTGGTCACTACCAAAACCTCTACATGCATTTGTCTGGGTGCTAATAAAGCCAAAGTAGGGTCACCCAAAGGATGCATGTGCAGCTGATGTCCTTGTTATTATAACAATCTTTAAGCAATTTCTACACTGTTGAAATGATCATGACTTCACCTTACACAAACTGTATCCGAAATCCTCACGGCATCTTAAAAATGAGAAATCTCAAGAAGTGGTCCTACATATTTGGGATGTGTTTGCTGGATACACCACCTGGATGGTAGGGTACAACAGCATCTTTGCAAAAGAGCAGACTCAGTAGCTTTACAAGCTTTTTTCATCCATAAAGCCTGTTTCAGGTTGAGTGCACAGGAAGCCTGGTGCTGAGTCAAGAAAGCCAAAGGGAGCAGAACTACAATTTAATCCCATTCTCCAGCTCCAACTACAAAAACACTTCAGCTCAGGCTTCAATCAAAGTGCGCTTCTACACTCGCCTGCAGGCCTGGAGTTTATTGTCATGCCCATTTTGCAGCTGGGGAAACTTGGCAATTATTTGACAAGTTCAGAGACTCGGGAGTTGTTACTCTAAGGGGATCACCTAACTGAGATCCTTCTTAAGATGGATATCTATAATACCTAAGATGAGCATGTCTTCGGTGATGTGTGTTTCTCTAGATCAATACAGGAACCTAAACAACTCCCCAGAGCTGGGCAAGAAAGGTAAGGAAAGATGACTCCAGCCTGGTCTCACACCAAAGTAGACCTCAGGATACCTTGACTCTGTATTTAAACAAGGCTTCCCCAGTCCTAGCTCAGTGATAAATCTGCCTTCAAGTAAGCCCAAAGCTTAACAGGCTTCTGCTGCAAGACTGTGACCCGCTTCTTAAAGAAGACAGAGGATAAGCTCCCAAATTCCTGTGTAGGTTTTCAGCCAAAAGTCTCAGAAAATCTGAGCTCTCTTCAACTTCACACCATAATCACACTGGGGTTAAGAAGCAACACCAAGCTTCACCATCTTCGATGGGGCAGAGAAGGGAAAAAATCATACTAAAGTGTTTCTTACTTTTTCGATCACAAATTTTACTGTATTTTTTTGCGTTCCTGCTTCTTTGCTTTCAGCAGGAATGATGCCCAGTGTAGCAGTTCTTAGCAATCCAGACTGATCAAGTTCAAGCTTCATTGGAAATATTCATGCTATATAGATAAAACCTGTTAAAATTTATCTCTGTAGAATGATCTTTCAAAATAATATCACTGTATAACTGTCAGATACATGTTTTCCACTATCATCTCAGTGGAAAACTAGTCCCTTTAACATCCTTGCAGTATTAAATTATTATTATCAGCAGAGTAGTCCTAGGTCCTAAAGCCTCTTTCTATTGTCAAGGCTCACTTCAGCTTAATCTTGCATAGAGGCTTAACTTTGAGCAAGCAGCTGAACCAGAACAACTCATTCACTTAATACCAAAGACGTGCACAACAACTTTCACCACCAGGGCGTAATTTTAGGGATGAGCATCCTGTTATAGAATGGTTTGAGTAGGAAGGGACCCTTCGAGGCCATCTGTCCCACTGAGCAGGGACACCCACAGCTCCATTAGTGCTCATCCAGCCTGACCCTGGCTGTCTGCAGGGATGGGGCACCACCGCCTCTGTGCAACCTGTGCCAACACTTCACAACCTTTATCATAGAAACTTGTTCCTTATATCCAGCTCAAATCTCCCCTCCTTTAGCTTGAAGCCATTTCCCCCTATCCTACCACAACTTGCCCTGGGTTCCCCCCCCACACACCCACGCCCTTCCACTAGCTCCAGGATCCAAACAGCATAAACGATGCCATTTGCATACATACATACGAATTAAACTCTCCCCCGCCCCCCATCCTTTTGCACAGCCCGCCCTCGCCCCCCAGTCCCCCTCAGACCTCTGAGGTGCAGCAGGTGCAGCACGGCGGTGGCGGCGCCCAGCAGCAGCGTCCTGCCCGCTTCCACCGTGACGTTGGCGCCATCTTGCGGCGGGCGGCCAGCGGGCCAGCTGGAAGCTTCGGCCCAGCGACCGCACAGCTGGAGGACGGGCTGGGGGAAAAGAGAGGGAGAGGTTCAGAGCTCGTTCTTCCTGTTTGTGGGTCCCCAGATGGATAAGCCCTCACATTTGTAAACAGGAGTTCTCAAGAGAGCAACGAACAGCTCTTTTCTCTGCCCAGAGCCAGGCTGGATGTGGCTCCGGGCAGCCTGGTCTGCTGGTTGGTGACCCTGCACATAGCAGGGGGTTGGAACTGGATGAGCATTGTGGTCCTTTTCAATCCAGGCCATTCTAGGATTCCACGACAGAGGAAGAAAGGCACACATTTCCCAGATACACTGCTTATCAACTGAACTGTAGCACGGAATTGCAGATGCCACAAATTCCTGTCTGGCACAACCTAAGCCAACGCTAGCAAAACACTGCACGATACAGCTATGAAATAGTGGGATTCATCTGAACATTTTGCTGAGCAAGTTTCTCACATGGCTTGAAGTCACTCTGACATCCCCCTATACTTCCCAAGCCGCTTAGATGCCCCAATTAACACTAATGGGAGAACGGGGGCCTGAGGAATACAGCAGGTTACTCTTCTTGCAAGTGCCGTGGGCTTAGTAAACTGATTGGTAGCTGTCTAACAGGAGTGTTGTTAGCTTTTAAAGATAGTTCTTTTTTCTAGCTAGAATATTCTAGGCCACAAAATGATCCCTGGGATGGAACACCTCTGCTATGAGGATAGACTGAGAGAGCTGGGGCTGCGCAGCCTGGAGAAGAGAAGGTGCTGGCGAGACCTGAGAGTGGCCTAACGGTATCTAAAGGGGGGGTGTAAGAAAGAAGGGGACAGACTCTTTAGGAGAGTCAGCTGTGATAAGCTGAAGGAAATGGTTTGATGCACAGAGAGGTGGTGGTGCCCCATCCCTGCAGACAGGGCTCTGGCTGGATGGGCTCTGAGCACTGATGGAGCTGTGGGTGTCCCTGCTCAGTGCAGGGAGTGGGACAGATGGCCTTTAAGTGTCCCTTCCAACTCAAACCATTCTGTTGTTCTATGAACCTGCCTGAAAGGAGAAAAGGGATTTTGCTCAAAGCATTTAGAATTGCCACAGCAAAGAAGAGGGTGTAGAGGGGCTACTGGGAAAGCAGCTCCATAGAAATCAAGGGAAGGCATCCGACCAATGGAGGAAAACCAGACAGCTGAAGCTTTTACTTGGTGACCTTTTTCTTGTAGCCCCATTGCCTTCCTTAAGATGAAAGAATATTTGTAGAAGATCTTTGAGTACAGTGCAATCTCTCATTAAGGCCTTGGATGAATGGTGGTTACAGAAACATAGAATCATTATGGATGTTGGAGAAGATCCAGAGGAGAGCCACAAAGATGATCAGGGGGCTGGAGTACCTCCACTACGAAGACAGGCTGAGGGAGCTGGGCTTGTTCAGTCTGCAAAAAGAAGGCTGCAGGGTGACCTCATTGCAGCCTTTCAGTACCTAAAGGGAGCCTACAAACAGGAGGGGAGTCAACTCTTTGAAAGGGTTGATAACTGCAGGACGAGGGGAAATGGATTTAAGTTGAAAGAGGGAAGATTGAGGTTGGATGTCAGGGGGAAGCTCTTTCTTATGAGAGTGGTGATGTGCTGGAACAGCTGCCCAGAGAGGCTGTGGATGCCCCGTCCATCCCTGGAGGTGTTCAAGGCCAGGTTGGATGGGGCCCTGGGCAGCCTGGGCTGGTATCAAATGTGGAGGTTGGTGGCCCTGCATGTGGCAGGGGGGTTGGAGCTTGATGATCCTTGAGGTCCCTTCCAATCTGGGCCAATCTGTGATTCTGTGTTTCTGTGATTATGGTTGGAAAAGACCTCTAAGATCATCCAGTCCAGGTCCTATTAAGCAGCCCATGGTAGAATAATACAAATTGAAATACATGCAGACTAATTGTACATTCCTCATCAAGCAGAGTGGGTAACAGACTCACAGCTCCAGAATCATAGAATCATAGAATCACAAGGTTGGAAAAGGCCTATAAGATCATCTAGTCCAACTGTGTTCTCATTACCACTGCTACCCCAAATTAAACCATATCTCACAGCTCCTCATCCAGACGCCTCTTGAACACTGCCAGGGACGGTGACTCCACCACCTCTCTGTGTGGCCATTCCAGTGCCTGACCACTCTCTGAGAGAAAAAGTTCTTCCTCATGTCTAACCTAAACCTCCTCTGCTACGACTTGCGGCCATTTCCTTGGGTCCTGCTTGTTGCCTGGGAGCAGAGGCCAAACCCCTCTTCACCACAACCTCCCTTCAGGAAGTTGTGCAGTGCAATGAGGTCTCCCCTGAGCCTCCTCTTCTCCACACTGAACAATCCCAGCTCCCTCAGCCGCTCTTCATAAGACTTGTGCTCCAGACCCCTCACCAGTTTCGTTGCCCTTCTCTGGACACGTTCCAGGTGCTCAATGTCTTTCCTGTAGTGAGGGGCCCAAAACTGAAGACAATACTCGAGGTGCAGCCTCACCAGTGCTGAGTAGAGGGGGATGATCACCTCCCTGCTCCTGCTGGCCACACTATTTCTAATGCAGGCCAGGATGCCATTGGCTCTCTTGGCCACCCAGGCACACTGTTGGCTCATGTTCAGCCCAGCATCAACCAGCACCCCCAGGTCTCTTTCTTCTTCACAGTCATCCAGCTACTTATCCCCAAGCCTATAACGCTGCTTGGAGTTGTTGCGGCCAAAGTGCAGGACCCAACACTTGGCCTCGTTGAACCTCATCCCATTCATCTCAGCCCAGCAATCCAGTTTATCTAGATCCCTCTGTAGGGCCTCCCTACCCTCAGGCAGATCCATATCACCTCCCAACTTGGTGTCATCTGCAAACTTACTGAGGGTGCACTCAATCCCCTCATCTAGGTCGTCAATAAATATATTAAACAAGATGGGCCACAGTACCAACCCCTGGGGGACACCACTCGTAACGGGTCACCAGTTGGACTTAACTCCATTAACCACTACCGTTGGGCACAGCCTTCTAGCCAGTTCCTTATCCAAAGAAGTGTATACTGTCCAGACCACGGGCAGCCAGTTTCCCCAGCAGAAGCCTGTGAGAGACCATGTCAAAGGCTTTGAAATATGGCATGCTTCACGAATTTGCGTGTCATCCTTACGCAGGGGCCATGCTAATCTTCTCTGTATCATTCCAATTTTAGTATATGTGCTGCTGAAGCAAGCACAAGGGAAGCACAGAAATCCACACTCTGGTTTGTCCTAGTTAGTTTCCCTCTTGGATTTTGGGGATCCTCTTCAGTTATCACACTTGTCTTGTCCAGCTGCCCTGAGCATGTTCTCAGGACTGCTGGGACATACTGGCTCACCTAAGACTCTAAAGACAAAACAGTGAGACAGCCACTTCATCTCTTGAAGACCACATCTAAAACATCTCCACTGTGCAGAGATTCCAGCTTCTTCTGCCCACAGCTGAGCAGGATAAGAACAGCTTTCCCTATTAGATTTTTCATGGACTCAATACTGCTTCCTTTTCCAGTTCTTTTGCGCTGCTTGGCACTCAGCATCCAACCTATGGTTATTTAAACACTTACACAGAAGACTGAAGAGCAGCAGCAGCTGCAAACACCAGAGTGATGGCTGAGTGCCCATCCCACCTGTGTTTGTTGAATGAAGCACAATGAGCCTGCAGAGCCAAGAAAGCTGCCTGCCTGTGGCCAGCAGTGGGCACTTTCCTCCCATGCTTTTATCGTTTGCAGCATGGAGCATGACAAATGGCAGGCAGACAGAAAGCCAGGACGGGAGAAAGAGGAACTGGAATGAAAGGAGCTCTGAATGATGAGGCCAGAGCTGGTTGTAGCATCAAGGTGGTGGCTTCACACTCCATCCCAGCCTGGGACAGGTGTGAAATACATCCTCAAAGCTGCCTCAAACCCTTCTTTTGTACACACAGAGGTGATACAGGCAAAGCCTACTCTGAATGCAACCAGGCCTCTGTTCTGGCCTGAACGGTTGGTTCAGGGTGACACATTGTAATGAAAAAGTTCTCAGTTAATGGTAAGGGCTGTGCCCAAGTGCTGAGCCCTGTGCAGTTCCCAACCCCACATTCAATTAGGTTCAGGATCAGTTTTTTCAGTGAGACCTCAAAGCTGCCGTATTCCTGCAGAGTTCATTAAGATCAGTAGATAGTCTGAGGCAAAAGACTCTTCTGGTGTTTTCCCCAAGGACATATGTATAACACAAACTGAACTTTTAAACTGGACTTCAGAATGTTGAAGGATGCACCCTTACATTTGCTTTCCATAGGAAACCTGTTCTGGTGACCAAGCCTGCAAAATAGTTCCCTTCCCAACAAAGCTCCCAAACAATGACTCATTTAATGATAAAATAATATTTCAGTAGTATAAAACAAAAGATGCACAGGCTCCTTGCAGTTCAGCACACTATCCTCTGCTTTCCTCCTGCACCTCGTTTTTTCATTCTAAGGCACATTTCTTTCCACATTCTGTTGTTGGCTGCTGCTGCTGTCAGCCAGCCCTGAGTTGCCTGCATGTCAGCCTTGGGGACACCAGCTCTGAGTGCCCATTTCTCAGCTTGTGACTACCAGGGCCCACAAACAGCAGCAGCAACTGCAACAAGTGAAAAAAAAAAATAGAGATATGTTTGCATTCCAACACGGGCTGGCAGACAAGCCACAAACAGAAGGGACCATAAGTCATCATACCTTCAGTTTTTGATCTGAACTGTTGTGAATTACAATCACTCTAATAGCACAACACAGCAGCTGGTGAGCTTTAACTGCCCTCCACCAAAATACAAGGTAACGTTTGGGATTTAAAAGGTTGAGAAACTCCTGTTTAGGCAGAACATAGCTCATTTGATCTCAATTTGTGGTGACATTTCAATTTGTTCAGTTAAGTAAAGTCATAATAGAAGGACTGGATGCATTCAAGGCCAGGCTGGATGTGGCTCTGGGCAGCCTGGGCTGCTGGTTGGTGACCCTGCACACAGCAGGGGGTTGAAAGTTGATGATCATTGTGGTCCTTTTCAACCCAGGTCATTCTATGATTCTATGACTGGTAAAAAGCACACAGAGCTGCATCCTCTGATCAGGAAAAAAAATAAGCAGAAACTTTAAAAACCAAACCTCGAAGAAATGGTTGAGCTAAGCAGCACAGATTTTGCTTGTTGCTGTGCTCCATGCTCTCATTTTCTGGACCCAGCCTGTGTTTATCCAACACAGAGCCATAGAAAGCAAATTGAGGTCAGGCAGGTTCCCCCAACTTCAGTAGCCAGCTTCATCCCTTCCCTAGATAGCCACTAAGGCACAGAGCATGACACCTCTCCAGCACTGAGATCACCATCAGTTCCATCCCCAGCATCCTTCCTGCTATGAACAACCACCGACAGCCAAAGGTTTCGAACTTCTGACAGTCTGACACACATGGGGCAGCATTTTCCTTGGTGCTGACAGATTGCCATTTAGCCAGCACGTATGGAGAGCAAGTGTTCCTGTCCTCAGTCACCACAGAGAGGCAAGGTTAACATTTGAAGTGATGGAGTACAGTGTGAATTTCCCCACCCTGCAGACCCAGGACTCCACACCACATTTAAAAACACTGTAATTTCAGTGATGGATACAGGGAGCTCACTTTCCGGGCTGTGAACTCTTGACAGCTGCTCAGTTTAATACAACAGGAAAAGATTTACAGCCCCACGCAACCCCCACCTACCTGAGGAAAGAAAAAAACATGTATTAGGAGGAGACAAAAGAGGAGGGGAGGTATTTTATTACCCTAGATATCTTTTACAAGGGAAGTATTTCCAGCCATCTGCTCTAATTATTCCTCCTGTATTGGCCACCATCTTCATGCAACAATAGAAATAATTATCTCCTCAAGGGCAAAAAAAAAAAAAAAATATTTACAGAAACAAACAAAAGTTGATTATTTTTAGCTCCTAGGGAAACAAGAAACAACAAGCTACTTCTTAATGAAGAAGCAATTAGGAAGGTGGATAGAACATCTATAATTAAAACAGACAAATTGGTGGAGGCCCCTCCCTCCTACACATGCTTGAAAGAGATGCAAATACATTATATTTGCTACAGTCAGTAGAGTCAGCATACAGCATGCTTCCCAACGCCCAAATAAGTTGAACTTTCCTTTTGACATGATTCCTGCCTCATCTTGGAAACTCAAACCCTGGACCAAATTAACGAAAAATGTTCACCACAACTGAAAAGTCATAGAAATTCTGTTGGTGTATGTAGGTCTTTCGCTGCACAGCCTGTATCCCTGAGACAAGCATGATAGGGAAACTCTTTTATTCTGCTCTTCTATGTCTCCTGCATGCACGACATCAGTCAGTGTGAAAAGTATCCTTGATATAAATCAAAATCAAGAAGATGACTTCTGCAATCTTCTTTTCATTCCTGACAGCGTGCAAAGAATTTGCTGAAGGCAAGAATGAAAGCATACATAGAGCTTGGTGAGAAAGAAGGATTAGGGCCGTCCCAGAGAGTGCAGCAAGCACCTTATATTGTGAAACACACAAAAACACCCAACATTTGACAGCAGAGAGCAATACCTTATTTGGCACACAAATACTATGTATTTACACTATTTACACGCTCTCACCAAAACGAAGAGAATCCAGTTGACTGTGCCATGACATCAAAGAGCACACAAACTGAAGATGATCAAGGAATGTAGAAGATCCCAAGACTTCTCCAAACGTTCCCAAGATGGAGGGAGTACAACTTAATCCTCATTATAGGAGCGAAGCAAAATGATCTACTACCTGACAGGGAAGAGCTGCAATGGATAGCCCACCTCAATTCTCTTAGCAAAAGCACCACGTTCTTTTCTATCATTTCTATGTACTATAATCAGGTTGCTTTTGGAAAGTCCTTTGAAAGAACAACTGGACAGAAAGGGGAGTGTATTTTAACGTCTCTTGTTTGTCTGGTTCTTCTTCCAAAGAAAGGCAGTCTCCTGGCTCCCAGGAATTCAGCAATCTCCTATACTTGAGAAATTCCTTACTTAGTTCAATTCTGTGTGATGATATCATGAAAACAACGTGGAATAACCACTGATGTTCTTCTCCCCTGGATACCAATGTTAAGATAGGCCCCGATTGCCCCAGTTTAGAAAAGAATAACAGGGTGCTAGTTAGTTTTCAGACGTTGGTACAAACTGTGTTGGTGAAACAGTGAAGAATTTAACTGATAATCCAGAGATGTGAAAGGAAATGCCCCTCCAAACTATGTCACAGCAGAGACCACCTATGGCTGACCCAAGGGAGCAGACATTGGTAGCCAAACTGTTCAACAAAGGTTGATAAATATCCGAATCATCTTCTTCCAGTAATTCTGAAATGATATTAAAACAAAAAAAACACAACACAGAAATGGTTGTGCTCAAGTCACAGCTCACTAATTAGCTGTATTTACATTAAAATTCAAAAGAAAGAAAGGAGGTTGTGGATGCCCTATCCCTGGAGGCATTCAAGGCCAGGCTGGATGTGGCTCTGGGCAGCCTGGTCTGCTGGTTGGTGACTTGCACATAACAGGGGGTTGGAACTGGATGAGCACTGTGGTTCTTTTCAACCCAGGCCATTCTGTAATTCTATATCTAAGGAACTGTACAGTAGGAAAAAAAAAAATCATTTCTGCCAAAATGAGCTCATTGCCTTATGAATTATGGTAGAACTGATGTAGACTTTAACCGACCTATGCTTTCCCAAGACCGAAACATGATTTTATTTTTATTTTTTTTAATGACTGTTTTCATCACATGTTGCTACTTTCTCTAGGATTTCTCTATCCTTTACTTTTTCTAGGATTTTTTACTTTCTCTAGGATTTCTCTATCCTTTATATCAGTTCTAAAATGCAGGTGATACTACCCAGCCCAAGAAATCCATATAACAGCTCCTTCATTAATACTAAATGGATCAGGACTGGGCAGGTGGCTGGACATAACTGCACTCTCTAGTATTGTTAGGTCTTAACAAGACATCCTAAGCTCTGAATTACAACAAAATAACTACTTTCTTCTTTTTTTTCCCCTGTAATTTTAGCTGCCTTTCTGATTTCTGCTGAGCTGCACAAGCACAAGAAGAGAAGAATCTGGCTGGACATGTTCTCTATGGGACTGATGAATGACCTATTCTCTTTTCAACTATTACAGGATAAATCTGTTTACACACAAAAAATTGACCTGGGCCAACGAGGTGGGACTAGAACCAGGAAGCTGGCACGTCCCGGAGGTAAAAATGTATTTGCAGCCAACAGCATTAGTAACTCAAGACCAAAAACAAGCCACGCTGTCATTAATTACTCAGACAGGGGCAGCCACAAAAGCAGTGAGAAGACCCAAAAGCCAACTGTAAATAGCTCGTCTAGCTGATTAGTTCAGAAAAAAAATGAATGGGCAGTTTCGGAGGTCAGAGCCCATGGCACAAGTCAGTCTCAGGCCAATTTGCAACTGGACAATGGCATGAGAAAGAGTTTAATTCTTATTTAAAAAAAAAAAAAAAAAAAAGTACTCAGAAATAATCGCCAAAAAAAAAATCTTTTCCAGCAGAGGAGTAATCATTGCAATTTCCAAGCACAGAAGGTAAGGCTCTTTGCACCAGAGGTATTTAATTAAGGACACGGAATATTAGTTTGATCTAATAGCGCTTTCGTAGGGCACTGAAAAGACATTGCTCTTGGAGGAGGGAGTGCATGCCTCACACGTAGCATCTGTAGGTTTCTAACACCCAACCACAAAAAGCAAAGTAAAATACCAACCAACAGGGGGATAGGAGCAGGATTATAGCACTCCAAAACAAAACAAACCATGAAACTCATGGAAAGTCCCATGTCTATTTGAGTAATTGTTGCGAGTATTGTTCTCGCATCTCTTGAGGTTTTATGAAGCTTATGATGGGAGATTGGTCTAAGTATCAGAAATCTTAATTTCTAAGATAAAGGAGAGCACTGTGGAAGAAAATGACTTGGAGTGTATGACAGTTTTTCTCTGTGGTGGTAAAATCTGCCCACAGTTGCTGGCTAAGATGCCCAAGTTGCACCGCAAAGGGACCAAAGGGTCCATGCAGGAGCAGCAGCTGCTGCCCAATGACTCAGAAAAGCACTGAGATTCATGAGAAAAAGTGGGGAATGCCTAAGCCTGGGTGGGAAAGTCTGGAGGGAAACAGGGAAAGTTTTGGGCAGACACCAAACTGGAGAGGCAGAACAGAAGCACACCATTAGATTTTTCCATATACCTCGCAAGGATGCAAGGATGCTCAATCAGTGGAAAACGTTGTCTCGGACAGAATGAAAAGCAAAAAAATCTGACTGTACCTTTTAGCAGCTTAAGCTGTAGAAGGGAACCCGCTGCACAAATGGTACAAATTAATACAGGCTGCCTTTTTTTTTTTAATCACTCACACATCCTTCTCTCCAACAAACAGAATGATACCTGGCACCTCACCCAAATCTAGCACCTTCCATCCACAGACTCCCAAAATATGACAGATAAGCAACCTGTCAGGAAAATTATAGGTTACAATCTCTTTATTTCAAGGGAAACTGATGAATCTGCCAATATATTTTGAAGCAGGATTAGGTTGCTTCATTATCCTGTGATGAAAATTCATGGCTGACTGTAGTAGGTTTGGGAATCTGTTGAATCACTGCCAGAGCTTCAGCAAAATATTTTGCCTGACCATTTTCACCTAAAACGTATTTTTTCAAGCAGATTCCACATTTGAGAGGGAGCACAAGGAAATAGCTTGAGGCTGTGCTCCATCCAACATAGTCTAGGATCTGATGCAGTCCAGCAGTCTGGCATCCTTGTTCCAGTGCATACCCCATGAGACCCCAGAGGGTCCTCCAAGCTCAATTGGATAATCACAGAATCACAGAATGGCCCGGGTTGGAAGGGACCTCAAGGATCTTGAAGCTCCAACCCCCCTGCCACAGGCAGGGCCAACAACGTCCACATTTCATAGCAGCCCAGGCTGCCCAGGGCCCCATCCAACCTGGCCTTGAACACCTCCAGGGATGGATGGGGCATCCACAGCCTCTCTGGGCAGCTGTTCCAGCACATCACCACTCTCATAAGAAAGAGCTTCCCCCTGACATCCAACCTCAATCTTCCCTCTTTCAACTTAAATCCATTTCCCCTCATCCTGCTGTTATCTACCCTTTCAAAGAGTTGATTCCCCTCCTGTTTGTAGGCTCCCTTTGGGTACCAAAAGGCTGCAATGAAGTCACCCTGCAGCCTTCTTTTTTGCAGACTGAACAAGCCCAGCTCCCTCAGCCTGTCTTCGTAGTGGAGGTGCTCCAGTCCCCTGATCATCTTTGTGGCTCCTCTGGACCCTCTCCAACAGCTCTGTTTTTCTTGTACTGGGAGCTCTGGACACAGTAATTCCAGATGGGGCCTCACAGGAGCAGAATAGAGGGGGACAATCACCTCCCTGTCCCTGCTGGCCACCCCTCTTCTGATGGAGCCCAGGATACCATTTGCTTTTCAAGCTGCAAGAGCACACAAGATAAGAGCAGGTGTAACATATGTTTGGATGATTGGACTGGATGATCTTGTATGCCTTTTGCAACCTTGGTGATTCTGTGATTCTATATCCTTGGTTGGAGCTAGATGATCTTTAAGGTCTCTTCCAACCCAAGCCATTCTATGATTCTATCTTTTGAGATGCAGACTGAAGCCTTGCAGTGTCCCTTCAATCCTGTACCTGCCCAGCAAGGAGAGCATTTTGCCCTGCATGGCTGTTATTTCAGTAATGCAAGCTTTTTAAGTGTCTCATCCTAATCTGCGAGCTTTCAGAGTCCGCTTTCAAATGCAATGTCCTGTTTAGTTTTAGCACATCAACAACATGCTTTCTTAGCCTATCTGTATGCATTATCTAGTGCTGTAATGTATCATGAACTGAACTACAGCATCATTACAGGTAAGTGCTCAGGTTTAAATGCAAACATAATTGCATAATGTGGTACAGCCAGGAAGAATAATGCAGGAAATAGAGCCAGCTCCATCTGATAGTGCAATCTGACTGGGACGCTGGCCGTTTGGATCAAACGCACAGCCCAGATGGGGCAACCAAGAATAAAAGTGCTTTGCCGTATCTTTATTGTCATCATCAAAAACACTTATCTGCCAGAAAGGTAAAAAGGTGAAGATGGGACTCTTACAGAAAAGGTCACATAAGCAATAGGGGAACTCTGGGTTATGATGTCTACGGAGATGTCACTCCTCAGTAAAGGTTACCTTTGGACTGCCACTTCAAGCTGAATTTTCCACTTCCTAATGGGGTGTTGGGTGTTCAGTGGCATTTAAAATACTAGGTACATCCCCACCTATTTCCTTGCACAAAAAGGTGTCTATTTAATTGCAGTGAATCCAGATAAAGCCCAAGATCTTAATCTGCAAGGAGCTGAGCAAACATTCCTGATGCAAGACAACTTCCAAACAAGGAAATATCTAGAGCAGAAATGCACTTTTCAATACATTACTCTAATAGAGTTAAAATTGGAATGGATTCTCCATGTAATAATGCTTCTATTTTTTTCATTAACAGTTTGAGCTGACAGCAGCACACGACGGACAATTTCAGCAGGGGTGCAGACAGCACCACATCAGCAGCCTGAACCAGCTGACATTCACTGAGAGCACTTTGCACTGTATTGCTGTGCCACGAACAACCACGCCTCAGCCAAAGAGCAGCATCACATATTGCGGGACAGAAGCCACTCTTGTCATTTCAACAGATTTCAGCCCAAAATTCATTTTAATCGGATAAAAAGATGAGAGAGTTGGCGTGCAAGAGTGCTCCTCGACTAATACATTGCACTCTGAACTGAGAGCCTTTTGAGTTCAGAGCACAAACTGCTGCTGTCTGAGCTATGAAGCCATCCTTGTGTCTTTTGGGGCTGGAACAGCTTATCATTGTTGGGAACAGATCCCCTGCAATGTGTCATGGCTTTTACTGTCTGCCCACCCACACACAACATTTGTCTGCCTCTACATCATCTGGCAGGATATCAAACTTAGGATCTCTTTCCCAAGGAATCGTGGTGGCACATCCATACCCCAATGCATTCAAGTGTTTAAAGATGCAGATGGGCACCAGGTAGCATTTTCCAAGGGCAGATTTGATTTCAGGTAGAGATGGGCACTGTACTAAGGTACGTACTTGAAAGAGTACGTATCTACATGAAGTGAAAGTAAAGCATCTTGTCCAAACCTCAAAAGCCTTATTTGCTGCCAGCTATCACCACCTGGAGAAATTTGTCAGAACTGCCAACAGAATTGTCACCCCATGATGTCTGCATCTCCCAGAGCTGAAAACTATAAAATCACTGAGGTTGGAAAAAACCTCTGAGATCACCAAGTCCAACCCCAGCCCACCCCCACCGTGCCCACTGACCACCTCCCTCAGTGCCACATCCTCATGGTTTTTCAGCACCTCCAGGGACAGTGATCCCACCATCTCCCTGGGCAGTCTGCACCACTCTTTCTGAGAATAAATTTTGCCCAGTATCCAACCTCAGCACTAGCTCATGGCCACGCTGATGACCACTGAGTGCAATTCTTCCTGCATGAGAAATCCCAATTTTTGCCTCATTGTCTGAGCCTCTGTCAGCTTTGAATTTTGGCATCAGTTCACTGGGAGAGGTATTCAAGACATCAAGGAGCTAAGTACCAGGATCAGGAAAATAGGGAAAGACATTCACACTGAGTGAGCCATCTCTACAGTTAATAATGAATTGCTTAGGGAGCATTGACACACCACCTCTCAGTCATATGGTCTGACTTTGGGCAGTGAAGTCCAGCCAAGAGTTGGGCTTCATGATCCTCAGTGGTCCCTTCCAACACAGGATATTCTATAATTCTGCAATTGCTTCCTGCCAGTTGTTTTGCACATCTTTATCCAGTTCTGCATAGGTTAGCCTAAACATCTATAGCCATTCATGACATCCATGCCCATACAGGCCTGCTGTCCTCAACACCAAAAGCAAAATCTGCATTTTCCACTCACCAGATACAAGTTAAGGCAGGAGGAAAAATGCAAATAAGTGAGAATTAGAGTGAGAGTGAAAGACAAAGAACATGTGTCAAAGAGAACCACAAACCCTAAGTGATTTAAAAACTGAGTTTGACCTTCGATCAGAATCCCAAACCCAAAGAAGTTGTATGAAAGCAGGAAAAAAATCAATAAGTCAAATGGCATCCTCTTGCCTCAAGTTTATTCAAGGAAGTCGAATTTACTGAGCACCTCACAAACTGTCTTTGGCTAAAATCACCTCTACTGAGCTCTGACACTTGAAATTTAACTGAATATGAGCTAACAGCTCCCAGCCCTGCATCACCCATGAATTTAACTGGGAATATTTTGTTAATGCCATTGCAGCCACTCCACCTGATGCTTCCCTACCCTGGGACTTCTGCTTTTCTTCACAGGATCCCCAGAGCACCTAGTATCCTCTGCTCCTTCCCAATCTGATGGTAATCATTTGCTCGTTTTTATGAGGCAGCCTTACCATCCCTTAAGGAAGTCCTTTGCTTTGCAGCTATCATCAGGGACAGATTGGGAACTAGAGGTTTCCACCTATGGAGCTGCCAATCAAAGGAAAACACCCAGCACCTCCAAGGGGTTGTTAACTCAGTCCATCACCCGGCTGCTGACGACTCACCATGAAAACAGCCTGGTTTTACTAGCAGTCACATAAAATTAACCCTGTTTTTAAAGACAGAATGAAGGCTCTCAGGTTAATTGTGGCAAAGTGCTCGAGCATGCTGGTTTTCTCTCTTGCTACAGCATTTTTAATTTATTTTTTGTTAATAAATGTTTCTGAACTGAAATTCAGTCATCCTCCAGGTATACACTTCTTGCTTGTTGTTTAGTCTGGGAAAACCTTTGTTGTAGCACCAGCAGTAACAAAACAGGAAAAAAACAAACAAACAAACAAAAAAAAAACAAGTGTAAAATACAAATACAAGTACTAATCATCCTTACTGCTTATGCCCAAGTCTGTACACAAAAGAAATTACAATACAAGACGATTATGTTTCCATCACTTCTTGTAGCCTGCTACAAGATGAAGTTTTCAGGTCCTTGTTATCCTCAGGATATAGCCCTTTTATTTTCTAAATGAAGCAAAACCCAGCTGTGTCGCCCACCAAATTAAGCTCCCAAGATTTTTTCCCACCTTCCCTGGAAGTCTGATCTTATGGGTCAAACCACAGCGAGGCACCAAGCTCAGGTCTTCAGAGCTACGTTCCTATAGGAGCAATATTTGTAACCCAGCATCCCCCTCACATTTAATGTCATAAATGACACAGGCATTACATGTCTAGACTACAGTCTAGCAGAAAATATCGTCAAGACAAAATATGAAAGAGCCCCTCGTCCTCCAGAAACCATGGGCAAGGGATAATCAACATCTGAATTACTGCCCTATATCCTTCTAGTGCTTATCCAAATGATTTTATTCCCAGATAACTCTCCCATGTTTTTGTTCTGCATACATGTCTGGAAATAAGCTACAAATAAACAGGAGTGACTTACAGAAGATGGAACCACCACAGCACCTCATGCATGCCAACAGTCACGTATAGGCTCAGACTCAACAAGATTATATCCAATCAATTTTAACATGGATGAGACAACAGGGGAACCAAGAGGCAGGTTTAAAATGTTTTCAGGACTGGGAGTGCACATGTCAACCAAGGCCACAGTGCAGCACCTTTAGTTGCCTAAAATGGAGCACCAAATAAAATAAAATTAGTGTTGATTACTGCTCAACTCTACCTAGATTTGACATTTCAGTGCTTCAGACCTGAAGCTGGTCAAATTCAGTCTCAAATCTTCATTTTTAAACAGCACAAAGACATCTCCATCCATGTTTCCAAACATGGGCAGGACCTTTCCAATGCCCCCACGCTGGCCACAGCCACACTACTAAAATCTCACAGCTTTCAAAATGGAGCAGACAGTGCTGAGCCTTTTGCTGGATCCCAAACAAGACCCCAGAAACATCAAGTGTAGCAGAGTAAGCTATAAGCCAAGCTTCACACAAGAGTCCAACATGCAACATCGAGTAGATGTTGCATGCTCTGGATCCAACTGGATGCTAAGGATCAGAAACAGGACACAACTTCAGACAGTGACACAGAGGACTACACCAGCAGTGCAAGAGCTGTTTGGAGACATCTTCAACCCACATCACATCTAAGGAAAGCAAGACCTGCTCATACATTATGCCAAATTCCAACACAGGAAAAGAACAAGCCTAGGCTAGGTTCACCTCCAAGGAGCACAACCTTTTCCATTCAAATTCACAAGGATGAGATGGAAAAGCCTCCCTCCGAATCCATCCATAGCCCAAAGCCTGCATGCTAGCAAGGATCCAGTCACTAAACACCCTCAGCACCTTTCCCCGAGTCAAGAGCGAGTTCTACAGATGGAGAACCAGAGCTGTGCTTCCATCACATACCACTGTCCCCCTCCAAATCTACCAAAATGCCAAAGGAGCCAATTGAACTCTTTCATAATTAAACAGGAAAGTGGCAACAAGGCTTTATGTAAGAGTCTGCGAGAAAACAGAGAAAATTTGCTTGTAGTCCCTTGAGAAAGCTTCCTTGCACTCTCTTGACCTTAATTCAAGTCTTTTCTATGTGAGGGAAGGGAAATCTTTGTTTTCTGCCCTGTAGAGTTGTGCATCTAAAATGACACTTTCTCCTCTCAATCTGTTTTTCTTTCTGGGATGGAATAAATAGAGGGAAAGAAGAAAAATGGTTCTTCCACTTGATTCTAATTTCATGTGGGTCTGTGTAAATAGGAGTGGAAAGGTGTGTTGTGGGTTATGGGGAGGTGGCATCCTTGTGGAGACAAGCAATAGCCAAAAGGGTTCCTGTGCAACAGGGTGAGGATGGCACCTAGGACCAACTTCAAAAATAATCTCTAACACTAGAAAGATGGTGGGATGAGGGAAATTGAATAAAAGTAAAATAAAGGTGTGGGGGATAGTAGAAAAAATATATAATTCAGCCCTTGGTGTTTTTTTTTTTTTTTTTAGCTGAGAACAGGAAAGGAAAGAGTTAAACCTCAAATCAGGAAGCAAAAAGTTAAAGCAAAAGAGAAAGAAGAAAAAAAAAAAACCACCAGAAGCAGATCTCCTAAATTTCCCATTGCAGCCCAAGGCTGATCCTATTAAAAGGAAAAAGAAAAAAAAAGAAAGAAAGAAAGAAAGAAAAAGAAGAAAGAAAACAAAAAATGAAAGAAGGAGAAGCAATTTCGTTTATCCTTTTCCCGCACACCTAGCAGCAGATTTTTTTATTATTTATTTACCACCCCTTTCAGGGCAAGGCCCTCATTTTCTTATTTAGTGCAACTGAGATTGTCCTCCTAGAATGACCTTTTCTTTCCCCCCTTTCTCTTTCACTCCTCCTCTCCTTCGTCCTCCCCCCTCCTCCTCCTCCTCGCTGCCTCCAGGCCATTGCCCTCATGCCAGTAACTAGATAACACACTCTATCAGAGATTTTTAAAAAAATCATTGCAAAGGCACTAGGGCTGATAGTGGCATCAATCCTAGCCTGACACAGGCTCGGGTCAACCATTTATCTCTTCACATTGCCTGTGGTTACTGTGGAGGCCATCTTGGTTCTCTACATCTTAACAACCTTGCAGATGGTCCCTCTCGCTGCTCTGATAGCATCTGCACCCCAAGACTGGCTTTGTGCTTTTGTTTGTGTTAATTTGTTACAGACTCCTCCACTTCCTTTCTGCCGGGCCTGCAAATCCAGCTTGGTTTGGTGTGTTCCTACCCCCACCTCTGAACATAACCACGTTCAAGGCAGGAGGTTAAGAAACAGAGAACATAAGGGTGAGCTTGCCAGGTTGCTAAAAGTGAAGATTTATAAAAGAATATATACATCACATTTTAGAAAATTTTCATCTGATCCAACTCTCGACTTCCCATCCATTCCCCAGACCAGAATGCATCCATCCACGTAGGTGGCATACTTCACTCATATCCTGTTTAACCACTCTTAATTGGTGCAGTGGTTTTCCTCAAAGGGAAACACTGGAAAAAAGCAAAAAGAGGATCTTTCTCCTTTGCGACAATGTTCAGTGCTCTAAGAAAACAGGACAGATGAAGATGGATAACCAAAGGACACAGAAGAGAGCATAAGGATGAGAATGTGTTAGGGCTGTATCAATTTCTGGAGTTAAAGGATGAAGAAGCTTGAAAGACAATATTACATCTTCAGCCTTAGGTAATGTTTCCTACTGAAGCTACTGGATCTATTTTGTATATATATATATATGTATACATATATTAGGAGGTGCTGTGTGGAGCCAGGAGTTGGACTTGATAATCCTTTTGTGTCCCTTCTAACTCAGATTTTCTGTGATTCTGAGATTCTACATATTTAAATCATACATCTATAAGCAGAAGCAACCAACTACAATCTTCTCATCCTCAATGCACCCATCAGACAACAATGCAGTACAAGGACGGCACTAAAGTGATAGTGAAAGAATATCACATATCTACTACACAGAGCACAAGAACCCTGCTGGTCCACCACCTGCAACCCTCACAGACACACAACGTGGTCAGGGGATCTGTAATAGCATTGCTGAGAACAATAAAGTAGCAGCCCTTTATGTCTGGCATGCTCTGTGCTTACAGAGAACCTTATATACCTCCCAAGATGCTGTTATGGAATCGCCACCTACATCAAGTACCAGATAACTCCAGCATGCAAAATTGTCTCTTCTCCTTCCTCCCTCACTTGCAAATAATGTGGTGGCCAGAGAGATGGTAAATGAGGAAAATAAGAACAAAAAAGGTGGCTCTGGGCAGCCTGGTTGACGACCCTGCCCATGGCGGGGGGTTGAAACTAGATGATCTTTGAGGTCCTTTTCAACCCAGGCCATTCTATGATTCTAAGAAAAAGTGTGGTTCTAAGATAAATAGGAGTACAAGAGATTTGGAAAGCTACACCTAATTGTGTTAAGTGGAATCTGAAAAGCAAGAGTCCCTTAAGTGACCATGCAGTTCTCAGATGAAGCCTTTGCTTTTTCGTTGGTTCTGTTTTTTCTCTCTGAAAAGCAAACAGAGCAGTTATCCCAGTTTCAATCACTGTGCAAAGAAGTAAATGCTATTCTTACATCTCAAAACCTCTCCTTAATGCCGTGTTAAAAAACAAAGGGCAGTGCAGCAGACTCAGGCAGAGCCAAAGTCCAAGAAGGCATCTGCATCTAGCAAGTTATTTTTCCATCAGCACTCCATTTCTTAATGGAGACTCCTTGAGGGCTGGGTTGCAGAGGATACACTAGCATACCCGTTTAGCTTCCCTATGACTGACTTAATGCACATGGCATCTGCCCTCCAATGAACATTATATCACCCACCTGGGCCAGAAGAGGAAAGAGGAATCAGCATAGGGCAACTTTGCTCAAACAGCATGCTTACACGACGATTAGGTCTGGTCCACTGATCCGGAATAATAATCTGAAGGCTCACTAAGCATAATGGATTTGGAGACATCTAAGCTTGCCAAACCTTCCCATGAGCATCCTTTACACACTGTATCAGTGTTTTGCATGTCTCATCAGCGTCACGGTGGTTGACATCTCATTATGCAGCCAAGGTGGCAGTGGACAGGTACTGAGTGAGCATTAAAACTTCTCCCTTGCATTATTTAATTCATATCCTCCCATTATCCAGTGTATCACGAAGCTGTGAACTAATTAAGTCCTGTGGGATATACAGCTAGCGTTGGAATTTTTTTTCTTTTCTTTCCCACCCCCCCACCTCACACACACACACACACACACACACACACACACGCTTTGTCAGTAGCCTAAATTGCATTACATACAGATATAAAAATAATTCTGCAACTCTTCCTGAGAATAATAACGGAGCAAGTTACAAACACTAATGATGCTGAGTACAGCGGTGGGGCAGAGGCCTGCTGCTTACTTTCTGTGACCTACTTAAGTTCTACGGTGGCAAGTATTTCAAATACGAATGGAGGAAAAGGGCCTGAGTCAGTCTCTAAAGTAATCCATTAAAGCTATTTTGGAGGAGATATTTGGGCATGGAGCAAATCCAAGGAATATGCCAAGTTGGTGAACTTCAGCCCAATGACGCCTGCTAAGCAACAGGTCTCCAGCCAGCAGCTTGAAAAGTCCAGCAATCTGTGGGGTCCTCTAAATTCAAACACAAGCCCAGCTCATTCTGCACCCATGACAAACAGAACAGAGTTGAAAGGATGGGTATTGCCTCGTATCTCCAGAAATACAGCTCTTCTCCTCAACTGAAGATCTTACCCAAAATTCTTCCAAGAGATTTAACCAAAACAGCAAATCTGAGGGACTGATTCAAGGCAGCAGCATGAACAAAGTGAACAGGGCAGATACAGCCTTCTAACTTTGGATGACAGCTACAGCCCAATTTTCACGCACAGGTATGCAACAAGAGGTAGAAGAGCTCCTTCTCTGCAGAATTAGGCTTCATTATCTCATGCAGATCATCCAAAAGTTAAGCTTCCTAGAGATAAGTTTTTTTCAATAAATACATCTTCACGTCTATTTATAATGAAAATTTTCTCCTCGTAAGAAAGTGCGGTGATGCAGTGGCACAGCTGCCAGGGAGGTGGTGGGGTCACCGTCCCTGGAGGTGTTCCAGAACCATGGGGATGTGGCACTGAGGGATGTGGGCAATGGGCATGGTGGGATGGGCTGGGGTTGGACTTGGGGATCACACAGAATAACACACAATGGCCAGGGTTGGAAGGGATCCTGGAGGTCTTTTCCAGCCTGAATAATTCGATGATGATTCTCTAGTATTTGGAGCTTCTTCATATCCAAGACAATAAAAAGTCTGATGAACAACCACTTCAATTATCTTCTGAGAAAGAGCTTGTTATGTTTGCTGAATTGTACGGAATTTTTTCTGTTTGTGTCCACAAGAACTTGGAATTCAAACAGACAGTGAGGCAACACCATGGAAATGCTCATAATATACGTGGAGGCACAGAGGCATTCACAACATGTTTTTATTCAAAATCCACCTGGCATGGCTATGGTCTAACTCCTGGATGAGTTATGTTAGCTATTTCATGCAATTTTTAGTAATTCTGACACACAGATCTGGGGTGAATTCATGGGCTGATTCAGTCACTGCTTGGATACTGCTCTGCAGAATGAAGGAAAGGAGAAACGGATCATTTCCAGTGCAAGGTTCTGGCTGGCCAAAGAAGGTCAAGCTGATGGACCTGCCTCTGCCACCTGCCCTGAAGTAGGATCCTAATGCATGGATTCCTCTTCAATCACACCAGGTCCTGTCTGTGAGCTGCCACTAACAGGGCTGCTAAAAGCATCATCTCATCGCAGCTTGTGTTTCTCTTATTTCTACCCTATCTTTCAAATCCCAATTGATCATACTATTGATAACTACAGACAGGTCCTACTAAATGTCTTATAAGGATTGAAGAAAAGAATGCCCTTTCCCCAAAGCTCGTATCCCTTAGAATCCAGCCTCTACAACAAATATTCTGAGGCTTTATCCCATTTTTCTGCCCTGCAACAAGTTTCTTCTCTTTTCTTACCAATGCCCACTCCATGCTCTTGATAACACAAGACTATCAAGCCTTTCTGTCATGCCTCTTTTCTCTTCTGCCACCCTGGAGCAAACAGTGCTCCAACACCATCTCACCTCCTCTGCTCCCGACCTGCCCAATAACCCAGCTGTTTTAAGGCACACCTGCCTGGGCATCATGCAGCTGGCAAAGGAATAAGGAAGAAAAAATAAAATGCAGAGCACAGTACCCGTGCTTTTGGAGTGCTGTGAGATCCTTTCATGAGAGTTCAATAGAAGTGCCAGATGTTATTATAAAGAGATGCATTCCCGTTACTTGTACACAGAGTTGTGCTGCCTGCTAATAGCACCATTATCCTACTGCACGTGGTGCTATTAATGCAATTCACTGCTTGGTGCAGAACCTGGGGACCATTATTTCCACTGGAAAGGTAAGGCCAGTTCATATGACATGATTTAAATCTCTACAGTGAAGCATGCATATGCTGCACCAGGTCGTAAATCTTAACGGGATGCTGTCAGCAAGAAAGGGACCAAAATTGAAACCATTTATCTGAACTCCCCACCCACCCACCTCTGCTCACCCAGGCCAGTTTTGGGATGAGGGATAAAATGATTCCAAATGCCTGCTGGGTTCATTAAGCAGCAGCAAATCCCAGATCGGAAAACACTGCTGGTTTCATGCTGTACTCCCTCCATTCCTTCAGGATGCTCAGCTCCTTGATTCACCCCACACCGGGTGGAAAAATCACAGCAGAGACAAACCTCACCACTTCTTCTTATTCTGGTTGCCACCTGAGCCAAAAAGACAGTCACCATCTCATTGCTGAGACTAAGGGACTACCCAAAGCAGTGGGTGACAGCTCCTCTATGCTGTGGCCTATGCTCTGCAGCACTAGAGACATCTTTTGCACACTAGGTAAGGACAACCTAAAGGAAAGGAATAGTTGCTGTCTGACCTGACACTGGCTTAAGCACATCTTTGTGCTTTGCATTTCCTAACTAGAAAGTTTTTTGCTTGGCTTTCCCCATTGCTGTGAGTAGCAGAGCTAGCCAACAAGCACATGGGAGAGGAGTCATCCTGCAGAACATGGGAAGGCCAGGGCACTGTAAAGGCTGGCAATGCTAGGAGGGAAAAGGCTGCCTATGATGGTCCTTCTTGGGCCAAGGGAGACTTAAAAAAATTTTTTTTCCTTCTTTTTGTAAAGCAGAATAAAGGAATCATAGAATCATAGAATGGCCTGGGTTGAAAAGGAGCACAGTGCTCATCCAGTTCCAACCCCCTGCTATGTGCAGGTCACCAACCAGCAGCCCAGGCTGCCCAGAGCCACATCCAGCCTGGCCTCGAGTGCCTTCAGGATGGGGCATCCGCAGCCTCCTTGGGCAACCTGTTCCAGTGCCTCACCACCCTCTGGGTGAAAAACTTCCTCCTAACATCCAACCTAAACCTCTCCTGGCTCACTTTAAAACCATTCCCCTTGTCCTATCACTATCCAGCAATGGTATTTTAGGATGCTTGGCTACAAGAGCAATATACATGTAAAATAGATTTACAGGGCAAATATTCAGAGATTCTCAGCTTATTAAAAGCTTCAGAATCTGATGCTGGAAACACACCAAAATCACTTGGACAGAATACTGCTGCTGCTCTGGGGCAGGGTGGTAGATACAGCAACAGAATGCTCATTATGGATAGAGATAAAAATTACCATGAGAGCTTTAACATAAATCCTGAGCAAATGAATTTCAGCTTCCCAGGTCTCACCTGTACTAGGAAGGCTGCATAATAATTTGATTTACCAGGGGAAAACCAGCATTTGTTCTCATAAGCCAGGAGTGAAACTCTTCTCCCTTGTACCAGTACAACTCCACCAACATCTCAGGAGCTGCTCATTTAGGATGATGACAGAGGGACATTGGGCAGTCACAGAATACCCAGCTGCTCTGAATTCCTTATCACAAGAGGCACAATCCATAACTCCAGCTCAGCACCTCCAAAAACACTGCAACACCCCCAAGAGCTGTGAAAGGTTTGGGTTTGTAATCATATTTGTTGAGATTGAGCCTTACAATGATGTTAGCTCAGAGTCATGAGTTTTTGTGATAAACACACTGTGGCTGTTTTCCTGCAAGAGAGACCATCCTGTCTCAGTTCCGGATATGAAAGAGGAGCAAAACCCGTATAGAAGCAGAGCTGCACAAATGCTGAATGCTAAGTCCCTATAGGAAAGCTGGAACTCTGTGTCTTGTGGACAAGATTTCTGATCAAATAACAGAAAATTACACTTTTAGAACAGAATTTGCATTGATACATCAAAAGGGAGAGTTGTTTGGTTTTTTTTAAAAAATGTACAAACTGCCCAGAAAATAAGGTAAAGCTCATTTCTGTATCATAAAACACTATTATCCATAGTTAACCATGAATACAGCTGCACAGCATTACAACTGCTATTCAAAGTTGGAAAGCTTTTAATATTATATATTGCTGCTGCTCAGCCTAAATTGTTTCTTCTTTTTTTTTCTTTTTTTTTTTGCCTCCTTTAAATGTACACAATATTACAAATTTAATTTTAAGCTGTTTGAATCAGTCTGTAAAAGAGATTTGATTATACCTGAGTGTTCTGGCCCCAGTTTTTCCATATCTCAGTAATCTTGGCGGTAATTGGCTGATTAGCTCCCTCACACTCCATCTCTGCCTCAGTTTCCATGGTAATGTTACAGGAGCTATTATAGATGAGAACTTCATCTCTTTCCACTTTAGGGCTGAAACGAGAAGGGAGGTTAAATGGGGTGTCATCAATCTTAATGAAATGCAATTATTTTTACTCTTATTAATCATTGCAAGCCATTAGCTTGTGGCAACTCCTGGCCACCATTTGTCAAACTTTGCAAATTTCTGTAATTTTGTTTCCATTCTTTTATTGTTTATTTGTTTTTCCCCCTTTTATCTACACACGCTTACAATAAAATACATGCATAAATATCTCTCAGTGATGCCTTTCTGCTTCTCCAAACTATTGCAAACAGCAGCAAATGCCATTCTAGGACCAAGGAAGATAAGTGCAGACAACAGCTAGGGAATCAGCAGTGCTGGGATCAAAGATGGACTCCTACGTGGAGCAGGGTTTGCTCACGTCCCTCCTCCCCATCCTACTCACACTTAGCAATAGGGAATGAATAACTTGCAACTCCCTTAGGGCAAGTGGAGAAATTGGAAAAGCCACACAACTGGCTAACTGGTCCCTAATTCCAACTGTGAAAAAATGAGCTCATTTAGGGGTTCCAATTCCTGCTACCCAGCTGATTGCAATGATACTTTGTTGCTAGCACTGGAACATTAACTTAGTAAATTAATTAAACTTACTTAACAGCCCAGACTAAGCAGATTCGATATATGTGCCAGTTACACTAACAGACATTTGCTCCAAAGCTTCCCCTTGCACAGGAGGGGAAAGTAATGGAGAAGGTGGTGGGGAAGAGATATTTTTTCTGGATCTTGCTGCTGACAGCTGCTGACTTAGTAGCGTTTTGTTACGAGGAGCTATAGGATCTAAGATCCCTCAAAGTGAGGGGAAGGCTTCCCCATTTACTCCTACAGACTTTGGAACACTACAGTGTCACTCCTCCCTCCTTCCTTTGCCATCGTGCCTTCTTCTCACCCATCAAATACACAAGTACACACCTTGCAACTCGTAGGAAGGAGAGCAGAAGCTTCAAATGCTGATTTAGAATCATAGAATGGTTTGGGTTGAAAGAGAGCTTAAAGCCAACTCATGGGCCATGGAAAGGGACACCTCCCACAGCCCAGGCTGCCCACAGCCCCATCCTGCCTGCCCTTGGGCACTGCAGGGATGGGACATCCACAGCTCACCTGTTCCAGTGCCTCACCACCCCACGTAAAGACTTTTACTCAACAAAATAGAGGATCAGGTTGGTAGAATCAGGATTTTCAGGAGTTTCCAGCATCCTGAAAGACCCAACTAACAGGATTTGCTGACACACCAAAGTCAGGAGGCCAACTTCTACCCAAGTCAACCCAACAGCCAGAGCTTCCTTGTGAGCACAGCGATCAGGACGATTTGGTGAACCTGAATTTTTCAAGCTGGGCTGGGTATGATGGCTCACTGAGCAAACAAGGAGCTGCTCTAACTGCAGGTAGGGGCCTTTGTTCTGTTGCCCCTTTTTTTTTTTAGGGCAGGAGGAGGTTAATGCGCTAAAGGAAGCAGCCACAGTAGCAGCAGCCACAGAAAAAAAGAAAAGCTTCCTGCAAGTGGCTGAACCTTTTTAACAGTGAATTTTTATTTCTATATTTAAATGAACCTTTCCCTCTGCTGTATCAATAATCAAAAGCCAGCCGTAGGGAACTACGCTCGCTTTTGATAGAAACACTTTGAGAACTGCTCTTGTCCTGCGTGATAATTCAATGGACTGGGCTATCTTTCAAGACTGCAGAGTACTTCTTTTTCATGCTACAAGAAAAAGCTGCATCTTTAAATAACCAACTATTTTAAAGGGAGAAGGGGCATGTTTTTGGCTCACACAGCTCAGTTGGCAACTTGACGCTAATTGAAGTCAATGGAGAGGAACTCCAAGTGGTAATCATAGAATCACAGAATGGCCTGGGAAAAGGACCGCAATGCTCATCCAGTTCCAACCCCCTGCTATGTGCAGGGTTACCAGTCAGCAGACCAGGCTGCCCAGAGCCACATCCAGCCTGGCCTTGAGCACCTCCAGGGATGGGGCATCCACGACCTCCTTGCAGGCAAAGAGCCAACTCCCCCCTGTCCTTGAAGAAGTGCACCTGTATCTGTGATGCAGGACAATGTTAAGGAATGGCACGGTTTTAAAAGAAGGTGCAATTTGCAACAGAGAATCAAGGGAGCCATTCACACAGCAGCGATGTTAACAGTGAGACTTGCTCCTTTCCTTTCCTAAGGCATATGCATTTGTCACTACGTGGGCATAACGTACAGACTACACTAGAAGAAGCTTTGTTCAAAACACCTAAAACTAGTAAGAAAGAACAGGAAAGACTGAACGTGTTGTTAAGTCAGCGATGCTTTCTATGCTTTAGTTCCCATCCCGGATGAATGTCTGAACTGCTGAACCTTTCTGCAGAACTCATTCATTTGTTTTGTTATTATTATTTTCACTTACAATTATTAATTAGAGCAACCAGCATGCATTATTTCAGGAATTCCCCAAACGATTCCTTCGATCATTTTCAAACCCTTTGCCACAAACTGCACTTAGTATTTGGAAATGGAATGTTTTCTGAAATTAAGTTTGAAAACACATTTTCAAGAGCTCTGAGATAAATCATTTGGTTCACTTCAACTCCCTTCCTCTATTTTTCCCTAGATTTTCAAATTAAGAAACTCATCTGAAATCAGCCCTCCTTCTCTCCTCTCCCACCATCAGCTAAACCCAGTTTAGAAATGGACTCACCAGAAAAACACACCAATGTGCTGGAAAATTCCTTTTGAGCCCATACTTGAAATTCTACACAAGGTATGAGTGTGAACACAGTAGGAGGGAAATTTAGTGACAACTTAAAAAGGTTTAAGTTTGAAAAAAGCCAAAACAGTAGGTAAAACGATGATTGATTTGATCTAGAACCTGAAGAGATGTTAAACTCTTCCTGGGACATAGATAATTAATAAGGGCAAAAAAATTGTTAAGAAAAATAATGAAGCAGTCATAAAATGATCACCATCACATGACAAAGTCATGTTCAGTCCTCCCACCCCTTTCACTCCACTGACACCAGAATGAAGAAGCAGAACTGGAGAAATCCAAACCAGGAAAATGAGCAAAAAGAAAAACCATCATAATAATTCCCCCAATACAGATTTGTAATCAGTAAAGAGGTGAGCATGAGCATAATTTTGAAAGCAGTAAGTGAAAGTAGTAATCTTGGGCTGCTCCATCACTCTCAAGTCTGAGTTACCTGGTGCCCTTCTACGACGGCATAACTGCATCAGTGGACAAGGGAAGAGCCACTGAAATTATCTATCTCAACTTCAGTAAGTTGACATGGTGCCCCACAACATCCTTCTCTCCAAATTGGAAAGATACAGATTTAATGGGTAGACTGTTTGATGGATGAAGATCTGGTTGTGAGATTGTACCAGAGAGTGGTGGTCATTGGCTCAATCTCTGGATGGAAATCAGTGATGAGTGGTGTCCCTCAGGGGTCAATACTGGCACTCTCTAACATCTTCATCGATGACATCAGCATGGGGTCGGGTGCACCCTCAGCAGTCTGTGGGTGACACCAAGCTGTGGGTTGCAATTGACACACCCAAGGGACAGGATGCCATCCTGAGCAACCTAGACAGGCTGAGAAATGGGCACAGGTAAACCTCATGAGGTTCAACAAATCCAAGTGCAAGGTCTGCAATTGGGTCATGGCAACACCTGCTGTCAGAATAAGCGGGGGGATGTAAGGAAGGAGCAAGGACCTGACAGCAAGGACCTGGGAGTACTGGTGGTGGACATGAGCCAGCACTGTGCCTTCATAGCAGTTGTGATAAGACAAGGAGAAATGGCTTCAAACTAAAAGAGGGGAGATTTAAACTGGATACAAGGAAGAAGTTTGTTACGATGAGAGTAATTAAGCACTGGCACAGGTTGCACAGAGAGGCGGTGGTGCCCCATCCCTGCAGACAGCCAAGGTCAGGCTGGATGGGCTGTGAGCACTGATGGAGCTGTGGGTGTCCCTGTTCAGTGCAGGCAGTGGGACAGATGGCCTTGAAGGGTCCCTTCCTATGCAAATCATTCTATGATTACCTGCCTTGGAGTTACCCTGCTAATAGCAGAAGGAAAGCAAAGCTCAACAAGGCAAGTCAAGGCCCCTAAAATTTCTTGTTTTGAAACTAAATCACTCAGCTTAATTTCAAGTTTCTCCTTCCTATCCCTTAAGTTTCTCTCTTCTTGTGTCCCCTAATACAACCATCCTCCCCATCTCCCAGGATGCTCTCAGACACTACCAAGGCACAGTGAGACTTTGGACGTGCCAGCTGTCCAGCTGTACATATCCACTGCCTGGCCTGCAGCTTGCTGGCAATGTGCAGATTAGGGTAGAATTCTACTTTCCCCTCCCTCAAAAGGAAACTAATTTCTTCCTGCTTAGCTGAGATTTTCTCTAAATTGGCAAGAATTCCATAATTCTTAAGACATCCATTCCTTACAAAACCCAGCTCAAATTTATCAGAGCTCAAAAGCTGATGGGGTGAAAATGGGGGAAATGAGTTGAGGGAGGGAAGGTTTAGGTTGGATGTCAGGGGGAAGCTCTTTCCTATGAGAGTGGTGAGGTGCTGGAACAGCTGCCCAGAGAGGCTGTGGATGCCCCGTCCATCCCTGGAGGTGTTCAAGGCCAGGTTGGATGGGGCCCTGGGCAGCCTGGGCTGCTGTGAAATGTGGAGGTTGGTTGCCCTGCCTGTGGCAGGGGGGTTGGAGCTTCGTGATCCTTGAGGTCCCTTCCAACCCAACCATTCTGTGACTCTGTGAGTCTGTGAAAATGACAGACCAACAGGCATATGCTATGTATTACTGCTATCCTTGTTCAGTAATCACGTCAACGCAGGACATCAGGAATCCCTTGATGACTCAAAACACCACTGGTGGCATAAGAACCAGATAAGGATGAGGATCAAAACTCTGCAACTCCACTGAAGTAGCTGGACTGCACCAACGAGCACTCCCCATTGAAACAAAGCATACACAATGCACTGCAACAATATTCTAATTCCCTATTTAAGGGCTTCAGTGTCTTTTGCAGAGTGCAATTCATCTATTTATTCCTTACTTCGAGCCTTTCGCTCCTGGAAGCTCTGCAGCTCTACAGCTCCATTAAAGGCAAAGGTAACAATTCAGACTTCCAGGTGACTTGGCCTTGGATTTGCAAAACCCAACCACCCCTTGCTGAGTAAATGTTGCACAGCCTGCTGAATTTTCTCTGCAACTTTTTACTCATGAAACTGCTTGAAGAGAGGAAGGGGAGGGGAAAAAAAAAATACAAAGGCTTCTGCTTTTCATAATGCCTAATCTTTTTCCCCATTGGCATCCACCAGATGTTGCTTTGGATCAGAAGATAAATATTAAAACCTAAGAAGGAACAAAGCAGGCTGTTTACGAGATGGATTTTCTGATGTTTCTCAAACCCTTTAAAAAAGATGGGAGAGGAGGGAGGGGGGGGAATAGAAATGCTTTGATAGACACAAGGAATGAATTTCACAACCCAGCAGAGCTCTCTAGCGGTCTCAAGGCTAAATTGCTCTGCTGGCAGCAGCCTAAGAATTAGGAATCATATGCTGGTGTCAACCTGAGAATTAGGAGTTATCTCCTTCTGCAGTCCATCTACCCTGCTGGGTAGAACTAACCTGGCAATGAGTCCAGCAATGTGGCTCTGGGAAGGGACGGAGTCCCCCTGCTGCTGCTGAGCTTGGCTCTCCCCACACAGGTACAGGTAGGACCTGGGTCCTTGCTGGCAATAGGAGCCCACCATGACTTGGACATCACATTTGATAATGGTGGATCTGTCCTCTTGGCAGTTGGCAGAAGAGTGGGTCAGGCTGCAGAGAAAGGCCAAGGATGCTGCAAAGACAGGAAGGGAATGAGTCACGGAATGGCTTAAGTTGGTAAAAAGCTTACCCCCCCCCCAATTGACCCAATCGTGCTAAGGGCTTTTTGTTAAAATCTCCATCTGGAACCAGCTACACTTCTCCTTGTTGAGGGGTGCCTGGGACAGGCGAAGCAGTGCCCAGACATGGCACCAGGTTGGGACATCCACTGCCTCCCTTCCAAAAATGGGATGAGGGGATCATAGAATCATAGAGTGGCCTGGGTTGAAAAGGAACACAATGATCACCCTAGTTTCAATCCCCCTGCTATATGCAGGGTCGCCAACCAGCAGCCCAGGCTGCCCAGAGCCACATCCAGCCTGGCCTTGAATGCCTCCAGGGATGGGGCATCCACAACCTCCTGTGGGCAACCTGTTCCAGTGCCTCACCACCTACTATCCAGATACTTCCCAAAACAGGCACAGCAAGGCAAAACCCTCTGCCAGGGTACATTTGCTGCCATTTGGTGAAGCTGTGGGATCTGAAGCAGGAAGGCAAAAGAGCTGCCCCTTGAGCCAGCCATCCCATCACACCACCCCAGAGAGTGCTGACCCCGGTGTGATTTGAACACACAGCCTTCTGATCTGGAGTCAGACGCGCTACCATTGCGCCACGAGGTCAGGGACAATCACCAAGAGCAGCCCACGGGTCACTGATGTTAAGCAGATGTTGGCTACATGTGTCATTGCTTCCCGTTGTGCATCCCAACCTCCGGTTTGGTACATCTTTTTAGGGGTGAATTGCTTCCCAGCAGCTCCCTGTTTCATGTGTGTGCCTGAACGTAACTCCCCTTGTATGACAAGGATCTACATCTCTGGGATTGAAAGATCTGAAATCCAGACGCAGATTTAGTGACTGTTGTACAGCCCGGAGTGCTTCTGGAGCACTTGGGTGAATGGGGAACCAGTTCAGCACCATTATGCTAAGAGATGTGATGGGAGCAGCTGCTTTGCTTTGAAATGAATTTAAGGAAAAAGATGTGAACAGAAATTAAGTTTTCCTATTGCCAAATCTAAAAGGGAAAAAAAAAAAAAAAAAAGAAACTAGAAAAATATGAACCATTATTTGGAATACTAAGGTTGCCTGCATCTTCACAAAATTTGCACTGATAGCTCTCGCAACCAAAAATGACCCCTTCCTCAAAGATCTCAGGAACAAGAGACAGAGCTAATAGGCAGAATATCCTAAAGGCGTGATGGTATCATGCCTAAATTGTTACTTTTATTGTCCAGAAACTATGCCTAGAGACACCTGAGCAGTCTCATAGTACCCAAAGAAGCCTCATGCCTTCTTGAAGGCCCAGTTGCCAATCCCAGGGGTATTTCAAACAGTGCTACCTGCACTTGTGTTTTGGCAAATGACTATCAGACTATCTGGAGGACTAAATGCTGCAATTAACTTGCCTTTTGCAACATTTTTATCTGCAGTAAAACAAATTCATTAAAGGAATTCCTTCCCATTCTGTAAGAAGGTAAGGCTCGTTCTGCCTTACTAGCGGTAGGAAAGGCTGTGACACAATCAGATGCGGCCATGGAGATGATACAACTAGATTTGATATCTAACCAACAATGGCATATAATATGGAACACATCATGAAGTAGAAATGCCTCCCCTGCATAGCTTGGAGATGTCAGGGAAGCTCTCCTTCTCTCTTAGTGATGAGCTGTGTTGTGTTCAACCTTTTCATGATGATATTTCCATATTAACTTTCCCAATTAGGATATTTCCATATTAACTTTCCCAATTAGGAGGAAGTCTTCCTCTGACTACTAAAAGCAAATAACCCTTGGTAGAAGAAAGCTGCCGTTCTCTCCTGCAACAAGAGTAATAAATAAATACCAATTTGAGATGGTAACACACTTAGCATATCCTGGAAGTGCATAGTCTACTCATTCCAGGATGCCTCTCCCTGCTTAATTCATAAGTGTTTGAATCCCAGAATAAAGCTTCTTTATGCTTTATCTATCCTGTAAATATAGAACCCACTGATCACATGTTACACAGTCCCATCACCAAGATTAATGCATTCATCCCATCACAGCATCTCTTCTGAGGTCAGACATGATGGCAGCCAAAATTCTGCGTGTCAGGGATGGGTTTGGGACCGGCTGCCCCCCGCCCTCTCTTTGAAGGATGCTCTGGCTTAAGCCAGGATCCTCGGCCGTTCAGCACCAGGGCTTTGTTCTGGGTCACTGTTTAATAACAACTGTTGGACATGTGATGAGGCTAAACCCAACAGGAGATCCAAGGGCAGCTGCAGATTGATTGAACAACTGCCCAAAGAGTCCCGGTGCCAAATCACACATCTATGCACTGCTCTCATAGCTGGCAGCAGAGCGCAACATCAACTTCCACTCAGCAGAGAGAAAAAGTAGGTTACAAATGAAAGAAATAAAAATTGAAAATAAAGGCAAAAGGAAAGGGAGAGGAAAAAGAGAGACCTTCTAAGGTCATAAAGTCCAGCCTCTCCCTATGAAGAATTGCTCCCTACGAGACATTCATTTTGCACAGCCGGGTTTCAGAAGTCCCAAGAGGTGACTTGGCAAGCATCTATTCCGCTGCCTGATAGATCTCACTGTCAGAACGCTCTTGCCATGTAATCAATATGCTTTCCCCACCCCCTACTCCCCCCTCTTTCTTAATTTCATTTCCAGATTTGAAGGGCAGAAGGGACCATTTGGACGCTTTGGTTTGATATCTTCAATAAACATGAGAGACCCTTGCCTCTATTCACATTTCAATTGCTACAGCACTTCCTCTTCAGGTCCTCCGCACCTATATGTGCAAATCTCCCCATTTCCCTCATTATATTCCCTGTGGTCTTACTCAGTGGATCCCCTTGGTACACTTCATTGCTGCATCCAAAGCTCCTTCCCCTCATTCCTCCTGCTCCAAACAAGGAGCTCCAATAAGCCACGTCTCCCTTCCTTTTAAACCAGTTTCATTTCATTCATTCCTAGTTTTTAATCTAAAATATTTTCTCTAAGCATCCACTTCTACCCATGTGACATGACTAATGGCAAGTCAGACATTTGCTCACAAAGATCCTACATAAAAAAGCCTGGGCTTGCATTCTTACTTCTTGTGCTCTGAATGAAGCACACTGAAGTACTTCCTGTGCCCAGGTTATACCAATGGTCAACCCAAAGACTCTCTGCAAGCTCTTTTCTTAAGGGAAGAGCCCATGGGACAGGCTCATGGATGACCAGTGGTTCCTCACACTTGAGAAAAACATCTGTTTAATGGGGAAAAAAAGTCCCGTTGCCCATCTGCAGAGGTAAGCTTCTAAGGATTTGACCATGTAAGAAAGCCAGATGGACCAGCTAAGGACTCCCACACAAACATATCTCATCATGAACAGGTTGAACACAACACAGCCCATCACTAAGAGAGAAAGAGAGCTTCCCTAACATCTCCAAGCTATGCAGGGGAGGCATTTCCACTTCACAATGTGTTCCAACAGGAGAAACACAGCTTGAGCTCTCATTTAGCATCCCCTGGGCCAAGTGAAGAGCTGGGAAATGTCAACTGAGCTTCACACCTGGCTGCAGCAGCCCCTGCACTGAAGGGGCCTTATAAGCCCAGGACCACTCCCTCTACTCCTCCTCATGGCTCACATCCCTGGAATCCCTTTGCCACCTCTTTCACATGGAGGCAGCTACAAAAGAAAAGACGTGAGAGCTGCAAGTGGCAAACTCCTCCAGGCAAATGGCAGCAGGTAAAGAATGAGGTGAGACTGCACTTAATACTCTAAATTGTGGGGAATGTAAGACACAAAATATTAGGGAGAAGTAGCCTGGAAAGCAACACTGATGATCAAGCTGATCAAGCCACATGCACACAGGCTACATAAACCTCTCAGTGACTGCAAATAGCCTAGTAAACCCACAGAGGACTTTTTTAATTGGGAGAAAAAATCCTGTAAATGCATCGACATACATTATAGAAAATAATTGAGTAACTCAACTGCTGAGATGAGTAAAGTGTAAAACCCAAAGCAGGTGACAGAGGGGGGGTGACCTCTAAGTGGGCCTAAACATGTGTCCTTTTGCTTGGGGAGGTATCATTCCTTTTGCATCTTCTCATCCAAAAACCTCAGCCAGCAAGTGGGCAGCAATCAGCATTCACTTGCTGACATCTCGTGTTGGGAAAAAGAATTGCAGAGCTGCCTGTAAGATGGATTTCCCCAGGCTCCCCCCTCTGCCACCTCATCGCCCAATGAATTTTGAACACAGTTATTAATGTGTTCAATTAACACAATGGATCAATTTGATTATATTTTGGTTCTGCTGTTCTTCCTGCAATGACTAAAATGCCTTGTTTTATATGCTGTTTTTTTTAAATATTGTTCAGTTTTGGTTTTTTCATGCTGTTTACACTCCAGCTTATGAACTATATGCAGATCCCTATTGATTGCCTGAGCTTTGGTTTGGGATTCTCCACACCTTATCATCCTTTTTTTTTTTTTAATAATTGTATTCCTCATGGATCAGCAAAGTAAACAATTCTGAAAGACAAGAGAAACTTCTGGATTTCACAGTAACTGAGGGTGACATGGTGATGTGTTGACAGTTGGACTAGATTATCTTAGTGATCTTTTCCAACCTTAATGATTCAGTGATTCTATAAAAGGGACTTTAGGACACCTTTCACCCTAACCCCTGCCCAGAGCAATGCTAAATTTCACATTGGGTTAGTTTCTCAGCAGCTGATCAAGTCAACTGTTCCCAAGGATGGTGTTTTCACACCTTTGAGGAGAACCATGGCAATCTAACCTCATGGAAACCTTCAAAGCCACTTTTCTTCCAGGTCCCCAGATGAGATCTCTGGTCATTTGGACAGCCACAGAATCACAAGGATTTCTGTAGATCTCCAGATTTTCTTCCCAGCATCAAATCTATGGAGCTGCTAAGATCTGTTCCACCAGTACTGCAATGCTGCAGCACCAAGGTAGTCACTCTATACATAGCTTTTTTAGGGAATTGAATATATAGAAGCACAGAATCATAGAATATCCCAAGTTGGAAAAGACCCATAAGGATCACTGAGTCCAACTCCAGGCTCCAGATAGCACCACTCAAAAATCAGAGTTTATGCATCATGATGGGATTTAAAAATCTTAAATACTGCCTCTTGCCAGCATTAGGAGCTTAGTAATGTGCTGCCAATAGGGGAGGGAGGAAATACTTCTTGTTCAAGCATGTGCCTGTTTGGAAGAGTTTTCTCCAAAATTGAGGCAGTTATTTCTCTCCTGTTACGTAGGATGCTGTACCTGAGGGATGATCTCATATTGCTCTCAAGGAATTCAAATCCTCAACTCCAGCTTTCCAAAGGTATGAACTGGCCATAGTGTATCATTCACACTTCCAGACATTCACCTTGTTCCACCAAACTCATATCCCACTGAAGCTGTCCCATCATACAGCCAAAAGCCACAGAAAAGACATTTAAGGTAGCTTGAATCATAGAGCAGCTTGGGTTGGAAAGGACCTCAAGGATCATCAAGTTCCAACCGTTTTGGTTCTGAGCCATAAAGAACTGCTGTCACTTCACACCTCACACACAGCCATGAAGCATGTGTGGCAGCTCGGGCCACAAGTAGATCCAAAGCCCATGGCCATAGATGCAAAAACACCCCTAAAATCAACAGACTTTGGAACAAACTCAAAAAACAGAAGCTTATGTTGGTTCCTCTTTTCTCTCCAGAGCTGATTCTACTTTCTTTTCCCACAGGACAACATATACTGCAACCACTCTCCCTTTCGGGTCAAGATATGGTTTTAGGGAGTATTTTTAACACAATGCCAGATTTTGTGTCTTAGCTGACCTTGTAAGCGTGGTGCAAGGCAGCTAAGGCTCGTTGTCGTTGCATTGCCCAACATTTCACAGGGGCTGCCACAGATGGTGACTGAAGTCTGCCCTGGGGAAAATCCAGTTCCATGCAAGTGAACCACTCCTCCATTCAAGCCACCTTGGAGAAAAACAGAAAATGAGATGTAAGACATAGCCCAGTATCTAGCAATCAACAGGAACAGTTCTATGAACTCAAAATTTTTGCTGTCATGCAAAAAAAAAAAATAATAATAATAATAATCACATCCATCACCACCAATAATCCATCACACAGCAGCTCTTGGAGTCACAACCATTTGTGACTTACCCCAGTTGCAACGCACAGCTGTCACCATCAGCTGAGAGATGAAGGTCAGGTTGGAGGAAGCCCAGCCCCTGGGGACATGCAGGCCCAGCACAGGGTATTCACCAGCAGGGAGCAGAGGAGGAGAGCACTGCAGCTCCGAGTGGGTGATGATAACACCCCTACAAGCAGAGTCTCCAACAAATACATGGATGGCGTCCGTCTCCATGACCTGTGATACATTTATTGTTAAGAGGAGGCCAGTCACAGCAAATGAAAGGAAAGTTGGCGTAGACTCCTCACTGTAACTAATTTCTCCAATATCATAGGAGATAGCATCTACTGTCAGCCTCAGTGCCCTAGCACCATTGCCTGGGGGCACCGTGCACTGGATGGCTATACAGGTGACATTGAGGATGAGGCATGGTTGCTGACCAATGAGAACAGATGTCCTGCTCTTTCCTTTCAGTGCTGCACCTGCAAAAGTGAGAAGGCCTCCACCATTGGTACTGAAGTTTTGGGGGTAGAACTGGTGGACTTGAGGCGTGATGGTGAGAACACTGGATGTACTCCTGAAGCAAGCTTGCCCACTTCTTCTGTTGGATATGGAGATGTTATGCTCCCCTGGGGCAATGCAGCCCATCTGGCACCTGATGCTGGTCTCATTCCAGAAAGTGACCTTGCAGACAGCCTGGTCATTCACATGCACCACAGGGCTGTCACCTGGCCACGCCAATCTCTGCCCTTTGATGGTCACATCGGTGTACATCCCATTGGTCTCCCAGGTCACCACATCTACAAGGGGAGTTGACTGCTCACGAAGGTGGAGAGTACAATCCCCAAGGCAGACACTGCTGATTCCATTGACAGTCACTGTGACATTAAGAGCCCAAGACACCTCAGCCCACCACCGGTAAGGCAAAAGGTGTGTCTCTGAAAGGACCACACACTTAATGGTATTGTCATCAGAGCTCTGGAGCTCACAGGAGTAATTACCATCCAGGCTGACCTGTTCCAGATCTCTTCTGGATCTCAAAGCAATCCCTGAGATAGTAAGTAACATCCCACCACAAATGGACCCATCTGATGGGAATATGGAGGTTATTCGTGGAGTTACTGTGATGGTCTGCAGCCTTGCTGTCACATGAGAATATCCAAGCTGTCTCTGGATAACCTGGATAGGGTAAATCCCAGGTTCCAGGTTGCTCAGTGGTAAAGAACATTCATAAAACATTGCAGACTCATTGCCACGTTGCAGCTCAAGCTCACACTCACTATCTCCCAGCTTAGCCACAGATCCAGTGATGTTTACCCCCTGGATGCTCAACAACATGCTACTCTCCAAAATTTCCACGTCAACTGTGGTAACCAGAGGTGTCAAAGCTCTTTGGTAATTAAAGGTGATGCTTTTTGCAACAGGAACATTTTGAAGTGAGCTATTGCTAACGAGTATATTTACTCTGACAGGGACATCTTGAGAAACTTCATTAGAGAAATTAGCAGCTGGCGGGGTCAGACACCAAATGGTCTCTTCTGCCAAGTGGGTAACCAGACAGGTTTGCTCATTTATTGAAACGGAAACCAGGGACCGATTTTGGCTAAAGCCCAGCCCAGAGATTGTGAGCAGCGTTCCACCTTAGGAGAAAAAAAAAAAAAAAGAAGAAGAATATTACGTGCAAGAAGGGAATGAATGACTGTTTGTGAACTGTCTGTGTGCTGAGGATAAGAACAGCACTGAAGCAGCAATCTGGATTTTTTAAGAAGCGATGAGAAAGATGCAAAACCTTCAGCATTCCCAAGTTAATTCCACACTTCCAAGCCCACAGCAGCCTCACAAAGCCAGCTGAAACATCTCTCCATCTCCATTTAGTTAGCCTCTCAGTGCCCTGCCTGCTTAAGCCCTTCACAAAACTGCAGCCAAGAGTTAATCAGTGGTTACCTTCTAATATACCCCCTAAAAATGAAAAGAAGGGTGCAATATTTTTTTTCTTAACGCAGTTAACTCTTCAGAAGTAACAGCCTTTGCCCTCTAAGCTCAAACTAATCTCTCTTCTTTAAAGGCTTCGGCACTTCACAAATCACTGAACTAATAACATAGCACAAGGCTGGAGCTTTTCCTATCTTTAAGCACGTCGTGAGGCTGGGAATGGAATCCTGGGGAGGACCTGAAGTCACATCACAGAAATTTCTGTCTTCTCTACAAGAGTTCCAAAGGGTTCATGTAATATTCACCAAATGGATTCAACTCTCCTCCACCCCGCAGGAAAATGACAAAATAGGATAACCCAAAATCTGTGCTTTAAGATCTCAAGTGAAATTTTTGTTTTTTTCTTCAGTGATAATTTGCTCTGAAACACAGTTAAATGATTTCCAATGTTTAAAGTATGGAATAGGATTAATCAATATTTCAGTTTTGATTAAAGTTAACACTGAAAAAGGCTTTTTTGTGTTTTCAAGTTCAGGAAAATAGATATCTCTTTTGGGATCGATTGAAAAGAGTGTTTGCTTGAAACCAGGATTGCGCCCTACCATCCACTTAACTTCCACGCATGAAGTCATGAAAGATGGAGGCGTAATGACTGAAAGATACAGCATGTATAAGTCAGGTGTGGGTGTGCTTTGTTTCCCCAAAGGGAACATGCAAAGACCTGGGGAAATCAAACCCAAAGCACAGGGACCCCTGAGCCAGCCAACCAGATGGAGGGATGCTTACTGAAATCCCACGTTCCCAGGCTGCTGCAGTCTGATGTCTGCATAATAAAGAGTCACAGATTTAAGACACCCTCATTTAAACTGATGTGAAACGGGATGCCCTTTCCAATCCTGCAGGGAAACTGTGCCCTTGATCCCTTTAACCTCCGTAAGTGGCTGCAGATGTACTGCCTTTATTTACCCAAGAAAGAGCCGCAGCACGGCTCGATGCTGAAGACCTCCGAGATGTAGTGGATTAATGGCTCAACCCTGCAAAACAAGAAACACATTAGGTTTGAGGGTTTTGCTTTCTTTCTGGAACATCTTTGATTTCTTAAACTGGAAGAGGGCAGATTTAGACTAGATATTAGCAAGAAATCCATTACTTTGAGGGTCGTGAGACATTGAAACAGGTTGCCCAGTGAGGCTGTGGATGCGCCCTCCCTGGAAGCCAGGCTGGATGGGGCTGTGAGCAACCTGGTCTAGAGGGAGGTGTCCCTGCCTATAGAAGGGGGTTGGAACTGGGTGATCTCTTCCAATCCAAAGCATTTTATGATTCTATTATGAATATTGTCTTATGGCAACCTGTGGGCCAAGCGCAGTCCATACAGCACAGTGAATTGCCTATCAGAAACAACAAGAATGTGGAGGTTTCTGCTGAACAGATCCCAGCATAGCCATGTCAACAGATGCAAGAGCTCCAAAGATCCCAGCTGCCTTTCTTTCCCTGCTCCTTCCATGGGAAGTAGACTGGGGAAATCCAGGTATAACCTCCCAAAAGGCAGTCAGACAGGGGTGTAGCTTTGCTTTCCCTCTTCAAATTAATCCTAAGATACCAAACAGGATGGAGAAGATCCCTTTATATCTTAAGGGAAGTGCACACATTCACACACCTGTTTGAAGCAATAGCAACACCATTGATGATAACAGAAACGTTGTACCATCCCACAGCCAAGCCTGGAAGTGTCACATTAAGACCATTGTCCATCTGCACCTGGATCTGTGCCCACACGCCCCCAATTTGGACCTTGATATCTGACCCTCGGTAGCTCGCAAATGAGGATATTCCAATCTGAAGCTCCCGACCCCCTGCAAATAGGAGAAGTGATGAAATTATTTCAGTAGCAATGGTTATTTTAGCACTTTAGGTCAGTCATCATCATCAGTCATCACCATTAGGTACAGTCATGTCCATCAGCGAAAACCCAGAAACTAGAAGACTGCAGTGTTTGTGTTCTATTAATTCCTCTGCCTTCTCAATAAGATCATCAGATAATTAATAGTGTGAACTTGGCTACATTCACCTAAAGCCATTCTCAGTCTATCGATAGATATTTAGGGTAAGATTTATGCCCTCAATACAGATATCCTAAACATCCACGCCTTGTTAGAAGCCAAATACAGATTTTCTGCAGCTCATAGACTGGAGCTGAGTGAGGGATTGTTCCAAAATCCTTGCAAAGATTCAGACCACTCTTTTCAGCACTATGAGAGTATCTAAACTTTAATGGAACCTCCTACAACTAACTGAAAATTTCCTGAAGGGCCTGAAATCAGATGTCCATGCATGCTCCATAGCACCTTGTTTGCAGGAAGCAGGTCAGTCTCCCCAGTTTAAGTTCTGTTGTGAGACGAATTATATTGAAGATAGAGGTCATCTTGCCTTGTGTTTTCTGCAGTAATAGAAAAGGACAAGGACTGTGGGGAAGGGAATTTCATAATCCAAATTCCTCCTGAAATAGCTCAAAAATTTAGGTTGGCATGCATCAGTCCAAATAAAGGCTCTGAGATAGCTTTCTCATCAACAAGGAGAAACAGAGTCTTTATGGCATAATTCACCTTCTTTTAAGGAAGATTTCCACAGGACCAGTAGTGAATCTACCACAAATCTGCCAATTTCTCTTCACCAACCACATAACAAGCACAGGCAGAGATGTGTTTAGGAGATGAATCACATCCCTCTGTCACCTCTGGAAGACATGGATTCAGTTACACAGAAGCAAGCACACAGGATAGAAGGGGTTTTCCAGCCCAACTCCCTACCATCATGGACAAACCTGAATTCAGACAAAAGATGCTAAAATCCCCTTACCATGCACATGAGCAGACAATCATCTACACACAGAATATTTACCCAGGGTCAGCTCTATTAGAGCAGCCCCATTTTCACCCATCCCTCTTCCTCCTTGAGCTCACTTGACATTAGAAGTTGACCATGCCACATGGTTATCCCATCCACACAGGGATGGCTAAGCTGCTTTATTAAGACAAAGGAAAAGCATAAAAAGAACTTTTATAGGTTAACTCATCCTAAAGCTTCAGACCTGAGTAGCAATTTTGACTACCAAGCACAGATTGAGACCACTTGGCTCTAACACAACCTCCCCAGTAGGCACGACCACTGCAGCCTCAGAGAATCCTCTCCTTTCCACAAAGCAGGAGAAAAGCCCCTCTGAGAAGTCGTGGAAAACAGTGCTCCTCCATTCAGCATGCTCAGAGTCAAAGTTAGAAAGCCTGTGAAGCTGAATATATTAATAACATGAACTCTTTGGACTCTTGGTCAATTGTCAGCTTAATCCTAGATGCCTGGAAGGCATCGGTGTAATTTATTTATTCTTTTTATTGTATAGGAGGAAAATTATATTAAAAGCTGAAGCTGTGGAGGTTCTGAATAGAAGATTGAACTGAGTCCCAGCATCGTTCAGGAGACACTATAACATTAAGGAGTTCCTTGCAGCTGGGCTGCCCACGGCTAGAACAATCTCCCCTTGGTGCTATCGTATCTGAATAATATTCAGATGATAAAGGACGTTTTCTCTTATTTATGCATTCTGGAGTAATAGGAAATGACAAGGGCGTTGGGGAAAGGGATGGAAATGTCAGGTGTGCAGCAGGCACTGCGTCTTGTTGCCATCACAGCTGCCTCACCCCCTGCATCCATGCCAACTCCCTGAGCTGGAGGGAGCTTTGTTAAGATATGCATTAAGAAATCGGAAAAAGAAACTTCAGAGTGTATCCTTGTAGGAATGGAAGGGGGGCACATAAAAAAAAAAAAAAAAAAAAGGAATATTTTCTTCCTAGTTTCCTAGAGGGAAGTATCCCTGCCTATAGCAGACAGAACTAGATGATTTTGAAAGTCTCTTCCAATCCAAACCATCCTATGACTCTTACTGTTTTTCCTACAGACGGAGAGGAGAGAACAGCTAAGGTCAGGTTAGGTTCTTCAGCCTCACACTATTGGAAACCAGGCCTGGACCTCCCTGAGTCCCAGACCACTGGCTTGCCTCAGCCAGCACAAAGAAGGAAGACTGTGGCCAAACTCCTGCTCATTTCTCTTTTGACAGCACTGAGAATCAAACCCTAGATTGCAGCACGCCTCCTTGGATGGGCAAAATACAGAAAAGATTGGTCTGTGTATGATTAATGTATAATATTAGAATAGTAGGATCCCACATCTCCAGCCCTGCTGTGGTGGGAAGCCTACTGCTCAATCCATTGGTAACAAAACAGGTTCTGCCTGACAGGAGACTTTGCAGTATCTACAGAAGCTGTGAAAGAAATAAAGAAACAGCTTCAAATCACAGAATTGTAGGGGTTGGAAAGGATCTCTAGAGATCATCGAGTCCAACCACCAGATCCCAACAGGAAAACTGGAAATAGAGGTTTCATTTCCTAACTCAGTGTTTTTTCTTGTCAACCAGTGCTGTGCTAATTGTCAGGGCACAGAATGCTAAACACACCTACAAAAAGCTCTGGAAGAAGGCAAAAGGATCTCAGTTTGGGGGATGCTTGGTCCGAGATCATTTCAGTCAGCCTTAAAGGTGGTTGCTGAGCTGGTGATGGTTTGTGTCCTAAAGAGAGTATTTAAATCTAGTAATCAGCACCTCTGTCTTGCTGCTGTCATTTTAAACTCAATTTGAAGCTAGTAAAGCAAGAGTCTATGGAATGAGTCAGGAAGAAAGAGGCATCACCCTCTGACTACAGCCCACTTGTTAGGATCCTGGAGAAGTGCATTCTCTAGCACCCATTTATCTAGCCATTGCTGAACCTGCTACCAAGAATGAATGAGTGGGGCCATTCCAGAGCAAAGCCAGAGAAATATGACTTTGGAAGAGCATCACAGCACACTTAGCACTGAGGACATGATCCATATTGGGCTAAGACAAGCAACTCATTATCAGAGCCAGGCTGGATGGGGCTCTGAGCACCTGTTGGAGCTGTAGGTATCCCTGTTTATTGCAAGGGAGTGGAACAAGATGGCCTTTAAGGGTCTCTTCCAACACTCATGATTCTGTAGTCTTACGTAAGCTAGAGAAAAAACATAAAGCTGGCAGGAGTGACCAGAACTTGCAGGGAGCATGTGGGCAACAAGTTAGAAGAAATCAACAGGGCAGAGCTTAGTACCATTAAACTCCTTAGACCTCAATTGCCTCTATCCAACCAGCACTGGCAATAACAACAGGGCTGCAGATGATGCCTGACACATCTATAAACACTTTTCACCTGCTAAGCCACTTCTGTTTCTGCTCAGTGATACAATTGCAGGGTTTAAGGAAGGGTCATACTGGAACAAGTTGGTGACTGTTGTTGATTGGTACCCAGAAACTAGTGTCACGTGGACAGCAGCATCTTCTGCCCCCTGGAAACAGAAGCAAAGAAAGCATCAGGAAAAAGACTGAGCCAATAAAAGAAAAATAATTAATTTCCTATGTTCGCGTATCTCCCACACCCAGTAAGTCAGGCACATGGCATTCCCAAATTTGTATATGCATTAGACTTGCAATCTGTTGGTGTTTCTGACTGTTCCACTCGGTTGCATAAATCAAACACTGTTGTTAATTAGGCTGGTCTAAACTGTAGGTGGAGTCTGGGCTCAAATGTCCCACAGCCAGGACTTGGCTGATGGACTACCACTTGCTTAGGCCAGGGCTATGTAAAAGGCTTGTAGGTATCACTTAACTGACTGTATCCCAAAAATATGTGGTTTCTTACCCGGGAGGGAACTTTACATTCAATTTGTGTTGAACTTCTGGTATCCTCCAAAACTGGGCAAGGCTGAGATCCAAACAACACCAGGTTTACCCCTTCCAGACCAGTCCCCTTGAGAGCCACTCTCAATCCTCCTACAAAACCAATTATTTTTAATTACATAAAAGATGTGGAATAGTCTCTTTATCGTGCAGAAGATCCTTAATTACTAGGTGACTACAGAAGGAGTAGTCTACTGGCTGATCTGGGGATGATCATCTTCCACCTTGCTTTGCCTCTTTCACCCAAGATCCTTTGTCTCTGTTATTTACACTTCCTGTCTATTACTTGAATTCTGGTCCATGATACACAAGAGAACTGTTTATTTCTCAGTTTGTCTTTTAATGACATACTTATACATATTTAAGCCAGCAAGGTCTGGTCTGTGATCTCACTCCCAGCCCGAGAATGAAATCAGGAAGAAAGGAAGAAGCACTAAGAACAAAAAATGAGCTTGATACAGCAGGTGCTTTCACAATTCAAAAAGCTGCCAAGCACCCTGCTGCCAGAAAAGCCTCAAGCGTGTGATTAGGAAATTTCACATAGATGGGAACTTGGCAGAGCCTGGGACTTTGCAGAGTTAGGAGGAAAGTTAGAGGGCTCTCTAAACCGTCAGAGAACTCTAGAAGTTTCTCCTAGAATTTCCCTAACTGGAAACAGAGCTGGGTAAACAGCAATCAATCAGGTACTCTGTCAGGAAGCTCCTTCCATTCAGAGGGCTGAAGCACCTCTCCTATGAAGTAAGGTTGAGGGAACTGGGCTTGTTTAGCTTGGAGAAGAGAAGGCTCCGGGGAGACCTCAGTGTGGCCTTCCAGTATTTGAAGGGAGAGTATAAACAGGAGGGGGAACGGCTGTTTGTGAGGATGGGTGGTGATAGGACAAGGGGAATGGTTTTAAAGTGAGACAGGGGAGGTTTAGGTTGGATATTAGGAGGACGTTTTTCAGCCAGAGGGTGGTGAGGCACTGGAACAGGTTGCCCAAGGAGGCTGTGGATGCCCCATCCCTGCAGGCATTCAAGGCCAGGCTGGATGTGGCTCTGGGCAGCCTGGTCTGCTGGTTGGCGACCTGCACACAGCAGGGGGTTGGAACTGGATGAGGTCCTTTTCAACCCAGGCCATTCTATGATCTCTAGACACACATCTCATGCTTACATTGTGGGGTCATCATGAACCCCCAACATGGCACCACTGGGACCAATGACATTTTGACAAGCATGATGTGATGCATCAAAATACAAGATGTTCCCAGCCTCATAGAATTGTATGATTTGGAAGAGACCTTGAAAGGTCACCTAGCCCAACTCTAGTCCAAGTCATCCCCAGCAACATTAAGTCAGAAACAGGAATATCTCAAAACTGAAGCCACTTGGCTCCTGTGACTGTTGCCAGATAAGGAGACTCAGATTTAGAGCACGGATTCCATGCATGTTGTTTGAAGACTAATGCTCTTAAGTTTTGATGTCTACACTTATATCCATATGCAATGAAATACTGCATATGTGCACTTTACGATAAGATTGAAGAGAGGTATTTTAAATGGAAGAAATTAAAAACACAGATGGAAGCTGTAATTCTTTCCAATTATAAACGTTCAAGGCATATGTAATGTAAGATAGCATTATACTTGCTTTCTTTTTAATGAGTGACAGATCACTGTAATTTGGAGAGGAGTCATATTGTCATGGAAGAAAATGAGAAGAAAGATCTAAGCACTAAAACTTGTCCTTGTTTTTTTTCCTTTGTTTTTCATATGAATTAGAGTGAGTCTCAACCTGATATGATCATTAGGGAAAGCAAATAGGAAAGAAAAGGATAAGGATGCACCTCAGCAAAAAGAGAGGTGACTGGTGTCTTAATTTTCATCTTAAGAACTCACACATTCTTTCAAGTCCATCCCATCTGTCATCCAATGGGTTCACAGACAACAGTCCCCACTCTGCCAATTACTCCAAAGTGACCAAACATGGCACAGCTCAGTTTTCTAAGCCATGTGGTACCAGCATGACCAATACTCCTGCTCTGTGATGTGTGTTAACATGAACTCAAAGTGTCTCACTAACAGAGCTAAGAGGTTTGCAAACAAAATCTGGGTAAACTTCTATTGACAGATGACACATCATCCCATTTCTAGGTATACTCCTAGCTGCTTGAAAATAAATTCAGCCGTTTTACAGCTAGGCCAGATGAATTCTGACACTTCTAATACATCTAACAGATATAGGAAGATGAGCCATGAAACTCTAGTACCCCTCTCAGTTGATGGAAGGAACTCACCTGCACTTAAATTTACTATTCATGAATAAAACTGCTAGGGGATGTGTTGGTTGACCTCACAGACAACCCAAGAAAGATGCCATTTTTGCAAGAAACTTGCCCCAGTACTTTGTGTACACACTGTATCCCCAGCTACATTATGTTTTCTTCTATTAGACGAAGACCTTGGTAGAGGAAATGTAATAGAAAAAAGCAAGTTGTGAAAAGCAAGACACAGAAAGCAGACATCCCCTTAGAGCTCATCTGACATTCAGACCTACCAATTTCTGAAGCTCTGGGAGGTTCAATGGCAACCAGCCTGGGCTCAACTCTTAGGAAGATGCCTTCTCCTGTGCTGGCATTGAGTGCAAAGCCATAAGGCCTCACTAATAATGCCAGCTGGTGGACTCCAAGTGGCAGCCTCTCCATCTTGCAGACCACTTTGGTTTGGTCTGACATTATGATGTTGCAAGTTTTGTTCTTCACCTGTACCTGCAGGGTTGTGCTCTCCTCAGAGAAACCAACTCCCCTGATAACTACTGTGGCCTGGAATCTGTCATCTGATGGAATATAATCAAATAAACTCATTAATTTTGGAGCATCAATGCACAGGATTTATTTCTAAGCAACAGGTAAAAGCTTTGATCATCGTCATGAACATATATTGGAAACTATGACACTGATGATCTTCTCATTGGCATCCACCGTGCCTGTTCTGCACGTCCTTGCCCAGCTACTCCTTTTTGTGCATTTTTATTAAAAATAAAGGTGCTAAGAGCTGTCTTTGGCACCAAGTCTATTGCTGTTCCTCTCCCCTTTGAGCCTCTAATATCTTGCCTCTGCAAAACTGTGTTAGCGCTACATACTTCAAGACTCAAACTCATCAGAAGTGCTGAATTTGGAAATACAACTTCCCTAAAAACAGAAGTTTCCAAAAGAATACACACATCAGCATCTGACAGACCTTTTCCATAGCCATCTCCCCCCCATTTTGTGCAGACCCAAAGCTCCATTACCTGCTGAATATTCCACATCACTGACTAAGGGTGTCATTTCCTGGCTGAACTGGAAAGAGCAGGAACCAGAACAGCTTGCTGGGACATCATTCACCACCACCACCACCTGGAGATGGAGAAAAAGGTTATTCTAAAGTGGTGTTTTCTAAAGCCACAGCTGTCCAGCTACTGCACTGGCACAAGTTTCATTGCATGGCTTTCTAGGGCTTATCTTAGATAAAGCAGCACATGGTTTTGGAAGCTGTATCCCCATCTCTCCTCTCTGGAACCCACAGCTCCTTTTCTTCCAGTCACCCACTGAAGACCCCACTTGCCATACCCCAGTTCTATCCATCCCACTTTAGGAACAAGGCTTTTAGCACCTTGTAATGCTAATTATAACTAATCTCAGATTGCTCAGCAAGTACCTCTCAATTTTTATTTCCTCAATTTCGTGCTAAATCAAGACAGCTGGGCTGTGACTTTGAGAACTAACATCAGCTCCCCTCTCAGAAGACTCAAGTGGCAAAGCACAGGGCATAGAAGAGCCCTCTTGTTCTCTCCCACAGGCATTAGATGTATGCCAGGAGGATATACCACTACCTGCAAATAACAAAAACAGGTAGTTTCCAAGAAAGGAAAAAAAGAAATAAAGAAAGCAGGATGACCTGACCACAGGTGCTGCTGAAGCCCAGCAGCAGGGCTTTGAGCACATCCAGCCTTGCACAGTTCTCACTGCAGCACCATGCAGTCTTTGCTGGAGGCAAATGCAGCTGTGCAAATCAATCTGCAGCACATCTGCCTGCTCAGCAGATTTGTTCAGCCAAGAAGCTTTACCTGCTCCCTTTTTACAAATCAAGAATCGAGATCCAGAGATTGAAGGACCTGCCCAATCCTCACACCAGTACCAGGTTCGTTTCACCCAACAGCACAGAGGCTGGAATGGTGCAGATAAACACAGCATCAGTCCCAACTATGATGGCAGCACTACAGGACCTAGCACAGGTGGGATACCAGGGAATGTCAGTCCCTGAGCACTGCCTCCAAAGAAATAAACTCTTCTCACTTGCAATAGCTCCTAAGGAAAGCACTGCTCCACAGAAGGGAGAGCATGATCCGACTGCTTTATGGGGAATCACAAAGCACATCTCTGAAATGATTTAGCAGCAGTACTGAGTACCTGAAAACCAGTCAGACTGCTGACCTACAGGACCCAGGTGAATCACTAGGAAATGTGGCACAGTGTTAACCCACCTGTGTTTTGTTATTGGAGGTAGCAAGCATGTCCCCAAATATTGGCCCAATAAAGACACCCCCATCATAAACCACACGACTGGAAACAGCTGGCTTCAGACCAGTGAGGTTTTCAGCAGAGACCTGGCAAAGAACAAGGATGTCAGTTTCTTGCTCTTTTCCAACCAGTGTGATGTATGACCATTCCCACAGCTCTCATACACAGTTGTTACAACGTGGGAAATAGCTCTTGGAAATCTGTTCTTGAGCTGCTTCTATTGCTTCTCTCTTCAGATCTGAGCCTCCACTTCCCAAGTCTGCACAACATTTTCCCAATCCCATCCTGAGCACAGGACCCCATTGCTTCTTGGAAGCTAACTTCACATTTGTAGGATATGGATATACAACAGAATAAAATTTCTTCTCATGGGAGAAAAAATTTCAGTCTGTGCCTATATTCAAAGCAAACTGTTCTACCTGAAGCAAAACTTTGACTTTCATAGTTGGACTCAATGATCTTTGAGGTCTTTTCCAACCTGAGTGATTCTATGATTTTAATATGATCAACCTCAAGATGGGAAACAGATCTTCCACTGAGACCTTAGAGAACCAGATATTAACCCAACGTGAATAAAAATTCCTGGAAAAGACAAGTTTTTGGTACAGAAATTATACCACAATTTAATCTGCAATTAAGCAACTGCTGTTTCTTAATCTCCCACAGGAGCTTGCATAAAAAGAAACAGAGAATGAATCGGCCACAACAAAAGACAATGAATGGGGTTCAAAGTGGACATTACCAAAAGAAATGACCGTACATTGATAACATTGGGCAAGTCCCCAGCTTTTGTTCTCCAGGTGAGAGTCCAGATGCTTTCATAGCAAGTCTCTGAGTCTTTGGTCACGATGAAGTCACTGGTGTTGAAGTATGGGGCTGTAGAACTGTCTGTGTTGGTTTGCAGAAGCCTGCGGAGCTGGTGGGAGGAGATGTGCACAGAAACATCTGCAAAAGACAAAGCTGTGGATATCGTCATCCCTATGAGAGCACATCTGCCTGCTCACAGAAAATGGAGATGTTTCATTTTTCATAAAAGGTTGTGATGGTTTAAAACTCTGTAACTGCAAGAAAAAAAAAATAAAAATCAGCAGGGAAAAGTCTAATGGATTCCAAATGCCATTATTAAATAACTAAGAAAATCTAGAAAACATTCTCCAGTTGTTCCTGTTTCACCAGAAAGCTAAGTCAGGGATATAGAAATGATGAGGGGCCCGGAGCATCTCCTGTATGAGGAAAGGTTGAAAGCCCTGAGGCTGTTCGGCCTGAAGAAAAGACTGAGGGGGGATCTTATCAATGCTTATCAATATCTAAAGTGTGGCAGTCGAGTGCATGGGGCCAGGCTCTTTTCAGTGGTGCCCAGTAACAGAACAAAATGCAATGGGCACAGACTGGGACATAGGGAGTTCCACATGAACATAAGGATGTGATACTTTCCATACTTGGCAATCTAAATTTTTGGAAGACATGATATTTCACTGTGCATGTCATATTCCTTCAAAAGAGACAGGTTAGAAACTTCCTGGATTAAACTGCTGTCCCTGCTCAGTGCAGGCAGTGGGACAGATGGTCTTGAAGGGTCCCTTCCAACTCTAAGGATTCTAAGATAAACGGACTACAATTTTTTAAAGGAGGATCTTCAAACCAAGGCAGCATTGAGATAGCCTGCTGCAGAAGTACCTTAAGCAACAACATGGAAAAAAGTAACTTCATTATTAACAATCCCACAGCTCACATCCAGAAATACTGCCCTGCATGTAATCCTTAACTCCTGTCTGGAAGATGACCAGATGCAAAGGTGCAACTACCACAACGTGTTTGACTTGTCAGCCTGTACCCTGAGCATTTCCAGGGCTCAGCGTTCACAAATCATAGAATCAAAGAATCACTAAGGTTGGAAAAGACCACTGAGACAATCTAGTCCAGCATCAACCCACCACTACCGTGCCTACTAAGCCATGTCCTCAGAAGCACAAGGAAAATTGGTGGCAGGACAGGGAACTTCACCTGTACTTGGTCACCCTTAGCAATTTGCCACGACAAGTGCAGGAGAAATGAAAAATATTGGGTGTAGATCCTTTCTACCTCAAGATCTGCCAGGTTGTCATGTTTTCCCTTATGTATTTGCCTTACAGCAAAGGCAAGTCCACGATCTGCGCTCACACCATACCTTACCTGATATCACTGTGCTTCCCAGGTGTATGCAGAAGGTCCCTCCAAGAGGTGGAGATGACACCTGCAGCCTCTGAAGGGTGACGCTGACTCTCACATCCTCTGTGGAGACGTAGAGGTGGTCGTCCTCCTCAGAGCCCTCGCAGAGCACTGCACCTCTGTGTGAGAGAGGGCAATGTGAAGGCACCAGTGGTCAGAGCCTCCACTCGAGGGAGGCTGGATGTGAAGGACTCCTGAAGGACCCAGGGAGAGGATGGTCACTCTTCTAATAGACTCGGGTGCTCCAGTGATGTGGGTATTGCACACAACAGAAAGTGATGGGAAAGCTTTTTTTTTTTTTTTTTTTTTTAAATAATTGTGATGGAACAAAGAGCTCACGCAGCACCACGCACATGGTATTCCTGCCCCAAGATGGGCATTTTTAGGGACCATTTTAATGCAGGCTGGGCAGCTACAACGTGAAGCTTCCCTGCTTCATCCTGTAGCTTCCTCAAGTCACAGAAGCACAGAATGGCTTGGGTTGGAAGGGACCCCAAGGATCATGAAGCTCCAACCCCCCTGCCACAGACAGGGCCACCAATGTCCACATTTCATAGCAGCCCAGGCTGCCCAGGGCCCCATCCAACCTGGCCTTGAACACCTCCAGGGATGGACGGGGCATCCACAGCCTCTCTGGGCAGCTGTTCCAGCACCTCACCACTCTCATGGCAAAGAACTTCCCCCTGACATCCAGCCTAAATCTCCCCTCCCTCAACTTCAAACCATTTCCCCTTGTCCTGCTGTTATCTGCCCTTTCAAAGAGTTGATTCCCCTCCTGTCTGTAGGCTCCCTTTAGGTACTGAAAGGCTGCAATGAGGTCACCTCACAGCCTTCTTTTCTCCAGGCTGAACAAGCCCAGCTCCCTCAGCCTGTCTTCATAGGGGAGGTGCTCCCTACAAGCAGAGTTTGCTATTTCCTATTAGAAATCATCCAAAGCCTAGTTTTCTATAACTTAAAATATTTCCTACCACGCCAATAAAATTCTCTCCCTTTCTTTTTCCCCAGGAAAAAAAAAAGGACTTTCTGTGGTACAACGATGCCACCGTGTGGTTAAGAGCACAGAGAACAACTCATATCTCCCAGCCCAGCCGAAATCCCGCAGAGCCAATTTCGTGAATCTGTATCTCAAAGGAGCACTGGGTCTTCTGTCTGACCTGCAGCAGCCAGTGAGCACATCACGTTTAGATCATACTCCTCCCTGATCCCAGAAAGGTGCATTAAAGCACCACACAGTACGTGCTCAGTTAAGGAAAAAACAGTTTGGTTTTGAAAATACCCAAAGAGCAGCGCACCCATTTTTAAAGCTTGTGATCATTTCCATTTTCTATCTACCTGGCGTCAGCATCACACCTCGATTTCTGCTACACCTCCCTCTGAGATGCAGAACTAAGCCCTTCTTCCTGACGAGAGGGACTGTAATCAATTTATCTCTTAATCCTCTTTTCTGATAAGCTGAACACAGTGAGCCTCCTACACCTTTCCCTCCAAGGCATATTCCTCAGTTCCGTAATCATGCTTATGGCTTTCTTTCCCAGTTCTTCTAAAGCCCTTTGACAAATGCACTCAGCGTTGCATGTAGCATTCCAGTGCCAGCCTCGTTAAAGCTGCAAGCAGGATTAAAAGCATCCCTTCTCCCTTGATTGCATCTCTACTTAAATGAAAACCTCAGACATCTCCCTTCATTCTCATCCTTGTCTTCACCATTGGAGGTTTGTGCCAAAACACTACATCTGACATTGGCAATTGCACTCTGCTTTTCAAGGTGAGACTTTTAAAAGACAAACCCTTCTATGCTGTGCTAGTTCATGGAATCAGAGAATCACCAAGGCTGGGAAAGACCTCCAAGGTCATCCAGTCCAACCATCCACCTCCCACCAATATTTCTCCACTAAATCCTGTCCCCTCAGGACAACATCTAAACATTCACTTTGGGGTGAATTAACTGAGCTGAACCAACTGCTCACAGTGCAAGGGTTAGAGGTTGCATCATTCCAGTCTCCATCTTGCATTGGCCCTGGTCCCATCAGGTCATTCCCAACTCAGCAAAATACAAGCCCAGAAAAAGTTGGATTCTTTGCCAGTTTGGCCCTTGAAAGCTGATCTGTTTAACCTGTGCTTCTGCCTCAAATTTATTAGGGGACTCAGAGAACAGAAACAAGGACATAAGGTAGGCCTCCATTGCTCAATATGGCAACTGGTGTCAGAATTACTGGGAGGGAATGTCTTGATCTCCATGAAGGGCTAAGGTTTCCCTAGAGCCCAACATCCTTGGTGGCTCATATTTACTTCAGGGACAATTATGTATCTCACAGCTACAGAAATGGCGAAGAGCCTGGAGCATCTCTCTTTTGAGGAAAAGCTGAGAGTCCTGGGGATGTTCAGCCTGGAGAAGAGAAGGCTTGGAGGAATTTTATCAATGCTTCTAAATAAAGGGTATTACATGGATGAGGCCAGGTTCTTTTTGGTGGTGCCCAGTATGGACAAGGCACAAACTGGAACATGGGAAGCCTGGATCTTCTTTACTTTGTGAGTGACAGCACCATCAGAAGCTGTCCAGAGAGGCTGTGGAGTCTCCTTCTCTGGAGGTATTCAAAATCCACCTGGACACTTTCCTATGCAACCCAGGGAAACTGCCTTAGCAGGGGGTGGGCTAGATGATCTCCAGAGGTCTCTTCCAATCCCCATGATTCTGTGATATCCCAGAGCATGTGGAACACCTTAGTTAGGCAATTGACACCCAATTACACAACGAAACCTCAACACCAGAGACAGGTACCCTCATTAAGACACCTACAATGCATGTTCAAGTTATGTCCACCATTTAGGAGCTTGAAAACATTGCAGACATCTTAGGGAAGATGCATCTCACATGCACTGTAGACATCTTAGTGAAGTTATCTGAGCAGAGCCTGAACATAGATGCCTAGAGAAGAAAATACCAAAGGGAGTACATGGATTTCTAAGCTGGACCAGAATTACTCTGCACATCCTCTGAGATGATAAAGGTCTCCATGGGAATTCGTAACGATTATTACAGGATATGAAAGAATCACATTGTCCCTACCTTAGGGAGAGAAGAGACAGACTTGCACCACAGCCAGACACCAGCCAGGACACATTGTAAGTAGGAGAAGACCCCACCACAGTTACTGCTTCTATTATCTGCCCACCCAGCCGACGTGGCTTGGGATCCCTCTGAGAAACTGAAAGGAAAAATAGCATAAGCATCCACCAGAGTCAGGAGAACAGATGTAATCATGCCTAGGTTATTTCCATTTTAGAGCTGGTATCTTGTTGGTTTGGGGAAGAAGTGCTTTTTGTTTGAGCAACAGCATTCAAGAGTTACATTTACAGAAATATTTCCAAATAAACCCAGAGTGTTGATGTTTGGCAATTAGTTCTTGATATCTTTTTCCACAAAAATTAAAAAAAATAGAGAAAATAAGAAGATTTGTGCCTGTTATGAAACAGCCTTCCCGTTCAAAATGGTTTTAACTAGCTCTGTCATTAAAACTTTCTAAGAAGAAACATGGAAACACCCAGGTTGTGGATGCCCCATCCCTGCAGGCATTCAAGACCAGGCTGGATGTGGCTCTGGGCAGCCTGGTCTGCTGGTTGGCGACCCTGCACACAGCAGGGGGTTGGAACTGAATGAGCATTGTGGGCCTTTTCAACCCAGGCAATCCTATGATACGATTCTATGACTGCAACATTCACAGGAAATAAATGGATTCCTTTACCAGTCACAGCTCTGTCTGTGATGATGACTTCATCAAGGTAGAACAACCCAGCTGTTTCCTTCTGCTGGATGCTCAGCAAGTCAATCTGATGTACAAACACCGGGGTGTTGATGGGAAGGTCCTGGAGAGGCACAGAGCGACTCACACACCCTGTCCAGAGGTCAGTGCAGGAGAATGTCCAGCTGGAAGACACCAAGGTGGTGCAGTCTTTGTTTTATTGCTGGGTAGTTACAGTGAATGAATCTGGAGATAAACTCAGATGATGCTATTATTACCTGCACACAACATCTGATCACTCAACAAGTCTCTCTGGAAGATATAAAGCTTTAGATCCCTGCTTCAGCACCCTCCTCTACAGAGATCAATACCAAGCTTAGGCCCCTTGAGAATTCCAGACAATTAATCAAGGTCCCTATTTCTTTCCATCATGTAGTAATGTTATATGAACCCCCCTCCTGCTTTCCAGAGGTACACACACAGCCCACACTCAGCCTTACAAAACACAGAAAAAAATGGAAGGATCCAATTGATAAGCATAGCATGGTGATCTGTAGGTAATCCAGGAGGCTCCTGGTATGTATCAGGGATAATTTCTTGAGCCAGGTAATAGACAGCCCCATCAAAGGAGATGCAGTACTGGACCTACTGCTCACCAACACCAGTGAATTGACTGGAGACATCAGGATTGAAGTTTGCACTGGGACGTGCTGGTCAAACTGGAGAGCAAGAAGAACACGCACAGGCAGTGGAAGCAGGACAAGTACCCTGGGAGGAGTACAGGGATGCTGCTAGCCTGTGTGGGGACAGGGTGAGGAAGACAAAGGCCCAATCCAGAAAAGTGAGGGATGCCTATCCCTGCAGACAGCGAAGGTCAGGTTGCACGGGGCTCTGAGCACTGATGGAGCTGTGGGTGCCCATGCTCACTGCAGGGAGTTGGACAGATGGCCTCTAAAGGTCCCTTCCAAGTCAAGCAATCCTGTGATTCTATGAAAGCTAAGATTCCAATTTCACTTTCTGAAGTTCTTCAGATTGCTGGTTCGGATTTTTTTTTTATTTTTTGTTTGCATGCTTGTTTTCTTAAGATGTGCCTGCCCCCAACTTCGCACTGCCCATAGTGTTCTCCATCTGTGGCGTTTTGTACTCATATATTCTAGCTGAAATACAGAAAATCAAGAACTACACCAACTTTCCAAGCTTTACATTCTAATGATACCACAACTTCCCTGGGAAAAAAAAACAAACAACTTCATTTTCATCTCATATCAGAAAATCTACTGAATGACGCCAAAAAAACCCAGGAAGTTAATGTCTGATTCCTGGTAATTTCTGCTAACTAGAGACTGATCAAACTCTCCAGGCCAGTGCGCATTATGGTGAAATAATGTGCCTATCTCTTCATATAGTCTTCAAAAACAATAGAAGCACATTCCAGGTACGTCAGCACAGGGACAGAGCATCCATCAGTTTGCCCCATGTGACAATTTATTTTTCACAGAATCACAGAAACACCAAGGTTGGAAAAGACCTATAAGATCATCCAGACCAACCATCATTTTAGACAAACAAGAACTTGCTGCTCCCCATTCTCCTAGAACACCCTCTTACTTTGGAAAATGTCATCTCTGTGCACTGTGTCTGGATACCTTGTGGGGTCAGTTCCATTGAAATCCCACTGGCAGGTGAGGTTTCTTTCCATTGAAGATAAGGAAATGTTGGTGTAGGACACTGAGATATGAAGAATGTTGCTCATGTGGCCTTTATGTGCAAAACAAACCTGCAAAGAAAATGAAGAAAAATGTTTTCATGTAAACATAGCAGTGTTTATAACTACAGTGACAATTTACTCAGCAAGAGCAGGCGCTTACATGTGTGTACTCAGTAAGGTCATATCTTAGAAGAGATGATGGAGTAGCTTTCACCAGCTGGCTTGGGCTGCGAGCACTGAACCTCCCACAGAATGGCTCTGTTCCATAGACAACGTGTTCTGTGGTGACAGAGTTTTCTGTACCTGAAGCAAAAACAACAGGATGAGAGGCTTAAAAAGGATTCAGATAACAAGTACAGTCAAAAGTTTTCATGGAAATGACAAAAATAGAGGTCCAAAACAATTGTATCTAATAGTTCTGCTCCTCAGTGTCCTGCCTAGGTAAGTTATGAACATTCACAGTAGTTCCCTAGCTTAAGGGAGGATAGATCATAGAATTATAGAATTGCTGGAAGAGACCTCAAAGATCATCAAGTCCAACCGCAATCTGACCATACTACACTAATCATTACATCCCAATGCTGACCAGAAAAACCTTGTGGAAAATGCTACCATCTTAAGCCAGATAGAGTATGACCGATTGAAACCACCCTTCCTTTTCAAAAAACACTCAGGCAAAGTTAGAGATTAATATCTTTAAGCAACTGAGAATCTGCCCTCACTTTTTGGACTTCTGTTCCATTGAGTTATCAACCTTGTTACCAAAAACCTGCTAGGATTTCTCATTTCCAGTGTAAAAGAGGCTTTCTTCTTACAGCAGACACTGATAAATCATCTTTTCTGTCAAAATGAGAGAAAAAGCCCTGCCATTTGAAGTTGGTAGTTTTAAATATATAAAGAGAAAATACGTAAAGGAAGGAACCGTGATTCTTTACACAATGGGTGTTGGAGCTGTTGGAATCTCTGCTGGTAGATACACTGAAGGTACACCCATGGAAAAAAAAAAAAAACAGGCACATGAAAGTCATAGAGCTGAAAATACTTCATAGAATTGTAGAATCATTAAGGTTGGAAAAGATCTCATCTGGTCCAATCATCCACCTACCACCAATGCTGCCCACTAAACCACATTCCTCAAGACAACATTTCTTGAACACCTCCTGGGATGTTGACTTTACCACCTCCCCAGGCAGCCCATTCCAGTGTTCAACCAGTATTCCAAAGAAGAATTTTTTCCTAATATCCAGTCTGATCCTCCCCTGGCACAACTTTTTTGTTGGCAAGATTGGAGCACTGAGATCACAGAATTAGACAAAAAATGTCCAACTAATTTCCAATTTGGAAAGTTGCAAGGTTTCCATTTTTTTGCCTAAAGCTTCCCTTCTCTCTCCAGTTTAATTAATTCCTTTCCTCCGCTTAGATGAGTCAGTCACCAAACACACATATTCCTGGCTGGGTCCTGTTCTCTCTGTCTACACTAAATACAAGGATGTATTGTGAGGTCTCTAGGCAATCATTGACTTCCTGGCATATTTTAGTATATTTTACTGCTATCAGAGATATAAAATGGAATTAGTTTCTGATGTAATACTTCAATATCAGAAAAAAAATGGTGTATCTTTATTATTATTATTTATATAACACTTGCCTAAATGTCAAGTGTAGCACAGATTTTCACTTTCTCAGTCATTGGGAAGCACCAAAAGCAAAAGACTTATCATCAGGCTATAGCCTGAGCTGTCGCTTTGGGCTGCTCCAGATCTGCTTCCCCAGCACACATTATGAAACATGAATAATTTCACATGCCCGAAGACTTGGCTTTTCTGTCTGTACTCCTAATGGTTCCAACACTGAAAAATAACCTGCTCTGATCAGCTTCTTGCTGTATGATTCAGTCACGGAAATTATTGCAGAAAGACTCTCATTAATACATCGATCATGTTTGTAATATTAGTTCTATGTAATATGTCTCATTAGAATAAATGCAAATAAATCCAGTAAAAGCATAAATTTACTACTGTTGAAGGTTTTGAGTAAATTTATGCCAGAAAATGACTCCCACAGTAAATACTTATTTGTTACATTACTACCTTCTTTCTCAAAGCCATCATGGAAGAGTATTTTAGCAGAAGTTGGCTCAATGTCACACCCAACTGAAAGAAGTTCCTCTATTGCTGTTTGGACCTTTAAAAACAAAAAGTGAGAAGTGGTCACAGGACAGTGATGCCTGGCTCATTCCAGTAGAGCTTTCACACTGTCACAGTTGCACTGATTCTATTCAGCTCCATACAGACAGAGCCTAAACTTCCAGGTCTAAAATCCTTTAGGGTGAGACACTTACCTGAAGAGCAGTGGAATTTGTGTGGATCATTCTGCGGGGTGCATTGCTCCAGGAGATACTGAACCATCCCGTGCCAGACACAGTCAGCATCTGTCAAGTGAAGAAACAAATAGATGAGAACAGGTACAATTCTCACGAGACACAAAGAGGTCAAGTCTGCTATGTGGATTTTCTACCAAGGAGGAACAGCCCATGGCAGTAGGGTTGGAACTCGATGATCTTTCATGTCCCTTCCAACCCAAGCTATTCTAGGATTCTACAACAACTTCCCACACCACTGAGCACTGAAAGGTGAAAGTTTACATCGCCCAATTGCAACACAGAGCTGATCTGATAGTGAACCCTTTGAGTGTGCTGTCAACTAGTGGGGAAAAAAAATTGAAACTACCCCAAACTTTCATGAATTAGCATCAAGAACAAGGTAACAAGCAAGGTAAAACCAGACTGCACTTTAGACACGAGCAAATTACAATGCATCATAAAAACATCCACCTGGCAACAAGTGTGAAAGTCACAAAAACGTTCTACTGCTACATGGCAGTATTTATCAACTAAAGCAGCAGGTCAACAAAAAGTGGGAACGCACTGTCATGTCTAAGTGACAAGATTTTTACCATTAGGATCTATCCGAGCCCATTGAATCAGGGTTAGTCTACATCCCATGAAATTCTTGAGGTTAAAATGGACCTCTGGAGGTCATCTAGGCCAAGGTCCTGTCCAACATGGGTCAAGTACCCGGCACTGACCTGTACATCTGGGAGATATAAAGCATGAGCCCGAATTTCATGTCTCTCAGTGTAGTAGTTGTTCACCACCTGGGGATTCAGCCACGTGTTGTGTATCTGGACTCCAACTCTCATCCCATTGCTGGGTGCCTTTCCATGATGCAGTGCTTCCAAGTAGTACCTCAGGCCAGCAGTTAGCTCAAATTTCTGGGATTTTGGTTGCCAACTCTCACTCCAGTTCTTCACCCACTTCCCAGACCATTCCAAATTGCCAGATGGGAGAGAAGCAATTCTCACCTATGTCCAGATGAACCAAACCAGTGATAATTTCAAAACACCAAAATATGGTACCTTCAGCTCCAAAACCAGAGCTGTGCTTATAGCTGACAGCAGTGGGTTGATGTTTCAATACATTCTTTCCTATTCTACAGCAAAAAGCCTTCACCTCAAAGATCTTTGATTTAGGGCTCAATAACATAAACAAGACAATTCTTATGGCTGACCATATAAGCCCCACTAATAATTCCTCGTGTAGATTTTCATAGATGGCTTCAGTTCTCTAGCTCACAAGCCTGAAACACAGATGAAAATGTCTGCAGGAAAAGACATCTGAAGACTCTAGAGACAATAGCATACATTTCATGAGACAAATGGCCAATAGGGCCAGATGTAAAATGTCAAATAACACCACACAAGGTGTCACTCTGCAACAGATGCATAATAGGAGCCAACGAGGCAATCCATGCTGGGATAATCCCCCACTTGAAATGTCCTTAATTAAAGCCCCTCCCTATCACGACTGCCTTATTTTTCTCCCTGCTAAGAGTAATACCTTATGCTGTGGGTCTTGGGATGAACTCAAGTACAGAGACGCCGGACCATCTGCCTGAATCCAGAAGGTGTAATTGTTGGTCTGAGGAGCCACAAAAAATCCACGAAGCCTGGAGCTAAGCAAAAGCAGAACACCCATAACATACACAAGAGTTACTGTAAAATCCCTGCCACCCAGCACCCAACCTCCACATGTATACTGAGAACATGAAAACAAGCATGGCTTTGTTGTTGCCATCATCTTTTCTATGTTTTTCTTCTCAAGCAAAGTCTTATTTCTCAGCAGGCCAGAAAAGGCTCAAAATCCCTCGGGATCAACTGAGAAGAGTACAGAAGTGATAGAAAAATGGAAATGTCCAGCACATTGCAAAGCTGTTCCTAGGCACATCCCAAGAGGCACTAACATGGCTCAAACATCTTCATAGAACTGAGGATAATCTATGGCTGCAGTTGCCAACATGGGCTATGGATGTGACCAAATCTCCAACCCAAGGCAGCACCTAAGTAGAGTTCCTTCTATCTCGACAGCAATTTCTTTCGTGCTATTTCAGCACATCTAGGCCAAGCAGAACAAGAACACCAAGAGAAAGCAAAAAAGGGAGGAAATAAAGTACTTTGCTGAATATGTTGAGCTTCAAAAGGACCTCAGAGCAGAGGGTTTGCTTTGATTTATGGGAGCTATGAAGTCAGGCTCTGCTGAAAAGAGCTGTCATGTGTTACTGCTACACCTTACACTACTAAAGGTGATTGCCACAGCTTCATCTCCTTTTAAGATCAGCGAGTACCTGAAGGACTGCTTTGCTGCAGACAGAAATCTTACTGGGGATTGGGCATTAGGTACAAACTGCCATCTATATCCAGGCCCTGCTTCTGTCAGATCAGAGGCATCATCCCAGACTTCAAAGAGAAGCCCTCGATTTCCTACAAAGTTAAAAGAGAAGTGTTCTCAGCAGCAGCCAACAACAATCCCAGAGCACATATGCTAGAATTGGTGGTGCAAGGAGGCTAATTAATAACCAATTAATAAATTGGCTCCATCTGTGGGGTACTTTTTTTTTTTCTTCACTTTTTTCTTCTACGAGGTAGAATACTGTTCCCACTTTAGGAAATTCATGGTGCCTTGAAATCCTCCACCAGTAAGAACAAAAATCTACCAAGACCAATCTACTTCCCAAAAACCTAAGATGACTGCTCTCAGAGGAAAAAATACCAAACTGATCCATAGTCAACATAAGTTGAGCATCATTATGGGCACAGTAATTTCCTACTGCAACGTTCTACCCAGGCAACGTACCCAAAAGTCTCTACAGCAGCACAAGTTCCCCATTCTGTCTCCTAAACATCATTCATACTTCCCCCCCCCTCATTTTTCCCAGCTGTATGGGGCTGACCTTCCTCCCACCATAGGCCATCTGCAGGCAGAGGGCTGAGCTTTCAACTTTGCCTTTCCTTGCTATGAACCTAAGATAAACTAGCTTGATGTTTTGGAAAACCAAATTTCTTGATGATTTCTCTCTGTTTCCACGTGTGTTGGTCTGTTGGGACTTTTGGTTATTAGAACACTGTACCTGGCTGGGAGGCACCAAGCATCCTGCTCCTGCCAACAGCCTCAGTGGTGCAGATGATTTGCCGGGGAGAGACACGCTTGACTTTACAGGGGACACCTGGCAGCAAGAAAAGGAGACAAATGTGCCATTGAGAGTTGGAAATGCACGAGCTGCAGAATCATCAAAGGACCATTACAACTGGAAAAGACCTCCAAGACCACCAAGTCCAACTCCAACTCACTCCCACCCATGCCCACTGACCACGTCCCTCAGTGCCACATCTCCTGAGCACCTCCAGGGATGGTGACACCACCTCTCCCTGGGCAGCCTGTATCAATAAACCCACTTTCATTTCCAAAAGACAGCAATGAGTTGCTAGAAGCCTCTATTTGTACTGTCAACCAAGAAAAATCATTCATTCCCATAGCCCAAATGATGCTGATCCTTGATGCTGAGTACAACTCCCATGTTATCACTGCCCATGAACACCAGCTGGGTTGAATGGGCTTCGTATGTTCACAAAAACCCTCAGCTCATTCCTCCCGTTACCTGCAGCAGTGACCTGCACGGGCTCCTCAAAAAAATCCCCTGTAATAGTGAGGTCAGTTCCTCCTGCAAGACTTCCAGCCACCGGGAACACAGAGGCTATTTCTGCAGAGGAAGGAAAAGGGGGATCTGAAAACAAGCACAGGAAAGATGAACCCCAGCCCTATTTCTGTCAAAGCCAGCAGTGCACTTGCACTCTTTCCAAGTGGAACAGACTCCTGTGAATCAAAGAGGCTTCACTGATCCTTCACTGCGATTTCGGCAGCCGCTGAGATTACAGCAGGAATGAACCACTCGGGTAACTTGGCCACACAACAGGGAAATACCAGAATGCCTGGGCTGTGACTTAGCAGTGACTGCATCTGTCATGCCCAGATTCTAAACCATATCTTCTGTGCTACTGAGGAGCTCTGGAAAGAAAAGTGACATTAAGACTGCTTTAATCCTTTTGACCTTGCCTGACTCGTCTCCCAGTTTAGCCCGTAGGTTTAGGTGTCACTGCACTTTCCAGTTGTCCCACAAGGATGAACAGAGGGAGGTGAACAGATGGTGGATATCTACATTGTGTCTATGAGAATCTTACAGGATCTGATCATTTTTACAGTCATCCCATTCCACACTGGAAACCTATTTTTCTCTTTGTTGAAGTTTACTCACTTTTCACTCATGCATCCTAGTTTAAACAAACTTTTTTTTTTTTTTTTGTATCATCTGAAAAAGACTAAAAGCATGAGAGAAGCTTGTCCAGATTTACATTTTCTTTTCTTAACTTTTTCATTTTAATTTAATCTCACTTTGACAGTATTAACTATTGGCTACTGCAGTACTGCCTATTGGAAAGCCCTGGCAGACCTCACTTCTCCAAGTGAGGTCTCCACTAACAATTAATTACACACATAGTTACTCCATTTGTAAGTAATGATATAAAATTATCCTCTTTTACGAAGTGTTTTGAATATATAGGTGAAACAAGTTGTATGCTATGAACAATATACAAAATCCATTTATGTATTGTCTACATTCTTTAAAAGAAAAGAAAAAATTGTTATCTCCTGGACCATGCTCCCAAGATACAATCCTATAAAGTAATTACTATTATTATATTAATTTCAGCCCCTAGACAGGTCAGAACAAAGGCAAACAATGGCAAAAGCATGGTGGGAACTCTCACCATAGCCAGAGATGTCATGTGGAAGTCATAAAGTGTCTTGGTCCACATCTTTTTAAAATAATATTGCAGCAACCTGCTATTCACCAGCCTTTAATCCAGATCCCAGAGTGGCTGAACATCACCTTGCTGCTGGTGAACTAGCCTATCCAAAGGCCTACATTATAGTCTTTTATGGCCAGCACTGCATTCATACCGAACAGTATGACATAAGGGGGAAGGTGATATGAAGTCCCTTTGGATTCAACACATCAAGTCTGCTGGTGCTCTGACAGCACAAGGAATAACGATAGCAGCTCCATTCCAAACCCTGGCCGACTCTCAGATTAGGCTGTCCAAAAGAGTGTTCAAAGACATCCTTAAGAGGACCACAAACTCACTGGAGACTTAGAACACAGCCCATGGCAGCACACCCAACCTCAGCATATAAAGCTGGTATAGCTGAAATTTTTGGCCTGCAGCTTTGTGTAGTCAGCCCACCACAAAACTTATCACACCAGTAGAACTACATGTTAAAATGAGGTCACATTGGGATGAGCAACAACCAGAGGTGTTCCTTAGACAATACTGGCACTGCCATGGCACAGTGCAAGCGGTGGGGTGGGTCAGTGCAATACCTGAATGCGTTTGGTACAAGAAAAGCTCCTGCTTGGCACTGATGAGCCAAGCATCTTTGTCTATCACTGACCTGCAAGAGAAAGAGCTGTGTTAGAGATCCCTGTCCCCTTCAGTCAGTGCAGACCTTCCTTTGGCAAGGTTGGACACTTTTATTTAAGTTGGACTTGGATTACGTCTCTTTTGGGCACTGAAGCCGAAGTATTAGAATCACAGAGATGCCTTGGGGGAGGAACACGCTCCCTTTTCATTCCTAATCTACTGATCATCTTCTCAAACCAGCAAAACCTCACGTCTAAGTAATGAAACACAAGTTTTGATTAAATTTCAACACACTCATCCTCAGAAATGTAGCTGTGCTCCCGTATGAAACTATAGGGGAAAAAAAAAAAATAAAAGGATGTTTTACTCACTTTCCTTTGTTAAACACTGAGAAGCTGACATTGTGGGACCCTGGGGGAGAGAAAAGAAACATGCTTATGTGACAAAAACATGGAGACCTTTAGGAAGAGCACATCCTACCAAACCTTGTCCAGACATCCTGCCCCCATTCTCTTCCTTATGCTTTTCTTATAACAGTACAGTTGTGTTGATTTCTGCTGACCTGCTTGCAATTTAAGAAAGAAATTCCTCAATGTGTACCACAAGAGTCCAAAAAATCTTGGAAGTAAAAGCCAAAAAAAAAAAAAAAAAAAAAAAAAAAAAACCAAAAAAACACCAAACCAATAATCCCTTGAAAGAGTCTGCAAGTCTTTATGTGGTGCACATCCATTACTGCTGCATCACTTCGGGAAAGTTCCAGGAGTAGGATTCAACTCAACTCAAGACATCTAAATTCCTATTCCTACATGTAACTGGGGCTGAATTCAGTGGCTTATATACAGGTTTCAAGAACCACCCAAAATTCCCTGGGGGTAGTGGAGAAATTGCTCAGGATTGGCACAGGACCTACAGGAGATCCTTCTCTTCTAGTGGAGTGGCTGGAGGCAATATTCAATCACATTTCAACTGAATTGAACATCAAAGTAGGAAGCTCACAGCCTTAGATTATACTACATTGTATGGATCTGCTCTTACATATCTGAATCTGCAAGCTGAACCTCAGGGGAAAAATTCCTCTCAGATCCTGTGGATCCTATCCAACCTTACTTGCCATGCCAGGAAGGTGAGAATCTCCTTCAAGACCCCCATTATCTCTTAAGCCCATCATATACAAGATGAAATAAAATAGCAAAGGAAAAAATAATGGTTCCTCTAGAGCTGCAGGAGTAGCAGAATTATGATCTCTCCCACACACCCCAACATTTTCACCAACCTATGTGGTTCCCTTCCACCCGGCACTGCATGGTTCCCAGTCCTTCTTTTGTCTGAATGGAATAGCTGTGGAGAAACAAAGGGCTTCGTTGAGCCTTGGGTGCAAAAAATCAAAGCACAGTGAGAAGCATCTAATCAAAGATTGAGCTTTCACATCTGAGTTAGTTATGCTCACTACCCTTTAGAAACAAGAGAGAAGGGACCATCAGCAGCTTGGGATGATGCGTCCCATCACTCTAATTTGCCCCCTTTATCCTTGTTTTGATAAGGTGATGATCCCACTGGTGATCACTTGCAGAAATCCCATTTTAAACATGAGCTAGAGCAGACAAGCCTTGGCTTCTAAACTTGAGAAGGGCAATTTAAACCCATGCCTCTAGAAGGAGAGGGCCTGCATAGGACAGAGGGAGCTGATGTCTGAGCAGGAGATCAGAGATTGCCAGCAAGATGGGAAACAGCATTAAATGGGAAAGCAGCTTGGGGAGGACAGGGGGACATCAATGATGCAATGACATGATCTGTACAAACTTAAACTATAATTCGTCTAACCACATATAGAACAAGTTGGCAGCATCAGTGGTTTTCACATTTTAAACCCACTCTTTATCAGCATCAGAAAGGGTTTCCTGCTTGGGGAATGTAGGCAGCACAGTGGTGCAGGGAATGCATGCAGGCTGCTCTCAGAACTGCTCTCCTAAGGGCAGGGAAACTCTTCCTGATATCCAAGGTCCAACCAGCACCTCCCTTGCTGCACTAAGGGCTGGATCCTCAAAAGGATTTGAACGCCAAACTTCCAAGCAAATCAATGGGATTTTGGTAACCAAACCCCACTCCAAGCCTGGTTTGCAAGGATTTGTAAAGTGACCACGCTGCCCATTTCTAGACAGTGGAAGCATTGGAGGACCAGACCTACATAAGCACCAAATCTCTGATTTGTACAACTGAGGACCTAACTTTAAAACACGGTCTACTCTGGAGATAGGCAGTAAATGAGTATTTCCAGAGATATTTCACACCTCCTCCCACCCTTAAAACTCAACTATACCAGTAGGACAGACTATGGGCTTATTTTTCTAGGAAAAAGCTCCCAGAAAAGACAGCATTTCCTGATGCCTCTCTTAATTGCTCTGCATGCCCCCCAGTCTGCAAATAGGAATGAGTAGCAATTAAGCAAGCTATGCTGGTGCTATATCAACCTTTGGGAGCCATGGAACAACAAGTTCCATCATCAACAGAACAATCTGCATTTAAGTTCCCCTCCTGGGAGGCAGGAGGAATTTTACAGCCCAATAAGAGGGCTCACTGAGAAGCCCTGGCACTGAATTTCACTGGCTTTTTCCTCATTTCCTTGTAGCAACAGCATTGCTTTTCCAAAGCTCACAGACACTAAGAGAAGCACAGCAGAAAAATATGGTCTGAGCTGTGTTTGCTGTGTCACGTTCTCACCACAGCAGCATAGAAATACTGTCCTGTGACTGTGAGCTTTGCACTCAGTGATGACCTGCAGTAGTGCAGAGGGTAAGGAGAACAGCATCTGCCTTTTCCTCAGCCCTTTTCCTGGCAGATGTGGTTGCCAAGCCACTCTCCATCATATCTGAAAAGCCACTCTCCATTATATCTGAAAAGAGCTGTCAGGCAAATTCCCCACTGACTGGAAAAAGGGAAGCATCACTCCTATTTATAAGAAAGGGAGAAAGGAAGACCTGAGGAACTACAGGCCAGTGAGCCTCGTATCTGTGCCTGGGAAGATCATGGAGCAGATCCTCCTGGAACACGTTATGGCTCATGAGGGCTGAGCAGGTGATCTGAGACAGCCAGAATGGCTTCACCAAGGGAAGGTCGTGCCTGACCAGTCTGGGGGCCTTTTGTGATGGAGTGGTGGCATTGGTGGACAAAGGGGAGGCGAGTGTTGTTGTTTATCTGGACTTGCACAGGACCTTTGCCGTGGTCCTGCGCTACATTCTCATCTCTAAATTGGAGAGATACGCATTTGTAGTCTAGACTGTTTGAAGAATAAAGAATTGGTTGGATGGTCACAATCAGAGGTTGGAACTACAGCGAGCCAGCAGCCCACTCTATCTGACTGGTCAGCTTCCCACAGTCCTTCTTCACATTATGCCAAAACTGAGAAGTTTATTGAAAAGCCAAGGAAATCTTGATGCACAAGACGTGCTGAGGCCTTACACCAACACAAACCCAAGGTAGGTCAACAACTGACATGCTTCCTGCTTGCCCGTCAGCAAAAGAGCAGAGGCTGGTCCATCCATCTCCTTCTGCCACAAGAACAGCTGGTCTAGGGAAAAGAAAGAAAGATGAGACATAAGACAGCTTCCCCAGGGAAGTGACTGAATCACCATCCCTGGATGTGTCTAAAAACTACTTGGATGTGGTGCTCGGGGACATGATTTAGTAGAGGGTTGTTAGGGTAGTATGGTTAGGTTGCAGTTGGACTTGATCTTGAAGGTCTTTTCCAACTTGAGCAATTCTATGATTCTATGATTCTGTGATTCTGTTAAAATCAGCAACCAGTATTTTCAAAAGGGTCAGGAATTCTCCCTCACTTGTATCTGGCCTTTATTAACCTAGAAAACAGGATGAGCCCAAATTGTTTGGTTGGTTTTTGTTTTGTTTTGTGTATATATTATTTGTGCGTATGTAGATTGTTCCAAAAGTAATGCCTCCTATTTATTTCTGTGGAAACTATCACAGATATAAATGATGCAATAACACTTTGACAAAGCCAATTCTCAGCTATAAAATGCTATTTTGAACATAATCGCTAGCATTAACCATGCATTTTCAGTAGAGATGAACAAGAGCCTGCATTCCATGCCCACAAAAATCTGCACCAGCAGAGGTGACCCGGTGTTGTTGTTTCCACTGCTGAACCACACCACCCAGCCCTCACTGTGCTCACACCCACTGGTTGGTCTCCATAAACATTTAGCAAGCATCAACGAGTATCTGTGGGTGCAATTTTTTCTGCACAGAGGAATTCAGTTAAACACCTTTGCTTCATATGTACTTCCATGTCAGATGTTATTCTGTCAGACTGCCCCTCTGCTGCTGTCTGTCACAAACTCTACTGCCATACCAGCAACATCTGATGTCATAGACCAAGATAATAAAATAGGAGGCATTACTTTCAGAGCTGCCTTCATATATATTCTGTATACATATATGTATATATATATATACACACACACACACACACATACACACTTTTCCCTTTGGTTGCATACTAAATAGTGCATGTTCATAAGGATTGTGATAAAAACCCATCTTCAAGACCAATGCTAACCTTGGGCAGCACAAAGCATCGGTAGTTTGGGTCCCGGATAGACCCTTACCTTCCAGAAGCAACAGGCAGCACAAGTACAGCACTGGGCTGGTACAACCACAGTGCTTCAAGATGGAGCTCAGCTATTTCTTTATTTCATCAACAGAAGATGCTATAAAGACAGATGACTTGAAAACACTCAAATTCCTAACATCAAATTCACCAAATTCATCACCTTAAAGAATTGATAGTGGAAAGAACTTTCACTAGAGAGGAGGAATCAGGTGGGAGAAATAAATTCACAGTAATTAGTATAACAAGCAAAAGATGGTTATGTTTCTTGAAGAGTCAACAAACAATTAAGGCAAATAAAGTAATTAAAAACCTCTAGTGAAGTTTTCACTTTGCTAGGATCCACACCCATGACAGCGTGTTCCCCTTCATTTTCCTCCTTCAGCCTGGCTCTTATGTCCCAGGCCTTGCTCAGGCAGAAAGTGAACACAGTACTGATTACATTTAAGGTCTTGCCAAGACCTGTAATGACCACAAACCTGCCTTAAACTACAGGCTGAAAGAACTGATGGCAGATACGTGGGTCAGCATATATCAAACACTACGAGTCAACCATCTTACCTTATCAATACTGAGCAGCCCAAGAGCACATTGAGCTCTCCTGTATGGCAGCCAACTGCATGAAAGGATCTCCCTTTGAGTAGGAACACCTCTTGGGGTTACCCTTATGCAAAGATCCCTTGTACCTCACCATCAAGAGGCTCCCTGCCAATGCAGATCCTCGTTGCATGACTAGTAGTTTAAGATTTGTTGGTTTCACAAAGGTTACACATCAGGTTGACTGTGCCCTCAAACAGTTGACCAAGTCCATGACTAGGAGTGGCTCCAGCTGCACCTGGGCTCCTTACCTCCATGTTTCAAGGAGTTCAGAAAGCAAAGAGGTCCACTCTCACCATCTTAGTTACAAAAATAAGCTTTGCTGAAGTGCTATATTGCACCAGTAAATATATTCCTGCCTCTTTCTTATGAGCGTCTAGTTTCCATCTGCAGTGCTACTAAGAACGAACAGAAAAATAATCACCGCTGCAAAAATGATTAGTTCATCACTGGACCACTGTATGCTATATAAAGCCTGAAAAGGCATACACCATGCTTTTAGAACACCGCCAAAAAAAAAAAAAAAAAGAAGTTTTTTCTTCCTCTATCTGAATATGTGTTACGGCTCTGGCCAAGTGCAAGTCTCCACTTGGAACACACTTAGTAACACAAACCAAAAATGGGCACACTACTCATGTGAAACCAGGATGTAAACCTGCCTGGTGTGCCAAGACTCCAAGGCCATTTCCTTTTTAGCTATGGGAGGTCAAGCTGTAAATGAGTAATCCAGCAGTGGAGCACGCAGGCACACCAGCCTTTCTTCCCACAGATAGAAGACTTCACAGGTCCACTGGAGGCAGGTAAAACAGTAGTGAATATCAAACAAAAGGATGCTAATGCGTACCCAGTGAGGGCTGATAAATGGGTGCAACAGGTATGGCAGGAATCTGCACTGGGCTTTCATTCACAGTGGCAAAGAGCTGAGCTGCTCAGCAAGGGACTTTTCCATTCAACCTAGTGGCTAGTTACAAAAACATAGAATCATAGAATTGAAAAGACCCACAGTGCTCATCCAGTTCCATCCCCCTGCTATGTGCAGGGTCACCAACCAGCAGACCAGGCTGCCCAGAGCCACATCCAGCCTGGCCTTGAATGCCTCCAGGGATGGGGCATCCACAGCCTCCTTGGGCAACCTGTTCCAGTGAACATTTAGTGGTCAAGTTTATACTGCTTTCTCTCAAGAAAATTTCGAAAGTCTACCCACTTTTCTCTGTTGAGTGCAACCCTTGAAGCAGCAGAAAACAAATTCAAACCTCCCTTGAAGACAGAGAAGTGACCAGAGAGGTTTTGAAGCAGTGGAAAAACAAAGCTTTCTGTCCCCACACACTTCTGCTTTTGTCTTGTGACTCACTAGAGCGTTTTCTTCAAACTAACAGTATTTCTAGAAATGCAAATGGAAGGGAAAATTTATTTAACTTGAAGATTCTGACATTATTTTAATTAGTTAAATTTTAATTTGCTAGCCAAAATAAAATCTACAGCAACCAGATGCAATTACAGTAAATTCACACTGAGCTGTGATTGACTGTGCTGCCAGTAAACAAACCAACTAGCTTAATGGACCAGTTGCAATTAGATTAACAAAGTTTGCTGGAGCCCAACTCATGAGCTGCAATAAAGCACAAAAGCAGTAAATGGCAATTCTGGGCCAACTGGTTGCAATTTATTGTTCTTGCAGAGTGCAGTAGAAGAAAACAATTTACAGGGGCTTTGTCGGGTAGCAGCTCATATATAATTACCCATCAATATAATCCACATTGAAGTCCAGGGTCTCATATCTCCCAGCAAATGTCTTCCCATAGATCTCTATTAAATTTCCTGTTGAAGAGGAAATGGAAACAGAAGGGCGTCTTTTAAAAGTGGAGTATTTACATTTGCAGATTTTGTGAGCTGAACAAAAGAAATTCCAGAAGAAATTCTTTGCAAACAGTGCAGAGAGGTGCCCAGTTGGCTGCACCTATATCTACTCTCTATCCAAGTTCAAGGTGACTGCTTCCCCTTAGTCCAAAACACACCTTTCTCAGTGAAAAAAAAATTATTCCTTTTTTTTTTCCCCAGCAAAACTCTGGTATTTGGACTTTGAAGGCATTTCCTCAACATTTATCAGCTGAAAGCACCATCCTGACCAAATGCTGCTGCAGAACGCCACAAAGCAGCCAAAGTGGCATTGCTAACATGCACTGGGTGTTCGTGCACAAAAGTCCATTCTCACTGTGTTGTGCACAGCAGCCACTTCAGCTTTAGGACAAGCTATTCAACACACTAGAACGCATGCTTAAAATTAAGCCCTTAAAGCAGAGTCTAAAATAAGAGCAACAATATCAAAGTTTAACATACAGTACGATAAAGGAATACTTACAACAAATAAGCAGTTTAAACCAAAGCCAATTCAGAGAGCAAAATTTTAACCTGCATATCTACACTGTAGATAAATACGTAGATTTGTGATGTGTGTTGTTTTCTGAGCCCACCATAGGCAGCAGAGACCTAATTTGTGTGGTCAGTAAGATCACAAAGAACAATTCAGCTTGCCCCAATAGAAGCATTTGGCCAGTTGGATCACGCCCAACACTCCACTGACTATGCTGGGTACCTGGTTAATTCATTTGTCAGCACAGATAGCTTAAATCATCTGATACACCCTATCCTCACTCTGAGGGTCCAAAAAGGAATGAGTCTTTCTGGTCCTGCAGCATATCCACAAGCTTCACATAGCTTTGTTTTTCTCAGCTAGCACTGAACACTTGACATTACCCATGCTGTCCCTTGGGAAGCCTAGCATCCAGCTAAGAAACCTGTATACAGACACTGTATTACAAGGCATGAGAATCTAGAACTGAACTCCACCTGAAAACACTTAAAACCAAGGATGGACTTCAAATGATGAGCAATTTAGTGCATTACCCATCTCTTTTGTATGCAGGGGAACAGACCCCTTCTGCAAACCCGTTTTCCTGGTCAGCATGAGCTTGGGCATTACGTTCTGAAAAAGCCTGTGTTAAATCCAGCAAGACAGAACTCTTATAATAATAATAAAGATGGGATGGAACATCAAATAATAATTAAAGTGGTCCCCAGCCTAAAGAAAGGTCCCTTACCTGGGATGCCAGATGGAGGGCTAATTTGGTAAACCACGGGAGTCTGCTCAGCAGAAAACTGCAAGTAGAAAGTTGTAGTTAAACAGCAGTCATTCTCACAGCAGCCCAGCGAGCTCTGATTACGCTCTGTTCACAACACAGTTGGCAACCACACTGCAGAGACTCGTGCTTCAGAACTGGATCTGAAGAGCAGAATCCTGCTCCGAGAATGGAACAACTTCTTCCCCCTTTGTGTTCAGAGTCTGGCTTGCTGCTCTTTCTGCATCCTCCTTGTGCTCTGGACTACTTTGAGTCAATCCCAGAAGATATGGTTTAACACTACAAAATTGCTAAGCCGTGTTCTTTCAGGTGTTCAGACCCCCATTTCACCTAGCATTGTGGCATAATTCTTCCCACCAGTAGCATATCTTCAAAGCTATTTCTGCTTCACAGTTCTGGGATACTTCAGCTAGCCTTTAACAAGCTTATCAGTTGCTTGAACAGTGTAGCCAAGGAAATGCTTATACTGACCCTTGTTAACACAGTATAACACATCACAGTGTCCTCGGGACAGAATTCCTTGTCCTCTAAGGAAGAAAGGAAGTACTCAAAGTAGATTACGGGGCTCTACTTTGGCCAAAAACGAAGCCTCAGAGTAAGCAGTTTTCAAGTAAGCTTCTTAGAGACAGGGACCACACAGCAGGCCTTTGCAAGTGGAAGAAGGCTGTCCTCAGCATCCTGAAGTAGCTGAGACAGAGACAACCAAACCCAGCACAAACTTAGGCTGCACTTTCAAGAAGCCAATCAGCTCTGCTGACCTCTTCCTCCAGATTACTCTAAAAATCTGCAAGTGTTTTGCTTGTTTTTAAGAAACTGACTCTAGGATCTTTTGCTTACACCAACACCAATCCTATTCAAACAGTGGTGTGCAGGACCATTACTCATCTGCCAAGGGGCCAGGAGTACTCATGGCTATCCACATGCTGATAACTCACGTGGAATCAGCTCACCATCAGCAGCAGCTGGACTCCAGCACTGCCCACCTTGCTCACTATCACAGGCACAACCCTGGTTTAAGCAACAAGACCTTGGAAAGCCTTATTCCTCAGATACCTGCCCTGACATGCAAGAGTAATGCAGTTTTTTCCCCTGTGCAGCATTCTGCACTCTGGAAATGAGTAACACTAGGTAAGATCCATCAAGGTATTTAGGTACCTTGGACTTCGGATGATCTGTAAAGGCACCTGACTTGTTCAGATTCTGCAAAAATCCGTTTGCTCCTCTGCTGTAAATACCTCCATAAAACTGGCCAGCTACATTGCTAGCTAGCTAGATCCTGGTCCTAAGTCATCAACTACTTGATTTCATCAACCTTATAGGAAAAAAACAAACAAACAAAAAAAAAAAACAACTTCCCCCTTGGCCTGTCCCTATCCACCAAGTCATCCATTTCTTAAAAACTTCATCACATCTCCCTCATCTTCATCTTGAGTCCTCTCTTCTTGTACCTACAGATGCTGCTGTCAGCCCAGTAGAATCAGAGAATCATTAAGGTCAGAAAACACCACGGAAATCCCCTAATCCAACCATCACCTCCATGCCTACTCACCATGTCACTAAACAGATAGCATAAACAACTGATTTCCAAACTCAAATCAAGAACGCCACTGCAAATATTTTTTCAAACCTTCCTCAAACCCCACCAGAGCTCAGTATATTTATTTCTTTATTATGGTCACATGGAAAATGAATGAGTAGCCACAGACCTTCCAGTTATGGTCACGGCAGAGCAGCAAAGCCCATACCACAGGCTGGAGCCAATGCAAAGAAATCAGCCAGAACCAGCACAAAAGCAGGGCCACAAGCTGACACAAGTCTTGTGAGCCGTTCAGACTTGTTGCTGCCTGCAGCAGGCTTTTCCAATCCACTGCAGAGGCGAAATTAATTTTTAATACACATAGCTCCCAGGTCCCAGTCTCAAAACAAAAAGACACATTGTGTTTTATTTAGCTTGCAATGTGTCTCATTAACAGCATCCCCTGGTGATTTTTCATCAGCTCTCTAAGCTAGCTGAACCCCCCAATGACTCTTTGGTTTTAATGTGCAATTTACTGAAATGCTGGGCTTTCTTGCTTGATACTCAAAGTTAGCAGAAGGGGGACGTGACTTCTGAACAGACTAGGCCTCATCCTGAAGTGTACAGCCATGGCTAAGGGGTCTGCTCTGCAAGAAGCCCCAACATCATGTCATAACTGCTCTTAGTGAAGCCCCAAGAATCACAGAACCATAGGCATGGGACCTCTGGGGACCATTAAGTCCAACCTCCTCAATGCAGGTTCCTCACAGCAGGTTACACAGGAAAGCAGGCATCCAGTTGGGTCTTGGATATCTCCAAAGGAGGAGACTGCAACCAGTGGTGAACTCATGGCCAACCCTTTGAGCAAGAAGTTGGCCATCTTGAGGTCCATCCAACCCAAGCCTATGACTCTACGACTCCACTGTGTTCAAGGGATGTTTATATGTTGTGTTGAAGGACTTGGTTTAGTGAGAGCTATCGGTGATAGGCAGGTCACTGGAACGGATCATCTTGTAGGTCTTTTCCAACCTTGGTGATTCTATGATATTAACCACTCTGCAGCAGTATGAGCAACTGCAACCAGCAAAGGGCCTCAGACAAGATGAGAGTACTTCCAGCCACAAGAGCTGAGAGCACCACCTCGCTCCACCCTCCTTCAGAAGCCATGGAAGCAATCATTTCCTGTTTTTATGTTTACAATGCTAGCAAGACCATGCACACCCTTACAAACTCGTTTAGTTGAAAATGGCAAATCCTGCTATATGGCCATGAGAGTCACAGAAAGCATGACTAATTCTGGACAAGGGTAAAACAAACCCACAAGATGGTCTTCTGACTGTGTGGCTGACGTGCACAGACAGGTTAACTCAGTCCCAGGTTTTTGCTTCTGAAAGACCTCAGGTCACATAGATTGTCCAGTGCCAGACCACTGAATGTAGTGTGCTCTAGTTTTAAGGGACACAAGGAGCATCTTAGCTTCATGTCCTGACGTGCAATCACTATGAGAGATGCTACTTCAATACAAACCCTGTGAGACCAAGCTTGACTTCTTTCAGTATCAGAAACTTTTATCATACTTCTGTCTTTGTTTGGTGATTACCTTGAAAGCATAGTTTTCTTTCTCCACCCCAGTCAGGTTGTTAATCACACGTCCTTTAAAGCTCACCTCCACATAGTACAAACCCTCCTGGGGTGAAGACCTAGGTAGGAGAAAAAGAAAAATATTTATATTATTTTTATACAGATGGATTTGTTGTTATTTTCAAGGTAAAAGGGTTCTTCATTGGGTCATTCTAAACAGCTTCACTGAAGCTTTGGTAAAGCAAACTACATTCATGTGATGAACACAAACTCTGCACGCAAACCCAGACTCTGGAACTACAGTTTAAAGTGAATATGAGGGCAGAGGAAAAAGTTGTACTTAAGTGCAGAAGGCAATAGGAATATACCAGAACATACACTCACATTGTATGTAAATGCAAAGCACATACACATGCTCATTAGCATTCATTAATACTAATGAACAATTGTAATTCATTAATATTAAAACAACCCAAGGCTGCCTAGATTTACAGAAAAGCTTGGTTTGTAAATTAGTACTACACCCTTAGTGAACATGGTTTCACAGCACAGTATTCGGTAGAATTAACTCCCAAACAAATCACAGCAGTGCGGGATGGAAGAACTCCAACAGGTTTGCTCCTACTGCCTCTCGAGGCACTATTAGTCTGCTAGTCAAACAACATCCTTTAAGTTATGACAGGCTGGAGAAGGGGGATCTTAGATTCCTCAGCTGCTGCTTAGAGCCATATTTGTTTCTCTTCTTACCACAAGCTTCTCTCTGTGATCTTGGGCAGGCAAGGACATCAGATTTCCTTGGGTGCCGTGCTCCTGCCTACAGAGTTTTGAAGATCTGAGCCTAGCCTGAATTTCAGTTTGTTCTCCTCAGCATGGGGGTTGGAGCTTTGAGGTCCCTTCCAACCTAGGCCATCCTGATTCATATACAACACGATTAATTAACCTAGTACTTCATTAAATTGCATGGATAAATGGAGCACAGCTTAGGAGGTGCTCAGGTACAGAAACAGTGCCTGTGCAGACTCAACAAGGATTCTACCAGACAGATGGCAAAGTTCTCACCAGGAGAGGTTTAGATTGTATATGAGAAATAATTTATTCATGGAGAGGGTATCAAACATTGGGCAGGGGAGGATGTCCCCAACCCTGAGATATTTAAGAGAGATGTGGACATGGCACTGGGGGGGGGGGAGGGGGGGACATGTGCTAAGTGATAGGACCGAATAGGTCAGATTGATAATTGAACTTCATCATCTTAAAGGTCTTCTCCAAACCAGAAGATTCAATATTATAGCCAGGGATCATACCTTGTTCTACATCTTATGGTGGATAAGTCAAAATACACAGGAGAGACATCACACGGCAACATGGGCAGGTCTGCATTCACCAGGGATACCTCCAGGTGGGGCCAGCTGGCTGGAGAGAGATGTTCTAGCTCATGGGATGCTGAGTCTGAGCCAAAATCAAAGGGAAGAGCTCTGAGGACAGGACCACTCACATCTAGTCTCAAGGTGCAGATGCTTTTGAATATATTCTATTGCAAAGATTGACAGCTACCAGCAGTTTCAATCTCCTTAACCATCAATACCAAACAATCATGCTCATAGATACTTAAAGCACTTGTAAAATTAATAGTTTCACATGGTACTTGCAGCTGCTGATGTCTTGCATGGTTTTGCTAGCAAGCACCTCAAGTACTCTTGTGCTGCAAGGTGGATCTGCTCTGCTCAAGACTTGCCTGGATGTATTCCTGTGCAACCAGCTCTAGGGAACTGTTTTAGCAGAGGGTTGGACATGATGATGTGTGTTGAGGTCCATTCCAACCCCTGCAACTGCCTATGACCTCTACAGGAATCCAAAAATAACGTAGAAATCTGATTTCTCTTACAATTTGAAAGCAAACAAACATCAGAAATAGTTTATGAAGTAATGCAGGCTGATTTAATGCTCTAGATGCCACAGCTATGTGACTGGTACTGAAGATTTGTCATTTCAACCACAGGTCTCAGAACAGACCTGCTTCACCATTACTTTGATATATACTTGGCAAGAGTTTACAAGAGTTGAACACTCACCATCCAGAGTGATAGTAATCCACGTTCCTCCAGCAACACTGCCCTCCTGGGGCTCTATGAGCAGTCCCTCAGAGGTCACTGCAAAAACAACCCAGCTATGTCAGGCTGAGGTTTAAAGCAAAGACTGGAAACATCCAACTCAAGACAAGGCACAGTGGTCTGGCAGCTGTCCTTCTGTGATTCCAGCCTCCACGATCCTTCCTTCCCGGACATCCTAATTAGGATTGCTCATGCCCTTCCCTTTTTTAGAATGACTTAGGTTGGAATAGACCTTAAAGGCCATTTAGTTCCAACACTGCCATGGGCTGGTTGCTCCCCATTAGATCAGGCTGCCCTGGGCCCCATGCAGCCTGGCCTTGGGCACCTCCAGGGAACTACCTCTCCCTATGTAAAACTCCTCCTTCCCCTCATTGAGGTTTTGATGCCCTCAGAACTCTGTTAACTAAGCCAGTCTGAACCTCCTGACCTCCTCAAGAATTGAAACAAGCACAATAAGCCTTATGCTCATTCCTCCAGCTCTTAGAAAAACATTTGCTCAGTTCTGAAGACTGTCCTCAAATACATATACGATATATCCTCCTCCATCTCAGCTTGCCCACCTCTCGGAAAAGCCCTTAAGGATGAAGAATGAAGCATAGGATGAAGCTCCTACTTCATGCAGTTAAGGTACAAATAACTGATTGTATACATTTTCCAGAAAGGCATCAAATTCTTAATTTTTTTTTTTTTTTTTTTTTTTTGGCCTTCATTTGCTGATGCTAATGGAAGCAAACCAATAGCTGACCACATCACCATCTCTGGAGGTGTTCAAGAACCATGGATATGTGGCACTGAGGGCCACGGTCGGTGGGCATGGTGGGGATGGGCTGGGGTTGGTGATCTCAGAGGTCTTTTCCAACCATAGTGATTCTATAAACAGTTCCATCTCATCAAGTCAATGTAAACTCGCCTAACATCTGTATTCACCTGCCTAAAGAGAGCTATTGGACTTGCTTGCATCACAAACTCAACATTTAAACAATCGTATGATTATCATCAAGCAAAAGAAAACCAACATGCACCAGCGGTAGCCAGGGATAATCAACAATAATCCAGACATGTAGAAAACTAGGAGATGAAATCTATGGCTATGGAGGAATGCCATGAATGGCCACTGAAAAAGGTGGATAGTATCCAGTATGCTGAAGTCACTGCCCCATAACATCCAACAGCACTTAGAGATACTTCTGCACATCCCACTTGCAATCAGGCTGTGCCTAACCCAATGGCACTGGTACTGCAGTGTTGTTAGAGAACTCTTCTGTCCTCACCTGCAAAGAACACCAGAAAAGATGGTCTCCATAGGTTCATCTTGGAACATGGACGGGGATTTCACAGGATCACGGCTCAGGACCTTAGCATCTTTTCTGTAACGTGAAAATAAATCCCATCTGTTAATCCTTCATCACGTTGCAGACCTGTTGGAGCAATGGTTTGTTATAGCAGACAAGGCAGACTAAGGTGGAGTTACAGAGAAAGCACCATAAAATCAACCAAGCGCAGGATGGTCTTCTCCACGCTGGGGCCATATTTCATGATGCTGGCTGATTAAGCAGTGCAAATAGGAATTAGTGAAAGCAATTACAGGATTTAGAGTCAGTGATACTGCAGAAGAGTACAACAGCTAGAAAACAGCCATGCCCACATTTATTGCACAACCAAGTCAAATCATATCCATAGAACAAAACTTGTGATGAAGACCCAATGGTCCACCCTAAGTACCTGCTGCACACAGCACTATCACAAGGATCAAACAGGATCAAACACCTATTAATGCCTGGAGAATTCTTTGGTGCATGATTTCATTTAATTTTCTCCAGAAGGATTTTCATCCTTTTCCACTGAGACAGCATGAAACAAACCACATTTCTTGGGCTTGCTTCAGAAGCTCTCTCCTGATCTTAACTGAGCACTGAAGGCAGACACTGCTCAATCACTAAAGCATCCTTCTCTCCCTTAGGAACAAATAATATGTTCTGCAGAGATTTGAGATGGGTTTAACACAACCATAGCACACATCCAGGAAGCCAAGACTGCAGCTGAGTCCCCTCAGGATGGAGAAACCTGGCTATAGGCAAGACCAAATGTTTTTTTTCTTGATTCCACCACCGCTTAAAACATTGCTATTGCTATCACCATAAAGAGAGCAGCTAAGAGGTAAATGGCCCAATAACTGCCATGGTCTGCAACTGTGGCAATTAAAAACATGCATTTCATAGTCACACCTGGTACAAATCGCCAACCAACAGAAGCAGTCTGTGCATTCAACATCAAACATTCCCTGCTCTTTTTTTTCCTATCCTCCTCTCAAATCCAAGCCTCTGAATCATCAGATTGGAGTAATACAGAGATGTAAAACCATGGACTAGCAATGGTGCTTCTATTGCTTTTACCACAATAAATGCTGCAATTACCCAACCTGATTTCTTGTACCTTTTAACAGAAATTCAATTCCTAGAGGTCAAGCCCAAAGCCTTGATATGTGTGTGAACCTGGTCTTTCAAAGTAGTCCTATAAAATAACATTCAGATTTATTTTTATTGCCTTTATCAAGACTGTAAGTATGACCTACCTTATCCCCGTTGTTGTCCTTCCATTCCTCAGATGAGTTAATCAAGAAGGGTCTGATAGTGTAACTGCCCATTCCCTTTGATACTGGCTCTCCCACAATGGTTGGTTGGAAGCTCTGTCAGTCCCTGCCTGGACAACAAAGTGAAACCCACCCAACTCGTTTCTCAGCAGTACTCATTACAGACAGCTCAGAGCTGTCCATTGGGCACATTTAATGATTAACCTAAGCTACTTGCTGCTGTTAACCATTTGCTTCCAAGTCTTTAACAACCACAATCAGAACAACCTGGAATATTCTTCCCTTGGGGTTGGAACTAGATGATCTTTAAAATCTCTCCCAACCTAAGCCATTCTATGAGTTTGAATGCCTGACTTCTCCAACAGGAGGATAATCAAGGCCTTCAATGCCTTTTTTTCCCCCCATGCATGGCATAAATGGGTTGAATGGTTTCTTGATACGCTGATACCCAGCCTGGGGGTGGCTTTCCCAGCAAGCAGACTTGGAGGTTTCCATGTACACTCTTTAATTCAAATTTTCCACAGCATTCCCAGCTGTGTCAGAGTCTGGATAGAATTCTGCCCAGGGGGGATTAGACCTCCTACCACATCTCAAGTACCTATTCCCCCGTGGATCCTCACACTGCAGCAGAAAGAAGGGTTGTGAACCACACGTCTCCACTGACTGCAGGGAAGATCCAGCTCAGCCTTCATCAGATCCTGAATAGCTGCAAGCATCACACCTACTCCCACATCTACACCCATCCATTTGAAGCCCAGACAGAAGAATGAGATTTTGGTGAAGCCAACAGAAACAAAACAGGCTGTTGTGGCCTTCCACTGGTACAGGTGCCTTCATGGAAGTTTCCACTGAAGCTAACACCAAGACTTCAGACAACAGCATAGCTACGGTTTAATGAGTTACTACACACCAGTCAAATAATAGCAGAATGTATGCATGCTCTTACCTCATCCCCAAAGGGAAATGAAAAAGATTCAGAGAGGCAGTAGGACGAAATCATGGGCAGTCAACCTTCATTGAAATTTTGGAGTTCTGCCCAGCCATGGAACCAGTGGTGCCGGGTTTGTTTTTGACCAAGACCTGATGTTTCACGTGCATATAGCCAATGATTACAGGAGCCCAATGAAAGTTAACCCAGAGCTGCTCAATATTCTACACTCAGTTTATTTATTAGCTAAAATCCCACTGCAAATACAAACAGAAAAAAAAAAATAGATTTGAGGGAATTATCAGAAAAGAAAATGCTATCAAAGAACAAGCACTGAAGAAGAGGATCAGTTGAATGCAACAGGCAGAGCCAGATGCTCTTAATGGGGTCCACTGACAGCCCCAAAACAAAAGGGCAGATCAGATCCAGGATGCCCCCAGAAAGCCCAGATATAAGCAACAGGAGATAGGGCTGGAGACAGAGCCACAACGTGAGTCCAAGTTCCAGCCAGAAGATAGCACTGAAGATGGGACAGTAAAGCTGTACCCCTACAGCATCAGTCCAACCAAGGAGTGCAGGACTGGGGTTAAACAGAGCTCCCAACTGTAAGGGCAGAGGTGGGTGGGATTCCAGGTAATTAGAGCTAATTGCTGCCCTAAGGTCTTGGATAGTTCTACTCCTAGCTCTGCCCCAAGACAAGCAGTCACTCAAATTCAGCAGCCAGCCATTTAAAAATAAATAAATAAATAAATAAATAAATAAATAAAAGTCCTATCATTTCTGCTCAAAGAGCAACACCTCATGTGTTTTTTGTTTTTTGTTTTTTTTGTTTGTTTGTTTGTTCGTAGTTATTCAATTGGAGGCTGCAAATCTTATGTGTGTGAGTAGAAAGAGCCTCACAGACAATTGGGAATCCGGGAAACGGATTGTGTTGTGTTCAGGATGGAATTCAAAGGTTGGACGGGGCCCTGGGCAGCCTGAGCTGGTGAGGGGCAGCCAGCCCACGGCAGGGCTTGGAAGTGGGTGGGCTTTGAGTTCTCTTCCAACCCAACCATTCTACGACTCTTCGACGTGGGGAAGGCTCTCGGTCACTAGGTGGAAGTATGGAGCCGCTGAGGAACCCGACACGCAGCTGAAGGCAGCTCTCTGTGAGATGATTCTGATCAAGCCTTCTGTTAGCTGGAGGGACATCCAAGCAGAGCCCAGGAGGACGGGATATGGGACCTGTTCCCAGCTCCTTCGCTCACTCAAGCATGATTTGGGCTAGTGTTCATCTTCAAGTTACCATTCCTTTGGATTAGGCTTCATCTCCATCACCTGTGTGTAAAAAGGGGATGGTGGCATGCTGCCCTGAGACCTCTGCAGTGCAGGTGCTCTGTAAGAGTCTCCTGAGGATTGGCAGCACTTCTGGGATGGAAAAGCTTGGCGGGGCTCCTCCTGCACTCCCTCAGCCTTTGCATGACGGCAGTTGTTGAGCAGCACATGGCATCCTCAGCAGAACAGCTGAGGGGGGATAATGTGGGATAAGGGGAGGTTTAGTGGTTTTGTCTGCAGCCGTTCAGGAGCTCCTTGTTCTTGCCCAGTCATACTGGTACATGCAACACCCCACAGTGAGGGCACAAGTGTGTCTTGCCTGCTCCTCACTGTGTTTACCATCCTCATAAAGAGAGGAAAGCAAGCCAAGTTGGGCTGGTGCTTAGACCAGCAGTGCCATGTTTCTCTTGGGCATGGCTGTTGATAGTCAGCCCCTTCCTAGGCAAGCTGTCCCATAGGGCACAGTGGGGAAAAACACCATGAGACCACTGGAACTTAAGCTTGAGTCCAGAAGGTCGAGATTTCTTCTTTCCAGACTGGCTTTTTACTTGTGTCTTCTTTCACCCCTTAACCACTGCCTTTGTCATCTCCCAAGACAACCTGCAAAGTGTGTGAACCCAAGAGAAGATGCATACCAGCCAACTGCTGCCAAAATCAGATTGGGATATCTACAAAGGCTGAGGATCTGATGCTTGCAAAGCTTTTGAAGATTTCAAAACCATCTGTTCCTCAGATTTGTGGCTACATCTAGAAGTTAAATAAGAGCATAAGAGCTTAGGCACTGCACTTTTGTGGATCACACATCTCATTCATCGTCCCTTCCACATTTCATAGCAGCCTTCCTTGGTTTTGACTCAGAGCAGCTCTCTTTAGCCCAAACCATTTCCAGAATGCTCCCAGTGAGCAGTACAGGTGCAGTCAAACAGATTTTGAGGCTGTTTTTCAATTTATTAACGTGGATTCTAACGCCTCGTTGGAGTTTGAGAGTTTTCTTCCCAGATTTTCCAGTGACAAGGACATGGCTGCATGAGCAGCAAATGGGGTCTGCAAGGCTGCAGGTGCAGTCTGGAAGACTTTGCAATCTGGCACGTCCCCAAGGGCAGCCCCTACACTATACAGAGCTCCCATCAGCTGCTCTTTCTTTCTATTAATACTTCCCTTTTTGTGTATTGATGCAAACCTCCTAGCAACCAAGGTCACAAGAGAAGGTGCTAAGAAGCCAGGCTGATTATCATTAAAACCTGGTGGTTTGCTGTCTTTTTTCCTGAGAGGCTTGTTAGGCACCGGCAGGCAAGGTGCTGAGCTGGGATTTCCAAGGGAGCCTGGAGGATTTAGATATCCTGATCAGATTGAATTTCCCTCTCTGATGCCCAGCCTTCCTCCTCCTGGCCTGCAGTGAGTGTCCAACTGAGTGACACTACCCATGGGAAAGAGCTGGACTCAGTGATCCTCATGAGTCCCTTCCAACTTGGGATATTCTACCATTCTGTGATTCTGTGGATGTGATTAAATCACTGATCATTCATATCTGGATGCTTCTCAGGCCAGAAGAGAATCAGAGAATCATACAAATATAGACTGGCCTGAGTTGAAAAGGACCACAATGCTCATCCAGTTCCAACCCCCTGCTATGTGCAGGGTCACCAACCAGCAGCCCAGGCTGCCCAGAGCCACATCCAGCCTGGCCTTGAATGCCTCCAGAGATGGGGCATCCACAGCCTCCTTGGGCAACCTGTTCAGTGCCTCACCGCCTTCTGAGTGAAAAACTTTCTCCTAAATAGTCAGTAAGGGGTGAGCAGAGGGATTTCAGAAGAGTTTGAGTTCAGAGGATTTGTCGTATTCAACCCCTCATTATACACTCAGGCATGGAAACGTGAGCATGAAAAAAACAGTGCACATATTCTGTGAGCATTTCCCAAACCAGGAGAAGAAACAGATCCTGGTAGGCCAGGAAGCTTGGTCTCTTCTTACTTCCACTCCAACATCTGAGGCACAAGGCCATCACAGAATCATAGGATCATAGAATGGTTTGCATTGGAAGGGACCTGCAAGGTCATCTAGTTTCAACCCCTTGCTACAGGCAGTGACACAGAATGGCTTGGGTTGGAAGGGACATCAGGGATCATGAAGCTCCAACCCTCTGTCACACGCAGGGCCACCAACCTCCACATTTCAGAGCAGCCCAGGCTGCCCAGGGCCCCATCCAACCTGGCCTTGAACACCTCCAGGGATGGACGGGGCATCCACAGCCTCTCTGGGCAGCTGTTCCAGCACCTCACCACTCTCTCTGTAAAGAACTTCCCCTTGACATCCAACCTAAATCTTCCCTCCTTCAGCTTAAAACCATTTCCCCTTGTCCTGCAGTTATCTACCCTTGTAAAGAGTTGAATCTACACTTGTGAAGGGTTGATCATGTCTACCAGCTGAGCTTCTCTTGCTTACCATGAAGGTGAGACAAGGAAAGCATAGAATCTTAACATGAACACTGCATAAGCTGAAATGGGAATGAGAAAAAAAAATCTTGGAAGTGGGGTTTAAAACTCAGCTGAGTAGACAAAAAGCAAAAAGTAGCATTTTTATTTATTGGATGAATCCAATGCCCTTGACTTTCCTTTTATTCCTGCTCCTTTTCACTCAGTTGATTCCCAAAAGTCTTACCTGGCACTTCTTTTAATTTTTTTCCATTTTTAAAACTTACCACTATTCCTACTGCTGTATGTTCAGATAACACCAATTTATTTTCCAAATATTTCAAGAAAAAAACGTTCTTTTTTCATCCTGGATCTAAAGTGTATTGGTCTTTCCTTTCCTTCCTGCAATTGGACAAAGCCAATGCGTTCGCACTTACAGCCTGTAACTGAGCCTGGCCCATCATCTTAGCCAACTGGAAACAGACTTAACTCTTTCCTTTGAGAGGAATAGTGTTGGCGCTTCCAAGAGCCTTCCTGCATGTCTTTATGGGGTCACTTTTCAGCGTGATGAAATCCTGTTGAAGTTGTTCCCGTAGTTATTCTTGGTGCATTTTAAACAGTCGGCCAACGGCGTTAAATACTGAATTTATTGCCGACGCAGCTGCCTTAATGACAGGTTGGAGGCTTCTTCAGTTTCAAGGTTCGGTCTGGTCCCATGGGTCATGGAGGACATGCGTGTCTCCCAGCCGCCTCCAGCAGATCCTGGAGCGTGGGGATGTGGGAGGCAGCTGCAAGGAGAAACCAGCACCTCGGCGGGGATTTGGCTTTGGTTTTTCCAGCAAGCTGAGGGGTTCCCCAGTTTCTGTGGCAGCATATGGCATGCCTGAGGGAATGGAAGGTCAAGGCTGGCTCATGCAGCTGAGAGGTCATCCTAAATGCAAAATCTTGGCAGCAAGGGGAAAATGCAACTTTACATGAAAGTTGCTGTGCTGTAAAAAGTATCTTGGTAGTGAGGTCTTCCCAGAGATATTCCTCTTCTGGGCTACTTACAGACACTGTTTCATTCACGTTGCCCATCAAACAGGGCTCAGTTTCAATGTGATGGACCATCTCTGTGTTAAGGGGCTCTTTATCATGCTAACACTATTATCCAAGAAAACCTGCAGCTCCATTGTGAGGACACAAGATAGCATCTAGCCTAGAAAGCTTTCACTTTAAATAGAGGTGAGGACGCAAAATCTCACCTGACTGTGGGAAACATGCCCGCAAGGGAACTGCACAGGTAGGATGAAACCCTAGAGGTGGCATTCCTCATTGAAATCAAGAGATGTGGCTTCCACAGAAACAATCTCCCAGGGAAGCCTGGGGAGGCGATGCTGCAGACTGCAGCCATGGCATTTGCTGAGATAAACAGCTGGTAGAGGATTGGGTTTCTGAATCAAGCTGCAGTTCTGCACCTACTGAGCTTCATCCATCATTAGTCTTTCATTAGGAAGAGTGTTCTTGACTTGGTCCCCAACTCCCAGAGGAGTGATTCAAGCAAATATCAGCTCCACCGCTGCATCCAGCAGTCTCTGTTCCTCTGCCCAATCCTACCCTCGTGGCAAAGCAGATGCCTGTTTGCTTCTCATTTCCATACGAACCCCCCTCTGTTCCATGAGTTTTCATTTTACCGCCCCATCCCATCCAACCCCTCTGCCCGTGGCTGAGCAGGAGGAACAGCTGGGACAGCTGACCCTGGTGAATGAAAGGAGAGCACAGTTTTGCTTCCTTCACCCCTTTCTTGCAGGCTGCCACTGCCACAGTGAGCCCCGAGCCCCCTGGGATGGGGGATTTGTGTGCATTACTCACATGAAAGTGTAGAGCCTGCAGCAGTGCTGCTACTGGGCTTTGCTTCACCTCCAGACAAGGGAACGCCTTGACACTTTTTTTTTTTTACTCTATTGTAAAAGAAAAAGCAAAAAAGGCTTGCAGCGATCCCAGTTGTGTGTAGAAATGGGTAAAATGCATAAAGCTGGGCTGGCTGCTTAACAGAAACTGAGATCTTCTTCTGTCATCAAATCTTCAGGGTGGAAATTGGCCTCGTTCACCTTGCATTGAGTTGTACAACCTGTCATCACACAACAAGCCCACACAGTCTTAATGGTCCCTATGGTCCCTCTCAGTCTAGATTTATTGAATTGAACCACAGAATGGTTTGAGTAGGAAGGGACCCTTCAAGGCCATCTGTCCCACTCCCTGCACTGAGCAGGGACACCCACAGCTCCATCAGTGCTCAGAGCCCATCCAGTCTGACCTTGGCTGTCTGCAGGGATGGGGCACCACCACCTCTCTGTGCAACCTGTGCCAGTGTGCCTCACTGCCCTTACTGTAAAAACCTCTTCCTTATATCCAGTCTAAATGAGAGCCCACAGGTAGGATGAGGAAGGAATCCTTATCCCAGTTCACTGTGATGTGCACGTGGTTGATAGTTTAATTTAGAAGCTTTGCATGTGTTAAAAGGAGATATCACTTCTTTCCCCAAATATTCACTCCCTGAAAACAACCAACCCCTTCGATTCAGGGAGGGATGCTCATGCAGTTCTGTCCAATGCTTTTCAGGCGGTGGGGAATTGCATTTCCCAGCACTGAATGTGCATGAGTGGGGGAGGGCCATCAAAAATAAAAGTGCCAGTGTTCCCACTGTCAGCCCTTTACCCACCTGTTCCCCTTTTAGCCCAAACGTGGCCACCTCTGACCCTGCTGTGGGACCGAGGCACTGGCAGGGCTGTGCCCCCACCCCTTGCCCCCACTCTCTGCAGCAGCTGTATAAACCACAGGGGCAGCAGCTGGGGCTGGGGGTCGATATCTCCATAGGGCACAAGGCACCCAGGAGGGCTCCAGGACACTGGTCTGGTGGTGGTGGGGATTCTATATATTTAAGCTGCAGAAAGTCTGGAGATCGTAGAATCATAGAATCATTAAGATTGGAAAAGACCTCTAAGATCAAATCCAGCCTTCATCCCATCACCACCACAGCCACTAAAATGAGATGCCCCCACTGCCTGTTGTAAAACCCTGAGCTCATCAGTTCAGCTTAACAAGCTCTCCAGACATGTTCCTACCATAGCAGCTGGTAGCTGCCTGCCCCATGGGGTTTAGCCATAGGGATCTGCTCTGCAGTGCTGTCACCTTAATGGGCACTGAGGAGCCCTGGCTGCTTGCTCTCCACAGCTGTAAAGGTGGAAAGGGAGAAAGTGTTGAGAAATACTATTCTCTTTGAGTGCTGGACTTGATGCAAATAGCACAGCCCACCTTCAGAAAGACAAAGATGCAAGGCTGGTGCAGCCCATGCATGAATGTGCCTGCCCAAAAGCTGCTTTCCAGAACCCTGACATAGAATTGGACCAGGGCGAGCTCCTCTTTAATCAGTTTAATTGTTAAAACACTGGTTGGATGGGGTTGAAGTTTACTCTAAGTAAGTTCCTATCCTGTCTGAAGACATGCCAGCAGCCTTCAGCACTCCCCCAGGATCCATTTTCCTGCCTTGAAGAGCTCTCCTGCATGCAAACACATTCCTGGACAGAGGCAGGAACACACAGTTTCTATTCCTAAACCACTCAATTAAGGTACTCACAAGCTGCCCAGCTCAGCAAGGTCCTGATAGTCAGGGTACAGTGGTTTTCTGGCTTGGGCAATGGCAGGAAGCAGCAGTCCTACTGCTGCAATGAGTGCTTGGCCATGCAGTAGAGCCGTCCCCATGGTGCTCCTGGAGACAGAAAATGATAATTTCACTAATTGAGACTGGGTGTCCTAATGAGTGGATCTACTTGGAGTTGGGGGTTCACTTGCTAGCTCTGTCCCAGACGTACAGGGGACCCAGGGAAATTCACTCAACTTCTTCAGGGCTTACCTACCAATATGGATTTCCAGATGATGAGTTTGTGAAGGTGATAAATGTCTCGTGAGCCATTTTCCTCTCATTAATTCAAAACCAAACGCAGGCAGCATCCTTGATGTTTCTAAATTATTATTTATGTTGCTGTAGTCCTTTACCACATCTGGATAACATATTGGTGTTTGCCTAACTCGCTGTTGTCAGCTTGAACTTTGATTTCACGAGGAGTAATCGGGCCAAAAGGCATCTCAATGGGATATCAGCCTGGTGGAGCAGGAAGTAAGACACCAGATCCCATAGACAATGGAGGTTCTAATAGAGGAAAGAAGTCACTCTTGCTGTGCTCAAGTGGTTGGCATTGCTGGGGATTACTGGGAGCCTCTGCAGTCTTTTATATGTTCAAAAACACCCAGTGGAGCCTCATCTGTATGCAGGATGAACATGTTGCCAAATACCAGCAATAATTCAAAGACTTTGCTAGGGGATTAATTGAATTTCGTGTGCAATCTAGGCTATTTCTTGGCCTTCTGGAAATTACTGCCTGCTCCTACGCTTGCTGTTGGTGCAAGGGACTGTTGGAGTTGAAGCTCTGGTTGCTGGCATTACACTGACCAAATCCACTGGACACCAGTACATGTCTTAAGAGGACAGCAACCTGATCTTCACATCAACTCACCCAGAAACAACACTAAGTGTCAAGCAGAGACTGTAAGGCTCCCCAGGCAAAGAGGACTTAATTCCTGCATCCAGGCCGTAAGCCTTCCAGGTTCAAACAGCCTTGCCCATGCCAACTTTCCACCTCCCGTCTCCATCACCAAGCCTTGTAGGTAGCATGCAGAGAGGATCCCCCAGCAGCCCTGCCCTCCCAGCTCCATCAGCTGTCACAGCCTGCATTCCTGCAGGGCTCCCAGCACTGGCAGCTCTGGACATCTGCTCTTTTCCACCCCCGCAAATATGCAAGCAGGTGTGAGGCACCACAGCGTGCCTCGTTCCTGTGGACTTTCACCCAGGCAGCGGGAAGGAAGACACAGCCAGGACAGCAGATGCTCTGCTCTACTCCATCTTCTTTGAGTCCCTCCTGGAAACGTAGAGAAAGGAAAATGGATCTTTCCAACACCACTGAATCAAGCCAGGACGAGATCATTTGTACATCTTATTTGGCTGGATTTAATTCCTCTCTATCTTATTGCCATTGAAAGGCTAAGTAATAGCAGGACAGGGGGAAATGGTTTTAAGCTAAAGAAGGGAAGATTTAGGTTGAATGTCAGGGGGAAGTTCTTTACTGTGAGAGTGGTGAGGTGCTGGAACAGCTGCCCAGAGAGGCTGTGGATGCCCCGTCCATCCCTGGAGGTGTTCAAGGCCAGGTTGGATGGGGCCCTGGGCAGCCTGGGCTGGTATGAAATGTGGAGGTTGTCTGCCCTGCATGTGGTGAGGGGTTGGAGCTTCATGATCCTTGGGATCCCTTCCAACCCAACCATTCTGTGTTTCTATGACATCAGTGATGAAAAGGAGAAAAACCTTCCTGCTGCTTCCCTGGATCTGGAACAGATAGTACTTGGAATCATAGAACCCAATCATGGAATCATAGTCACCAAGGTTGGAAAAGACCTCCAAGATCATCCAGTCCAACCAACAGGCTACAAGGTGATGGTGCTACAGGGATGCTGTCCTCAAAAACTCATGGGGAGCTCCAGCATTTATAAACACCTTTGCTGATGGGATTTGCACTGTCAACCTCCTATTACTGCATGTACCACAGTGAGATAACCACACTCTGGGAACTCCAGAGGAGAGGAGGCTGACCATAAATGTGCAATCAGATGCAATCCACAGAGAGAAGTTTTAGGTACTTGTCTTTTTCCTGCTTCCTAAAACATTTCAAGCACAAGAAGAACGTTTAGAGAAAAGATGATTTTGTTTCCATGTTGCACAGCTATGCATAACTGTGAACTCAGGGGAAAAAAAGGAGTATGTCCTTTTGTCTTTTAGAGCTGCTTACCATGAAACAAGGGCCGTGGTCCTAATGGATATTAATGGACCATCAGAGCCATGTACCTTTGCAAGAGGTTTATCTTCCTTTCACATCTTCTTCCCCTTTTTTCTTCTTCCCCTTTTATATTTTTTCTTTTTTTCTTTTTCTTCTTTCTCTTTTCTATTTATCTTTCTTCTTTATTTTTTCTTTTTTATTTTTCTCTTTTTCTCTTTTTTTCTATGTTCTTTCTTTCTTTCTTTCTTTCTTTCTTTCTCTCTTTCTTTCTTTCTTTCTTTCTTTCTTTCTTTCTCTCTTTCTTTCTTTCTTTCTCTCTTTCTTTCTTTCTTTCTCTCTTTCTTTCTTTCTTTCTTTCTCTCTTTCTTTCTCTCTTTCTTTCTTTCTCTCTTTCTTTCTTTCTTTCTTTCTTTCTTTTTCCTTCCTTCCTTCCTTCCTTCCTTCCTTCCTTCCTTCCTTCCTTCCTTCCTTCCTTCCTTCCTTCCTTCCTTCCTTCCTTCTCCTCTTCCCCCCTTATCCCTTTCCCCCCTTATCCCCTTATCCCCTTCCCTTTTTCCTCTTTTTTCCCTTCTTTAAATTCTCTTGTCCTTCTTTATCTCCTCAACTTTCTCTAAGTATAAAGCAGCAAATTCAAAAGTATAACTGCCAGCCTGCTCCTTATCATCAGTCTCCCATGGAACCTAAACCAAAGTTCTTCATGCAATTCCAATCAGTGCAGTGAGGGTGGCCCTACAATTCACTCTGCTGTACACGGTAGCTGTCAGGCTGCTTGGGTTCAGCCCCCAATACCAAACCCCAAAAAGCCCATCGGGATCTCAGAGCAGCCCTATATCCCTCTCCATCTCCCACAACAGCTCACAGGCCATTAAAATATTAAACAGATGCTCCCTCAACAAACAACTCTATTCTCAGAGCGTTCTCTGAGAATTTTATTTTTTATTTTTTTACGGGACCGCGCCGCAGCGCGGAGTCACCCATTGTCAAAAGGGATCAAATGAAGACGTGCCCTCCTGGCACGGGACAGCTGAAACAGTGTCACTCAACGTGCTGCTGTCAGTGCAGTGATTGAGGCAGACAGGAGGGCCGGGATCAGCCCTGGGTTGTAAAGGACACGGGCAGGTGGCCATGGGGTGGGCTTGCCTGGGGGTGGGCAATACAAAAGGGACTGTGTGGGCAACGTGTGAGAGGGGATGGCAGCAGGGCAGGGAGGGGATAGGAGGATGTGTGTGAAGAGCAAATGGTGGCTGGTGAGATGGCAACAAGGGTGCAGAGCCCTAAGTAGTCGAGCTGGCTCACAGGGAGCTGAAAGGATGCTAATGGAAGGTAGGGGAAATGAGCCCAGGCAGCATAAAACTGAGTGAGAGGTGGGGAATTTGACATGCGTGTCACGAGGGAAAAGGGAAAAATAGAGGCAGTGGTATAGAGGGAATTGCTCACCTCCCCATCCTCAGTGGCACACGTGCAGAGGGGTCAGTCATTTAAGCTGCTCCAAGCACTTTTTTAGTCGCATCCTTTGTAAAGAAACTCTTCAGCAGCCCCAAGTGTAAGCCATTCTCTGGACAGCATTTCTGACCATGTTTCTTGGGGAAAACTGGACGAACCACGCTGAAGATGCCAGCTGGTGGCACAGGGAAGCGATATGGGACCCAGGAGGTGAGGATGAAGGGACTGCCTGCTGCTTCACTGAAGGTAATGTCGGAGTTATTTTTCTTTTTGCAGTACCTCCTAGAGTTTGAGAATTGCTAGTGTCAATGGCCAAGCCTTGCCAAATGCCAGCATCATGCATTGTAAAGGAGTGCTGGGAGTTCTGGGCAGGGCAGTAGATGCTGAGGATGGAGAAAGAGAGGATGGTGAGGTGTCCTTGTGGTGCAAAAAGGACCCCAGACTCACTGCTAAGGTCCAGTAGATCAGACCACATCCATCTGGATGTTTCCCATGGCCATGAGAGCAGCTTGGACACAGCCTCACCCTCAGATGTCTGCCTTTCCTTTGCTGTGGGTCGCACTTTCCTATACCTATGTAGCTATATTCATAGCTATGGGCAGGAAAAGAGCAAGAAGCATGTTTGATTTTCAGCAACATCTTCAAAACAAAAAGGATTTGATTGGAAGAGCTGGTGTCTGGTGACATGTTAGCCTTTGCCTAGAAGGCAAATTGTCAGTGACCCCAGACCACTATGGGGACCACTGAGGAGGAATTGTAGGGTTGGTCAGTGTAGGCTGTGGGACCCACGGCACCTCCTGGGCAACAAAGGTCCAAATTTGTGCTGATTAATCCTAGAGTAAGGAGCCCAAGGAGTCAGTGCTGGTTTTTTCTGGAGTTAACAGAGAGGGAAAGACCCTTTTCTACACACTCCTGGCCCCTCTCCATGGGTCCTTGCCCCTAGTTGCTCACATTTCCAGCCTGGTAACAGTGTTATTTGTTTTATTTGGGAATGCACAATTCAAGATGTTGAAAGCACAAGGTAGCTTCAACCTCCTACCAGCTCAGTGCGTCCCCCCCCACATGGGGAGGAACTCACCAAAAATGAAATGAGAGGAGAGGGCTCCGTCCTTTTCTTGAAGGCTGCATCCTCCACACCCCCTCCCAAAGCTTGCCATGATGTCTACTGGATTCTGGGAGAAAGCTGTGAGCTGGGAATGGTTTGTGATGTGATCAGAAGATCCCCAGCCAAACTATCTTACATGCAATGAGAAGACAAGAGAAATTCCCCACTCATTTAAAAAAAAAGAAAAAAATCCTATCAATCATCTTTTTGAAGGGATAGGTATCCTAAATTTCACTAATTTCTAAATTTGCATGTATTCAGAATATGGAGGATAAAGGGAAACCTAAGGGGCAAGGATGACAGTGCTGAACCATTGGGCATTGCTACAGGATCTTCTGTTTGCCCCAGGACAAGCTCTTTGCCTCAGTGCCTCAGTTTCCCCACCTCAAGTACCAGTGAGCAAGTTCTGCATAGGAGCAGGCTTTCTGCTCTGTTGCAAAGGATCAGAATGGCTAAACAAAATTTGATAGGGCTAAACCAGAGTCAAGACAACACTTTAAAAGCACTGAAGCAAATAAAGCAGAAAATACAACACTAAGAACTATTACATCAATACCGTTTTATACTGAGTTTGAAGTAGTAGAAAACCAAGCAAGGACATCTGTAGTATGGACAGCAGTACTGCCTTTGACACAGCCTTTCCAAATAACCTTCAGCAATTCTTTGGTTACCTTCTATAGCTTTTTCTACCCTATTTAGTGCCTCCCTTTTGTAAGATGTGACCTCTTAGGACTAGGTGTTGTGGTGGAGCTGGGCTTGTTCCACCTGGAGAAAAGAAGGCTGCGGGGTGACCTCATTGCAGCCTTTCAGTACCTAAAGGGAGCCTACAAACAGGAGGGGAATCAACTCTTTGAAAGGGCAGATAACTGCAGGACAAGGGGAAATGGTTTGAAGTTGAAGGAGGGAAGATTTAGGTTGGATGTCAGGGGGAAGTTCTTTCCTATGAGAGTGGTGAGGTGCTGGAACAGCTGCCCAGAGAGGCTGTGGATGCCCCGTCCATCCCTGGAGGTGTTCAAGGCCAGGTTGGATGGGGCCCTGGGCAGCTTGGGCTGGTATCAAATGTGGAGGTTCGTGGCCCTGCCTGTGGTGTGGGGTTGGAGCTTCATGATCCTTGAGGTCCCTTCCAACCCTGGCCATTCGGTGATTCTGTGCTCATAGAGGCTTGGTTCCTGGCAGTAGAGAGCTTTTAGAAGCATTGGCTCTGGGTGATCAAAAGATAACACCCCAACTGTCCCAGGAGCTGAGCCTTTGGGGTTCCTGTGAAAGAACAGGAGCTCGGCTCACCCCCAAAAAAGCCAAGAGGCAGCGAGATTTGAGGCTTCAGAGATAGTAGTTTCCTGAAAAAGCAATGAAGAGGAAGCATGGTTTCTGAAACAAACTGCAAGGTCTGAGCTAACGCTTGTGAAACAACACTAGAGATCAAAAAAAGCCAGGCATACAAACCACCTCCAAAACCCAAGTGCCTAAATACAGTCTCTGGCCAAACATGGGCAATATTTTGCAGATAGATGCAAAACTGCTTTGCTGAGTTTTAAGCTTCCTGGATGCTGTGGTTAGGATGGTATTAAAATACACACATATGTGCATAGATGTATCTTCAGGTGCCTATTTTTGGATTCCAAGGCTCAAGTGTTAACTGATTTTGCCAGTGATCACACAGAAAAAATGCAAAAGAGGCAAGAATGTGCTCTGGATGAGTGGTTGCCATTTGGTCTAAATAGATAGGAGGGCAAACTCCTATTGTGCAGATGGTTGGGCTCAAATCCTTCCTGCAGAGAGGGGCAGAGTATTAGGGAGAGATCTCAACCCATCTGGGTACGAGAATGGCTTTTTCCCCCCTTGGAGGTGCATGGAAGTAGATGATTTATTAACCTGTCTCATTCTTTGCACTATAGTCATAGAATCACATCAACACACCTCTCCACCTGCGTCCACGCAGGCAGAGAAATGAAACCTTCAGCAGCCTCCATCCTTCTAGGAACAACTGCTGCTGGGGAAGCACGCCTCACACAGTCCAAGGGTTGAAAAAAAAAATCTTGACAACGAGCCCAGATGAGTGAGAGCCTGAATGCCAGGCCTTGTCAGAGAGCCCATTTAGGGAGTATCGCCTGCCCTGCTGTCCTCAGGGGCGAATGACGGTGGCCGCAGCCATCCTTTGAGGACAGCTGTCCCATTCTTTCCTCATTCTCTTCCTCACACCAGGCAGGGACAGATGTGGCTCTGAATATGTCTCAGATGATTGGGTTACTCTCAGCAGGCACGTTCTGCTGGCATATATCTGCATATATCTACCACTCACAATGAATACAGTTTTTCTAGACAGTCATAGGATCATAGTGTGAATCACCAAATGGCTTGGGTTGGAAGGGACCCCAAGGATCATAAAAGTTCCAACCCCCCTGCCACAGACAGAGCTGCCAACTGCTAGTCAGAATGATCTTGTCTCTAAATGGATGCATTTAAACCCGCAGTCTCCCATCACTGCAGGCTTTTATTGTTGCTCTTGTGAGTCTTTCACATTTAGGCATGTGCCCCATTCAGCTCCCTAGCTTTTTCTAATATCTATAATTTCCAAATCCATGGTTTTTTTCATTTTATTTTTTAAAATCTTTGAACAGCGTGAGAAGTCCATCCTACCAAGCCTTTAATGGAACAGATCCAGTTCATTCAAGGCATTGAATTTGACAAAAATCTTCCTCAAGTTGGGTTTTAAGACCATTAATGATTGCCTTTTTATACCTACATAAGTTTGTAAACTCCCAGACCATACAGAGTACCAGGATGTTACGTAAGAAATGAATATTTGCCCTCCTGCATGCTTGGGATCAAGAATATCCCAAGAGATGAGGTTTGTTTCATCTCTAATCACTCTGAACCCACTGTCTAGTCTCAGAATTTGTACAATGATTTGATGTAGGCCTATGTAAAGAACATACTAACATCCAACGGTGATAAAAATCCTCTAAAATATTTTCCATGTATGTTAAAAATGTCTAGAAAATGCATGTATGAAAATGTAGACTTAGATCTCCAAGTCCAACCCCAGCCCACCCCACCATGCCCACTGTGTCCCTCAGTGCCACATCCCTACAGTTCTGCAACACCTCCATGGATGGTGACCCCACCACCTCCTTGCAGCTGTGCCACTGCATCACTGCTCTTTATGAGAATTATTTTTCCCTAATATTCAACCTGTACCTCCCCCGGCACAACTTCAGGCCATCACCTCTCATCCTCTTTCCTTTAAAACTCTTCAGCTCAGTTCAGAAAAAAAAAAAAAGCAGCATGGAAAAACTTCAGAAAGTAGTGATCTTGGGCAAGAGCCCAATAAAATGTTTGATAAAGATGACTGCAGCTCATGAATGAATAAGAATTTTCCTCAGTTTTCTTTACTCCCTCTTTTTCTATAGTGCTGTTTCCACAGATTGAATTTTGGAGTAAAATTCTGGACTTTGTTGATTTCCTTCTGTATTTCCTAGCTAGCAAATTTCCATTTTACATTACAGCCCATAGAAATGCAAATCCTTCTTCCTACCCTCACCTTCAGCATCTGGCCTCCCACTCCAATCCATAATGGCACACATGTTCACCCTTCTGCCATGCCTCAGTTTCCCTCTCTGACACGTACTGGGGCAAATTTGAATTCATAAACTTTTGTGCAAATGAATGAGAAGGAAGCAATCTGGGGTCAAAGGCATCACTTTGCTACCCTAAAACAAATTTACTTGTCAATCACACTATTTTTTGTCTAAAGGAGAAAATCTCTTAGAACATAGGACTGTTGCAGTAGATCCTATTCCATCATGTTTGCAGCCCCAAATGTAGCACAGAAATAAAAAAGGGTTGGTCCTATCTACCACGTTAAGTTTTTATGTTTGTTAATTTTTTAAAAAGTGCAAATCCAGTAACCAGCTCAACTCCAAGTGAGGATGAGGATGAGCAATGCCATGCGATGGACTTCCATCCTAAACCCTTCTGTAGCCATAAATTGTGTAACAACACATAATTTCTGAGGGCGGAGATAAAAATTGGTGGGAAGAAAAACCAAACTGCCTGAGTTTGAGGCATGAAAAATCAGAAATGTCAAATATTGGGGGAAGTTGCAAAACAGAAAGTTTCTCAAGTGGCATTATGCAGTGGAATGCGCTGGCACAGGGTAGGATGGAGAACCCCATGGAGAGCGGCTGATGTGAGCCTTTCATCAGCTGGGATTGTTCCTTAGTCTTTTGGCTAGAAAGAATCACACAGAATGATGGAATGGGACCTCTCGGTCCACCTCGTCCAACCCCTGCTCAAGCAAGGCTACCTAGAGGACCAAGTCCAGATGGTCCTTTAATATCTCCATGTTCCATGCCTGAGCAGCCTGTTCCATGAAGAAGAGAAGACATGGGAGAAATCTTATTTTCTTTACCTGTATTATGTTCTTGTATGGACTGGTTGCAAAACGTTAGGTTAACTTCCCTTCTCATCTCCATCTTCAGAGACGTTTCCAGCTCTTAGGACATCATCCTTGTGAATCTGGTACTTGGACAAATTGACTCCAACCAGTTTTTTCCCAAACATGGCCGTAGGTCCCTTAGGAATCTCCAGCATCCCTGAGCGTACCTGCCCCATCAAGAACGTGCAACAACCCCAAACCAAGTGCTCAGTAGAAGAGTGGAAAGGGAGGGACAGTGGTGCCAGATATGGTGCTGGCCAATTGACCCAAGCTTGACCCTACTTTGAGCAAAGAGATGGACAAGAGGCCTCCAAAAGTCCCTAACCAAAATGATTCTGTAACTCTGCGGCTTAAAATCTCTTTTCTTAAGAACCAGACCAGGCTCCAGTGAGATGCTGTCTTGTTTATACTGGGTTGCCAGCTTGGCTAGGTAGCTCTCCATCCATTGTGGTTGGATGAGCAACTACTCTTCCTGATCAGGACATCTGCAGCAATAATAATAATATTTTGGTGTTCCTGCTGCTTTCTCAAGGAGAAAACAGATCACCAGCTCTGAAACACAGCTGAGGAGAAATGCTGCCTCTCCAGGAGTGCCCAGAGGTCACGATCCAGACTTCTCTTATGAGATGACATGCTTCTTTATATCCCCATATGGATTAGGCTGCTATGGAATGTAAGGAAGTGTGTGGTTTCAAGGAGACATTGCCAGTGTCCTCTGCTTCCAGCTACTGCAAGGAATCAAATATTACTTTCTGTATCTGCATTTTACTTGAATTTGACTTAATTCACAAAGCTATCTATAGTCAGGCAGTGTGAATTCATTCTACAGGATTCTCTGTGGCAGTGGAAATCACTGAGAGATCTGCAATTATTTAAAATGCTACAAATTCCTGAATTCATGCCTATATGACAGCAAAGATACATCCTGCATGTGCTTCCTCAAAAATCAGCTATCTGAATGTGGCCTCCTCCCAAACAAAGTAGTATTTGTACTGTCCTAAAAGGTCTTCTCAAAGGGATCTGGCAAATCATTGCAACCCAAACAGGCTTGATAATTGCTACCCATTCTCAACTGGTGGAAAATACTTTGGATTTAGTGCCATGGACAAAGAATTACATAACAATGGACAAAAATCTACTACAAGGAGTGAAAATGAATATGCATGGGCAATCTAGACTTCACATCTGTGACAAAAGTCTCCTCCCTGCTCTCAGTGATTCATAATAAGATCCTCAGTAATGGCATTAAAATTAATGATAAAGATGTAGAAATGGTTGCATTGGATCAATCATGACAAAGCCAACACTCTGAGCCTATTGGACTCACCGTAGACAGAGTGGACTGGCTGGGTTATACAGAACTTTGCATGGTGCAAAGCAGGCACAAAGACTTTCCAAAAACAGTGGGCTTTTTTGTTTATATCTGCATTATTACAGCTCATGCAGCAGTCTCTCTGCATGCACAAATCTCTCATCCTTGTCTTTACTCTATTGATGCTGTGTAGCAATGAGTTCAGTATATTTGTAAACAGCAAGACTGTGACCAGGTGCCTTTCTCCCATGTAGGACAGCCTAGAGATACTGTAGATATCCTGAATACCCTGTTCCAAGGAACTGAAGAGCCCAAATCATGCATTACCTTCTTACTCTCTAAGCTTAATACTCAAAACTTAAGCAGCATTCTGTCAGTTTATTTTAAGAAGGTATCCAGGAAAACATCTTATATTCTACAATGTCAGGGCTGTTGTTACCAGAGGAGGTTTAGGTTAGACACAAGGAAAAGCTTTTTCTCTCAGAAAGTGGTCAGGCACTGGAATGGCTGCCCAGGGAGGTGGTGGAGTCGCCGTCCCTGGCAGTGCTCAAGGAGCATCTGGATGAGGAGCTACAAGATCTGGTTTAGTGCTTGTGATAGCAATGGTGATGGGAGGGTGGTTGGGCTAGATCTTGTAGGTCCTTTCCAACCTTGGGTTCTATGATTCTATGTTTCATTATGGCTGAAGTTTTGAAAGGTCTTCAGATGCTGATTTTCCGTGGGAAAGTGTCGTAATTCTGGCCCCCCAAAATGCCCTCAACAAACTTGATCTATGTAGAAGCTTAAGGACATGTCTACACTGCTCACAACTAATTTTAACCTGGCTATGAGTGGTACTGCTAGCAGGCAGACCTAGTAATTCAGCAAATCCATGCCCATGTAGTTGTACAACTTCAAGGCTAGTTGCATCATTTGGCTGGCCGTGCTGCTATAGGCAGTACTGGAGCCAGCTAGCTTCAGTCACTACAGCTTATATTCCTTGCTGTCATACTCCTCAGAGGATTTGGCATCCAGGAGTCCAAGTTTCATTGTCTGTATCACTTCTAGTTCACTAAATAGTGCCAGGGCCAGTGTTCTTGTCCTCAAACCAATGGGGAAAAGGAATGACTGTTCAATTCGCTCATCTTCTTAAATAGATGGTCATGTTCAATCTCCTTCCTAGGAATGGCTGCTGGATGTGCCGATTCCCAAACTGAGCTTGGGAACTGCTAGGATCGCTGCTAGCTGACACAGGTGAAAACTGGGCCATCAACAGTGCTCAACACAGCAGAAACCACTGAATTCCTGTGCTTGTACTTCAGCACTAGATAATATACCAATATAGACCATGAAACCAATGACATTTATGTTCCTCAGACACGAAGACGCTTTGCAAAATTTCGGTCTGAATCAAAATGAAGGCTTCTGCATCTGACCTAAACCTTGTGGTCTCCTAGATGTAATTCAGGAAGGTCAAACATTGTTAGTTATTTCATTGTGCCTTTTTTCTACAGGTTTAACTCTTAAGTTATGGAGACTATTTGAGCAGAGAAACACAGTAGCAGAAAATGACCCTATTTTTTTAGTGTGGGGATATGAATACTGACATCTGTTCTTTTCCTGGCTTTGCATTGCTCACATCTCAAACACAATTCACTTTGCACCTGAAGGACTCTTGATCTCTTAAGACTTTGGAGTCTTTAATCTCATGTAGCCATGCATGGTGAGAAATCAAGAATAAACTACTGTTAGGGAAGTTCTGTAGAGCTCTCAGTGCATGTTTCCTCCCTCAGCTTAGAAGCTGCAGGGAGAAAATGACAACTAGAGGTGATGCCTACACTAGATCTCAGTCAAGCTCCTATGTATCCTTCAAAGTCTTCCTTTCCACTCTAACTCCTGACTTTTACTGTTGTTAAATGGAAGATGAGGCAATGGAGAGGCCACTCCTCGCCTGTCCCATAAAGATGATGCGTTTCATGCTTTGGGAAATACAGAACAGATGGGTTGAAGTTCTCCTGGGAGGTGAGTACAGCTCTCCATCTTTGAACCACTTCCCCAAGATCACCCAAAAGATAAAAACCAGACCCAAGACTTGGTACTCTACTCTTCTCTACTCTATTCTACTCTACTCTGCTCTACCCTACCCTATTTCATTCTAATCTGCTCTACTCAGAAAACAAGACTGTTTTGGGAAGAAAGTAACACTTAGCAGTAAATTCATACAAAATAGAGCTCTAGAACATTTCAGGGTTCTCCTGATCACCTCAGTTCAAAGAAAACAACAAAAGAGGCAAAACTTCCCTATGGTCCTGAGTAGGCTGTGGTCATCTCCCGTCAGCAGAGGCAGGACTCAGCTTCAGAGCCACGAAGTTCAGCACCTACAGATATAGCTGCTCACTCGTTTTGTATTCTGTGGAGATCTGGACTTTGCCTGAAAAGATGCTTCTGATCTCTTTGGAGATACGCTAAGAATACACTACTGCTCTGTAGCTGTTATACAAGTATATCCTATGTCACCCCTTCACGTCATGTGCGGGTGTCTCAGGCAGCCCATGGCACCTCAGATGATGCCAGATGTGTATGTGTTGGCAAACAAAGCAGCTCTTCTGGCTTGTCAGCTGAATCTGTCCGCAGTCTGTGTAAATTTGGGTTTTAAATGTGGAGCTGAGTCCCACCCCTCATTCACTCTCTGCAGCTGTCCCCAGCTTGCCGGATCCTGCAAGAAGCACTAAGTTGCTGCAGAACGTTTGCCAGGATTAAGTTACAGGCACACACTTGCAAGGACACATGAGAAGAAATAACTCAGACTCGCTGTGCTGATATGGGGCTAAGGTTCAGGAAAGCTTCTAGCCTGGCTGGGGGTCAAGGCCACTATTTTAACTCTGGTCAAAAAAAGTCCAACCATCGAATGTCTGCACTCACCCTCTGACTGAATAAAAGCTTTTCAAGGACTGCTCTAATTCTTTCTCCAAGTTTGCAATAGTCTAGTGCTGATGAGAGGGTGCATGAAGTGAATTTTGCAGCTGAGTGTTTGCCTGAGATGTCCTTTTGGCAGCAAGGTGGATGTCTCCATAGGAAATATGGAGCTTATGTTGCTGATGCTTTCTTTGCTGCTGAATAGCCTTGATGAAGAAAAGGGAAAGCCTGGAGAAAAGGGAAAGCCTGAAGAAGACAGAAGAACCCTAAGGTTACACAGGTTAATATTCCTCCCACTGTGAACACTGAGCAGGGAAGCAGAGTTAAAAACAAAGAGAAGAAACCACCTCCAAATTAAGATATTTTTCAGAGAAGAAAACTGTACCAAGCCCCTAAGACATTACATGCACATGGAAAGGGGCCTGTGTACAATGTTGACAAAATGCTGCTTTTGTCCTGTGTGGAAGCTGCCCTGCACCCCGCTGCTCGTGCTCTCCTGCAGCTGTCTCCTTGCCCCAGCTCCCAGGTACAGCTGGAGGCACTGGGGGCTCTGAAAAATGATGCCTGAGTGACAACTGGCAGGTGACTTCCCTTCAATGCACAAAGGAGGGAGCCTTCCTCCCTTCCTCCTGCCAGTTTTCTCTTTGTCTTTTATTTCGTTTCAAGGGGAAAGAGGAAAAACAGAGAGAAAGAAAGCGGCAAGAAGAAATCAGCTGTGTGGAAAATTCTTTCTTATGAGAGTGGTGAGGTGCTGGAACAGCTGCCCAGAGAGGCTGTGGATGCCCCGTCCATCCCTGGAGGTGTTCAAGGCCAGGTTGGATGGGGCTCTGAGCAGCCTGGGCTGGTATTAAATGTGGAGGTTGGTTGCCCTGCCTGTGGCAGGGGGGTTGGAGCTTCGTGATCCTTGGGATCCCTTCCAACTCTCCTAAGCTGTTGTCCTCTGAGCACTGTGCCATCCTTGACGCAGTGGTTGGCACCAGTGCTCCTCTATAACCTCTCTACTTCCTCCTGCAGGTGAGGCACACCGAAGCCAAGCAAGTTACGTGCTCGGGAGCTATGCTCTGCTCTGGCTGGTCAAACGGAACCAAGCCCGTCTTCCTTGGAGGTTTGGTCCCCTTCAACCAGCTATAGCAGTGTTGAAAACATCGCACCAGGAAAGTGTGCCTGCGTCCATCTCAGCTCACCCTGACAGCCTCTCCTCCTGCATGGATCTGCAGCCCCTGAGGAAATGAGTCACCGGAAAAGATTTGGGACAGGTTTTGACTTTACTAAGCTTCTCTGCAAGAGTGCTTGCCTTTGAAAGGTCCACATGACCTTACCTGCTCAGCATTTCCACAGACCCAAAATATCACGTAGAAGGCTTGCAGACTCTGCAGCATTCAGCTGGTTTCTAACTCCATGTGAATCTCCACCATTTTCGTGTAGAATCATAGAATGTTTGAGTTAGAAGGGACCTTTAAGATCATCCAGTTCCAACGCCCTGCTACAGGCAGGGAGACACCCTCTGAAACACATTGCAGTAAAGGAACAACAGCAAAGTAACACAAGGGAAGTCCCCAACAGATGTTCCCCTCCTAAGTGTTTCTGCAGCACAGCTGCCAGCTCTTTTCCTCCCACCCTACATCAGTCATTCCTAATTCAGCAACTTCCAGCATTGCTCAGAGCTGGACACACACCGAGGCACATCCAGCACCATCAGGGTGCAAAGCAGCATCTCACTTGTCAGACAGCAGGGAATTCACAGAGCCCAGGACTCAAAGGTTTGGCACTGAGCAGAAAACAAGTCTGTCAGCTTCTCTGGGAGATGGAGGGGGAAGGTATAAGTGAATTTACAAGTTGTCCTCTTAGATTTAGCAAGGGGAAATGGTTTTCAACATCAAGGCCCCTAAGAGAAGATGCTGCAGTTCCAGCATGTTACATAGAAGCTGTATTTCTGCTGGACAAATAACCAAGGGATAAACAAAATAAAAATGGGTCAGGGTCCATTCCCATATTGGGAATCCAGCCCCACTATGACTGATAACATGCAGGCAGTGGAGATGCTCAGCTATTCCCTGATACCTCCACCACGGACCATGGGATAGACCTGGGACCAATGTAGAGTGACTCCTACAGCACCAGCAATGACTGGAATGAGAGCCCAACACCTATAGGGGAAATACCAGCCAGGAGTGGGGCAGAAACCCATGGCTACCCTCCTGCCCACAAGGTCTGCTGGGCCAGCAGATCACCAGGCTGTGGCTGTGGGTGACCAATGATGGAGTAAGAAAATCCTGGAGAAACCCTGTCCAGTAGTGATTCATGCCAATGGAGGGACAGCCCTGATGGATGATGGGACTTTGAAACCAAATAATTTTAGAAATAGTTGGGGTTGGAGGTTGTTTTTTGGTGGTGTTTTGTTTTTTTTTTTTTAGATTTAAACCAGATTTTATTATTGTTTCTGTCTTCCTTTTTTTTTTTTTTTTTTTTTAGATTTAAACCAGATTTTATTATTGTTTCTGTCTTCCTTTTTTTTTTTTTTTTTCCCCTGAAGAGGAAAAAGCAACCAGGATCAAAAAGATCAAAAAGATCAAAAATCCAGTTTCATTTCCTGCTGAATTATTTTATAAAAAGAAATAAAACCATTTTGTTCTGTTTTGTATTGAATCTGAGAGTCGTTTCAGTTCCCCTAGATAGCTTTCAGAAATCAAGAAATAGAGGGGCTGCTCTGAAAGTAATGCCTCCTATTTGTTGATGCTGACTCACAATGCCAGAGGCATTGGGATTGATTATTGGTGGGATGGTGGTAGAGGTTGAAAACCTCCCCACCAATATTCCTTACATTTTGTTTCCATGTGGCAGCTGGCAGCAGAGAGGCAGTCTGACACAATGGTTTCTGAAATGGAAGTGCATATGAAGTAAAAGGGTGTCACTGAATTCCTCCATGCAGAAAAAAATGGCACCCATTGATGTTCATCAACACTTGCTGAATGTTTAAGGAGACCAACCAGTGGGTGTGAGCACAGTGAGAGGTGGCAACAGTGGCTCACCTCTGCTGGTGCACATGTTTACAAGCACTGCATGCAGGCTCTCATTCATCACCGGTGAAAATGTATAGCTAATGGTAGTGACTATGCTGAAAAACTGTGTTTTGCAGCTGAAAATCAGCCCTAGCAAACTGTTGTTGTGCTCTTCGTATCTGTGGTGGTTTCCGTGGAAATAAATAGGAGGCATTACTTTCAGAGCAACCTACGTAACATTGAACAGAGTGTAGTTCAGCTTCTTCATCGTGCTGTAAGCACGGCAGGATGATGTCTCACTCTCTGCTGTCCACAACACAAGAGCACCCTATACTCCCTGTGCTCCACAGCATGTTCACACGTATGTCATAGGCAAGATATGACTGTCAGCACGTCTCGTTTTGCTTCATCCCCATTACTGTGATTTTTTCCACTGACTGAAGTGAAAACACACACTCTTCCACTGCATTTTTTTTATTATCAGATAACCAGGAGCAATAATTCTTAGAAATAAACAGGTTCCTTTCTGTTCAGAAAGTACAAATGTGACCCACTTCGGTTTACTGCAGACTCTTAAAAGTCCAAATTGTTTTAGAAACAGTCTTCAGCAGTTCTGTATGAAGCATATTTCCTGTCCACAGTAAATGAAAACACGCTGCAAATCCACCTTGAAAATATTTGGCAAAATATTTATGGATGTAAAATAAAACAAAATGCTATCGGGCATTAATTTTCACAACCAACCACTTTCGGGAGGCATTACATACATCCCAAAAGGCCATTTCTAAAGGATATATATACACATCTATATGCTCCCACTGAACATTTCAGCACATAAGACTTAAGCCTGTTGTAATCCAGTTCATCACATCAGACGCATATAGAATCATAGAATGATAGCTTGGGTTGCATGGAGCCTCAAAGATCATCCAGTTCCAATTCCCAAGCGTGAGCCAACCTTTAGCACCAGGTCACCCAAAAGCTTCCAAGTACCATTGACAAAAAAGGTGTGACAGTGGGACCCTCTCAGTGCTTCCTTTCCAGAAGGCATCAACCATTTTCCCTTTCTGCTCATGATTCTGCCATGGGGAGTGGGACCATGATCCAGCTTTTGACCAACCACCACTGATCTGCTCTTGCCTCAACCATGTTCTGCCAGGGTGGGAGGCCACACAATGCAGATTTAAAATGTCCATTTCTCTTCCTTAAGGGAAGAAAGAAAACAGCCATCGGTCTTCCATCTGACAAACAATCTACTTTACACGGTGCATCTTTATATGAATCCTTTGACTCAAAGGATTGGGATGATGAGACATTTGAGTACTTTGCCCGCTGGTCTCCTTCCGCTTGTCTAGCAACAGCTGCTTATCAGCTATCAGCCTCTGCACACCACAGAAGCCTGGTGGCATCTGGCATCTTCTGCACTGCTGCTCTGAGAGCTGGGTTCCATCTCCTCAGCACGGAGGGAAGCAACAAAGGGGTATGCAGCTGGGCTGTTTCTCTGAAAGGATGTGCTATGGGTTCTTCCAGGCTTTGCAAGGTGCTGGGAATGAGTAAGAGGACTTCTCTCCTTGGCTGGAAATGTAGGCACATTTTAATTTAGTATTTCAGTCTTAATAGTAATGAAAAGATCAAAAAAGGAGAGCAAATTCAGCTATTGCATAGAAGTTTTTAGCAAATCCTTAAGTTACATTTCAAGGGACAACCGAGTTTTCAGACAGGAGTGCATACAGCTCCTGTATATTTATTTATACAACCCTCTCAAAGCTCAGCACATCATCTGCACAGATAATAGATAGATAGAGCAATCAGAAAATCCACCTCTAAACATTCAGAACTTTTTTTATCCCCTTCAAAGCTCCATTAGGTAAGAGTCCATTGCTTCTACCCCATTTCATTGGCACCCTCTTATGCTAAGAATTCTCTTTTCCTGACCGTGTATGTTATTTCCATGTTCAGAGGAATTAAAATACCCATGATGTCCATGGGAATGGAGGCTTTTGAGCTACAGCTATAAATAAGTCTCCATTCTGGCAGAGCTACTTGGCTTGTCTTTTGCTAAGAAATTATCTGATGAAACAATTTATCTGATTGATCTTGCACACACATGGTTTACATCCTAACTTCTCATGCTGATATGATAAAAGACAGCTGCTCCCTCACTTTGTGAGGAAGAGTTTGGCCACAGAAAAATTAAAAATGTCAAAGACCAGACTCATTTTTTTTATTCTTCAGGTTGCGTGCATTCAGGTGGTCACACCTACTTTGGGCTCAAATGTATCTGAAGAAAGCCAAGACCCAAGCTCTTGTAGCCTGCCAAGTGTTGATACTGGCCCTTCCCATCTCTACATCCTCTTTGAAGCCAACTTGTGAGCTCCTTGCCTACCCTTTACACAGGAAAAAGAAGATGAAGGCCTGCAAATCAGCAATGGAGAATGGATTACAGCCTCCAGCATCAGCGAAGAAGCTGTTCTAGAAGGAAGAGTGTTGCACCTTGCTCAAAATACAGGCTAAAGTAGATTCAGGACAATGAGTTCATCCAGCTATTCTCTTTGATCCTGCCATCCTGTAAAGCCCCACTTGGTTAGGAGGCATCGTTCAGGATACAACAGGACAGTGGGCTTCTGTCAGGTATCCACTATCCTGTAGCCCACCACTCAATCTTCTTGGAGAGAGAAAACTTCAGCAGTAGTCATTCTCTGACAATTCTGCCTGGGATATTTCTGGAAACTGCATTGCACTGAGGTCAACATTTGCAGATGTTTGGAAAAACAATGAATCTTTTTTCCTTACCCAAAAAAAAAAAAAAAAAAAAAAAGTCAACTCACACCCCAGCTATGGTCCTGAAAATTGAGAGTCCTATTGCATATTTGCAAATGGCATCAAAACCACCCTGAGTCACTTCTCTAATACTTCTTGAATTAGGACACTTTCTTCCACACTAAATGTCATGGGCAGGAGTCATTTCTCCGCAAGAAAGCAAAAGGAGAGCAAGTTCTTAAAATGAGATGATGAGTGAGTTTTTTGGATTTTACCCAGGTATGTGAGTGTGTGGGTAATAAAAGCAGTTTTCTGAAGAGACATGGTTTGATTGGAAAGCAGTTCCCTGCAACACCAAATCAAATCCCAAACCTCAGCAGCATTGTCACAACCCAGGGTGACACCGAGTGCCTGTTGCAGATGAATCATAGAGCCATAGAATCAGGAAGGTTGGAAACAAGCTTTAAGATCATCAGTGCAACCTTCAGCCCAACACCACCATGCCCACTGATCACATCCCTCAGATGAAAACCAAGATTGCAGAGGAATGGCTGCTGCCCAACAACATTGCCTCCTCCAGTTCAGTTCCCATCCAGCCACAGACTTCAGAATCACAGATGTTCATTTATGTTGAGTTTTCTCTATGCTCTTCCATAAGCCCTTCTGTCTTCCCAAGGAGTTTGCCTCATTATAAGGGCAAGTAGAAGGACGCTGTTTGCTCTTTTGAAGGATCTGGTCAAGGATTTGTTCCAACATAACAAAGGGATAATAGGAAAGGAAAGTGATGGGAATCAAACCTGGTTAGATGAAGGAAAGATAAGCAAATAGACAGAACATTGCTTCAAGCAATGTTGCCTGCATGAGTACTTCTGGACTGGGAGTAAAGACAGGGAAACAATTAGGCAAATGCTGAGGCACAGACATGGCAAAGAGAAATGGAGACAAGGGCAAGAAACCCCCCACTCACACAGGTCTGAGGGCTACCAAACAGCATTTAGATATGGTACACAAACGTAAAACCACAGTCCATGTCCATATATAAGAAACTTCCATTTGTGCCATTTAATAAAGCTGTAAAAATAACACAAGGAGTATTCATCTCTCTCTTTCTTTACTAATGCATGCTGCAAAGGACTGACCCTCTAACATCCTCCACGTGGGTCTGCAAAATGTTTTTCTGCTTTTTTGCAGTGTTTACTATGGTCTGTCTAGTCTTAATCTACTGCACAAGAAGTTAGAGAAGTATCTGAATCTGGAAATAAAAAAGCTGATGTATCTGCAGCTGGCAGTGGGTTCTGAGATAAGGATGAATACAACGATCTGACAAATTTAAGTATTTATTCCTCTTCAGATAGATTGAATTACAGTGATCTCAAGAAGGAAAAAGGAAGTTTGTCCAAAGAGAAGGATGCAGACTACCTGGAAATGGGGACTGCCAGGTAACCTGACAGCAATGTTGTGGTCCTCAGTGTCTTGGTTGTGAAGAGGTGGTGTGTACCTCTTCATCAGGACATTAAAGCCCTGCATGGAAAACACTTCGTGGCTTAGAGAATCACAATGAGAGAGAGGTGTGGGTCAAGTGGAGATCTTCCCACACAAAACAGAAAGAAAGATGATCAAAGCTCATGCAAACCTGGCCCAAGAGGAAGTGATAAAGGCACAACTAGTGCCTGTATGCCATGGGGATAGGAAATAAATGTCCACACATGCAACATGTGGAATCTGAGGTGGACGTAAAGAGGAGGACAAAGAGAAGGACAGAGGGGCAGCAGCAAAGACCCCAGTCCTTTTTCCCCCTGCTTGCTGTGGTTCGTTAGGGTCGAGGTGTGGGCGAGACACAGGATGCGAGCAGATAACACAGCAAACTGAGAATTTCAAAATGAGTTAATTGCTTGTATAAAGCATTCTGTCAGCTTGAATGTGAGCCAATTTATGGTGCTTCTTTTTTTTTTTCTTTTTTTTTTTTTCCACATATATTTTATAATTGGATGTGAACCATGTTGCCACAGGATGTCTTAGAGACAATGAAAATAAAGCTGACAGAGAGATTACAAATCTATTTGTCGTTATCATCACTGATTATCACAGAAACAAATAAATGAGGGACACAACAAAGCATGTGCTCAAGAGAGATCTTCACCTCCTCTGGGGATCTAATATCAGCCTCAATTCACTCTCATCACAGTCACTGCATTTCTCAAAACTTCTTTTAATGTCTTTTTGTGTCATCTAAGATTGGAAAGAGCTTCCAGATGGACTCCTAGAGTGTCTGACAAAGTCTTTTTCCTTTCTAAATCTGTTTTCCCACTCTAGCCATAGCTGTACTGTCACTGTATCCTTCCATGGGTTACTCAGGTGGGATATTTGGAAAAATTTCTTCTCTGAAAGAGTGGTAATGCACTGGAATGGGCTGCCCAGGGAGGTGGAAGAGTCACCATCCTTGGAGGTGTTCAAGAAACGTGTAGGTGTAGCATTAAGGGACATGGTTTAGTGGGGTAATAGTGGTGGTAGGTGGACGGTTGGACTGGATGATCTTGGAGATCTTTTCCAACCTTGGTGATTCTATGATTCCGTGATACTTTCATTAAACATCTGTGCTGGTCTTGCAGTTCAAGTCTTGGTCCTGCACAGCACAGTTCTTACATTTTCAGTCCATCCTCTTTGAGCTTTTGATCATAAGTCCCTACCATTTTTGAAAACTCATTCACAAACATCCTTAAAGGCATTCCTCTGTGCTCTACTTTAGATCTGCTCTCCAAAATTTCATTCTCAGATTAGTTTGCCTTTCAGCACATATCCTAATGTTTCTTCTTGTCCCAAAGCTGAGCCTCCTAGGTGAAGAAACACAATTTTTTTCCTTCTCTTTGCCGTAGATCACATACTTCTTTGTCTTCTTCTGCCCAGTCCCATATTGCTTCTTTCATCCCTATCTTGGCATCTCCTGAGGGAACTTATTATCACTACTGTTATTTCCCTTTCTTTTCTGTCCTACTAAATAGTCTTATCTCAGCCTACAACTTCTACCTTTTTTTCTTCTTTCTCATTCTCTCCCCCAACCCGCAGTGGGGTGAGTGAGCAAAAGGCTGAGTGCTGTTTATCTGCTTGCTGGGTTAAACCACAACATCTGCTGGCTTTGCTCACTAAATGACATGCAAGCACGTACCTTGTGTTGGCCAAGAGATACCATCCTTTCCATTGGGCAGTAGGTGCTAATTTGGCTCAGCTCTGCAGTGAATCCCTGGGCAATAACAGTAGTAGCAACGCTGCTGCTCATCAGGATGAGTCTGTAGGGAGCAATCATAGCCTTTTCCACTTACCCAAACCACATTACAGTTATGTTTTAATCACCTACTAATTACTACAGTGTAGGCTTAAAAACCCTGCATCTCATCAAGTCCATCTCACACACCTGGAAGCCCTCTCTTTCCCATCCTCCAAAACAGCAATCCAGAACCAAAGTGAGCAGTCTACTTCCTCGAAGTCAACTCCTTGATTACCTAGATATTAGATATTAGATATTAGATATTAGATATTAGTCAGGCAACAGATGTGCCAACCACTGACAGCAGCCACAGCTGATGAATAACTGTGATATTGATTGAGCTGTGTTTGAAGAATCTAAGCTTGCCAAAGGAAATGATAATCTCTACTGCAGCTGCTGAAGAGGTAACCAGATGAAACAGATATAGGTTATTTTATCTTTTTTGACACAATGATCAAAGAGAGGGAGGAAGAAATTCAACCCCTTTGGAAGGGATTTCTGGATGTTCCTGAACGAAATGTCCACTCACAGCAGGAATTAAATTATATTAAACTGAAATATAGCTTCAGTGTTGAATCAGGGTGCTCACAGCTTCTCTTCTTTGGGTTCAGAATTTCTCTCAGACATCTCCAGGCCTAAGAAGTAATGCAACCATGGATCTCCCAGAACTCATCTCCTTGTTGTGCAGTAGATCATTGGGTGCTTGCACTTAAGTGAAAGTGTTGCCTTAACTTATAGGGATCTGTGAGAATATGCACTCAAAAGACGAACCTCTAAGTGCATTCTCCAACAAAAAAGAAAAAAAAACAAAAGTCTGTCTGCCTACGAGTAAATAGAAAGAACTCCTCGTTCTGCAAAGGAAGCACAAAGTTAACTGATTGTAACTGAAAAAAAAAAAAAAAAGTTTTAAATATTTCAAAAAATCATAGAATACTTCGAGTTGGAAGGAACCCACAGGGATCACTGAGTCCAACCTCTGACCCCGCTCCGACCCCCAGATCCAACCCTATGGCTGAGAGCACTGCCCCAGCTCTCCCTGAGCTCTGGCATCTCGGGGCTTTGCTTACTGCCCTGCAGAGCTGTCCCAGATGTTCCCCCTACAAAGGCAAACAGCATCCCTGTACCTTTCCCATCTCGCCTGACCTTGCTTCCAACAGCCACACTCTTTATTTTTCCACCTAAGCTCTAGAAGATCCCTCTTTAGCCTAACCAGCCAATTTAAAGATCTATCTTCTCTGCTTTAATTTACAGCATAATACGCTACGACATCGGAGCTCTGCCTCTGACTCACACTTTGACTCTGAGTGGAGAAAGTGTTGAACACCAGTATAACCAGATTTGGGTGCCTGAGGGATCTCAGCTGGGTAAAGCGCTTCAGTAACAACTTAATCACGAGAAAACTTCCACTAGAGCTCAGCAAAGGACTGGCCCTGATTTCAAAAGGTTTGACGTAGTCTTTCAGTAAGCTTTTCTCTCCAAGAAACTGAGGTTTCTGCTGAGCATGGCACTAATTGTTTCCTGTGCAATTTAGTACTAACAGGAAGTCTCTGTGATAACACAGCGCCCTCTGTGGCAAATACCTGGGATAATATACAAGTAGGTTATAAAAACTATTGTTACATGTATCTTTATGCTTGATTGTAAAACCAACTGATCAAACTAAAAATATATACATATACTTTGAACATATATATATATATATATATATACACTCCCTTTGCGTACAGAAATGAAACTGGTAGTTAAAAGAGAGATGAGCATCAGAATTAAGCATATCCCGTGAAGTTCTAATGTCATGGGGGAAAAAAAAAAAAACGCGTTCAATTTTTCTCTTCCATGCAGATTAGGAAGAAACGAAAAGTTATTTAAGCTTGTAAAAATCATAGGGTCAGAAATGTGGAAGTTTCATTTGTATAATTCAGACCTGATGGAAGCATTTCAAGATGCACATTTTTTTCCTGAGACCCTCTCATCTTGCCTACGAAAACTGTAGATGAGTTGGTCATGGCTCAAGCAAATCATGGAAAGTCTTGTGGGTTTTTTTTCACCCTTTCCGTGTTGCATTACATTAGCAGTCTTTGAATGCCTGAATGTTCACCTTTCGCGTGGTAAGGTAACCCAAACCACTGACACATTTAGAGTAGACGAGCCTGGATTTGGGGTCAGGCTGGTTTAACCTGACCTTCCGCTCCCTTACAGGCTTTTGAAATCATTCTTGGTTCTAAAATTGAAAATTTAACTGACCCACTTTGAATGGATATTTCAGTAAATGGCATTAGAGAAAATCCCTTCTGAGGGAACCTTTTCCGTTAACCTGTACGTCTCTAAGAGGGAAACTGAATTGTACATGTAACTTATCAAGTGTCAGCATCTTCTAAACAAGCTGATATAGGTCACGGCTATTGCAGAAACTGCAAGCTAAATTCTGCCTTTGTTGACATCCTCCTTTGGATGGCACAAGGTGAGCAAAATTTGGACTTGGGAATAAGTATTAGGAATACCTTTCATGTAATGTTTTCTTCTGCAGACATCACCAAAACTAGACCTGAGAAGAGGTCAGACCAGCACATCTCCTGCACCAGGTATTGCTTTAGGGTACACATCCCAGCAGTTTATAACCCACTATTAGAGCAAAGTGACCAGAAGTCATTTCCTAAGAGGAAAATGCTAAAGAGAAGAATAGATACAACACTCCTCCCGTCATTTCTAAAGTGTAAGCACTTTCTTTAAAAATCTAAGCATCAACATTCTTGTGTGCGTCCATTACTAACTCTAAATAACCTCATCAGAGAACACAGTGATAGCTGACTTCTAATATCTCATAATTCATCAGGATCAGCATCATTACTTGGGAAACTGCAGTCTGAGAGGTTTGAGATATCTGCGTGCCAGGGTTTGCAGCGTGCTGGGTGGAACATTCTTCTTTGGGAGGCATTGAGTTGTCCAGGTTAGAATCATAGAATCATAGAATTGCTCAGGTTGGAAAAGACCTGCAAGATCATCAAGTCCAACCTAACCATACTACCCTAACAACCTTCTGCTAAATCACGTCCCTGAGCATAGCATTAGCTACGCCATGACATATTTGCTAAGGAGAACAAGGAGGAAGACTGTAGGCTAGTGGCTGGGACATTTGCTTGGAAAAAACCCTCAAGTTTCTGGTTCCTGGTCCAGTACAGGTTTTATCCAAAATGTTCACATCTCTACTTTGCTGCTGAATGGAGCAATTGCAAAGCTCTGAGCTCTTAGCAGAGGACATGTAATGATTCCACAGGAGCACCCTGCCCCACAACCACCCATACATCCCAGCAACCAAAACACTTGCTGAAGGGCTGTTAGTTTAAACCTCTGAAAGCAGATGAGGAGAGTTTATGCAGACATCTTTCTGCAGGCAAGGTCTCTTTGAAGGTCAAGCCCACTACTTTTAATGGGCAGTCAAGGCTTCCACCTCGGAAGAAACAAAAACTGAGGCAGTTCTGATAACAGCATAGTGATGAAGCTCAGGTAGGGAATCTCTCTGAAGCTGGCACCAGAGTACTAGGACTTCCCTTTGTAAGTTTCCAAGGCATTCAAAGAGAGAAGGACAGACAGCCTTGAAGCACCTCTGAATCTCCATGCCTGCAGCTCCTTTACAGTATCCTACTAAAAATACTAATTCCTCAACAGGAGAAAGGGAGCCTGATCATCACCATATCAAACAGAGCCTGTCCACTCAAACACATGGATTTAAGCATTGAATGTTTAAATACTTCCATGGTAGGATACGACACAGCTGCAGTATGCTGGTCTTATAAGGATGGAGGGACAGCAGTGTGGGCTGACGAACCACATGGGGTCACAGATCATTGTCACCCAAAATTCAGAGCTGTCATACGGACAGCCTTGGGGGTACATGATAAGAAGCAGTTCAGCTCCCAATACTTTCAAGCGTTGTATGGTATCACCTATCTTCCATGGTGCCCCATGGAGCAGATGCCTGCAGTTCCTTCCACTTCTCCTGCCTACAAGAGTGGCCATTCTTCATCTCACAGCCTTCACAGGGCTTTCTCTTGAATCTCTCTGTCTTCTCCCTAACTTAGGAACTGAAGGTTAAACTACATCCACCACACTTCCTGGAGTTCTGTCTCATAGTGCGAGATCTGGAAATGAAGTAAAAAGTTGGCAATCTCATAACCAAATAAAAGCAGCCTTTTGGGTTTTGTTTCCTAGATGGAGGGTGACCAAATTCACACAATGTCTGAAAACATTCTAGTCAAAATTGAAATGCAGCAGGTGAGGTATGTACGTCTAGTATTAGATATGGAGGTTGGCGGCCCTGCCAGTGGCAGAGGGCTGGAGCTCGATGATCCTTGAGGTCCCTTCCAACCCAAGCCATTCTATGTTTCTATGATATGATTCTATGTATAAAAAATAAGCTGATCCAGACTTGGAAATTTGAGGGGGAAAAAAATGAAAAACTGGCTGTCCAGCACCTGCCCAATTCCAAATGAAGAGCCATCGGAGTGACCAACAAGTGGATCCAAGCCATCAGTGACAGTGATGCTACTGTCTGTGATACCTACAGCACCTCGAGTTGAGACCACGAAGCACGTTTATTTACATTTGACTAACCAACGACTCCAGTCCCAATTCTAAACCTCAGACTTTGCATACAGGCGCTGAGGTGTGCATGTCAATTTTTCAGTGGTTTTCTAACATCAGCATGGAGTTTTGTCACTACACAGATAAAGCAATGACATCACTTACAAATCTAAGAAGGGGAGGGACCTGTATCCTGTTTTCCACCTGCGTTAATGGAATATACACATATACTTTTCAATTTAAGACAAGAAACCACTGGTAAGAGTGGGAAAAAACACCTACTTCCCTTTAACTAGGACGGCAGGAAAGCCCTTATAAAAAGACCAGCAGCAGATGCACACAGTCACCTTCAGTTCAACAGAGCCCAGCACAAGCATCAGCTGCAGCAAGAAAAGGAAGATGTCTCCAATCCCTTGTTCTCCTTTGGTAAGAACTTGCTTTGTGTTTTATTTTCCCCTAATTTGACAAAGATGTATTTAATAGATGACTCTCAGGAATGGGGCACCCATTTTTAAAACAGCTGTTTAAACCTTGAATTATTGAAAAGAACTGAAACAGGCGGCTGCTGAATAGCACCAGCATGGGACACACTGTATGGGTTTGTTAGCACACCATATACTGCAACATAAACTAAGACAAGGAATAAATTGAAAACTCAACCCTAGAGTAATTTTTCTTTGATGCTGTACTCTTTTAATACCTCAAATATATTATTTATTTTTGGATTTATTATTTAGTATAACTGAGATTTTATATATCACCAAGTGGCAACTGACTGTACATCAGTGTCAGTAAGAATTAATCCATGCAAAGATGAATGTGATATATGACAAATTTTTCCATAACTACCCCAACCTACAGTATGAGCTTTTACTACCAGCTAGGATGAGTGTGAATGAATTTCCCAGACACACAGAAGTATTATTAGTTGTGTGATGCTATAGCAGCTATACTTTCTCTGTCCTAAATGTACCATTTCTCTCCAGTTCAGACCATTGCTGTTGGTGTTGCTGGCCGTGCTGTCAGCCAGCATTTCTGTCCATGGGAAGGTGATATGGCCAGGACTTGAGCCGGAGAGCCTCTTCAAGAAAGG